>NW_022631125.1:1200000-1743305 GCF_010015895.1 Lontra canadensis
TTTGTAAATTGGTAGTTAGATCTAGAAGCTTGATTAGATTCACATTCAATTTTAGATTTTTTAATGCTAATACTTTAGTTTTTTGTAGCACATCAGGAAGAACATGATGTCTGGTTGTCCTACTTTTAGTGACAGGATAGGTCAGGTATTGTCTGCCTTGATCCATCTTTACAATGTTCACCACTGGCTTTTCTTCCATGATTTTAGCAGCCAGTGATGCCCAGCTCCATAACTAGGGGTTACAAATGGGAGGTTTTTCCCCAATATTTTATTATGAAGACTATCAAAACCAGAGAACCGAAAGAATTGTAAATAGCCACATACTCATCACATAGATTCTACAATGAACATTTTGCTACATTTGTTTTATCAACTATCTATCTATTCATTCCTCTATCCAACCATCAGTCCATCTTTTCACTCTAATTCAGCACATGTCATTAGAGTTTAATATTTTTTTTTTTTAAAGAGCAAGTGCACATGTTGGGTGGGGATGGAGGGGCAGAGAGAGAATCTTAAGCAGACTCCACACTCGAAGTGTGGAGCCTAATGTGGGGCCCGATCTCATGACCCTGAAATCATGACCTGAGCCAAAATCAAGAGTCAAAAATCAAGAGGCAGATGCTTGGGCGGCTGGGTGGCTCAGTGGGTTAAAGCCTCTGCCTTTGACTCAGGTCATGATCCCAGGGTCCTGGGATCGAGCCCTGCATCCGACTCTCTGCTTGGCAGGGAGCCTGCCTCTCTGCCTACTTGTGATCTCTAAAAAAAAAAAAAAAAAAAGAGCCAGATGCTTAACCAACTGAGCCATCCAGGTGCCCCTTGAGTTTAATATTTAAAATTATGTTTAAGGTAAAATTTACATGCTTTGAAATGCATAAATCTTAAGAGTACCCCTGGAGAATTTTGACAGCTAGCATAGAACTGTGTAACCTGTATCCCTATCAAGATGTTATCATCCCAGAAATCTCCCTTGCCCTCTTACCACTCAATCTCTGCTGCCACACCCCCAGTGCAAATGACTATTCTGTTATTTGCTTATTCTGAAAAAAATAAGTTTGTTTTGCTTATACTAGAACTGCATATATACAAAGCCATATAGTATGTACTCTTTTATGTAAGGCTTCTCTCACTCAGCCTGTTTCTGAGATTCATCCATTTTGTTGTGATCAGTGGTTCATTTCTTTTATTGCTGAGTAAATATTCCCTTGTATGAATATATCACAGTTTGTCCATTCTCCTATTGAGAGAGATTTGGGCTGTGTCTAGTTTGGGGTTATTATGAATAAAGCTGCCATGAACGATTTCCAGAATAATAAGTTGGTTGCCAGGTAACCTCCAAAGGTGATCAATGAAGGGTTTTTTAGGTACTATTGTGAATTTATAGGTTTTTATATGTTTGATACATTTAACCAATTATAGCCATTATTCATTTTGATGCTCAAATTATCCCATTTTCCAGCCAGCAGGAGCTCCTTTAAGTCAGCTCTCATGCCCTTTTGTGAGACTCTAAAGGTCTGCGAAGTTCCTTGCTTTTAGGCAGAAGATGTCCGAGGTTTGTCTTGTGCATTTCTTGCCCCAGATCTGGAACCAACCATTTCTCCATGCACTCTCATTTCTGTTTAGTGGGAAATAGTATTTAAATTCACAATATATGCATTAGGTATGCTATCATTACTGGGTTATCCCTGCTTTGACTTTTCAGTGGACAGAGCTAAAAAAAAATGTATTTTTTAGAAGGAGAAAAATCAATTCATACTAATATATAGTTTTTTTAAAATAGAGTTTTTACTTGACTTCTTTGATTTTGTCAAGTAATATTGGTACCTAATGATATTAAGATAATTACTCATTTGCTTTATCCCCTAGGGTGTGTGTATAAAAGTACCTACATTACAAGTAACAACAAAACCACCGTATGCTGTTTAAGATTTTTTTGGGGTTCTTTTTGTTCTTATGATATATCCTAACCAGGATGTCCAGTCAAATTACTGTTTTGCTATTGAATAAAGTAAGAATTCATGAGTCTGTGCTGATGTAAATAAGTAAATGAACAGAGAGAAGGAGAAACTTTCATGTAAGTATAAAACCAATTAATTAATGTAAAAGAAATTCTGGCACTAGAAATCATCATTTGGCAGTTATCATCATGATAACGGATGCAAGTGAGAACCATCAAAAGGTAGTTACTAGTGGGTAAAAGTCTGAACAGTGACAGGATATTTGTATAATCTCAGAGTAACTCCCCAGAGGATATTTATTAGCTACAAAAGTTAAATAGTAATTTTCCAGAGAAGCAACCTGGCAGACACTCCTATCAAAGTTACTACTACTAATAGTGGGACTAATTAAGAGCACGTGCTTCCCTCACTGACAAGCACTCAGCAACACTCTGTGGTATTCGTGTCAAAGGACATAACTGCATCGAATCGTGAGGAAACATCAGACCAACCCAAACTGAAGGGCATTCTAGAGAGTACTGGGCCCATGCCCATATTCTTCAAATACTGTTTCAGATGAAAGGGATCAAAAGAGACAGAAAAGACTGAACAGCTAAAATGCGATATATAATCTTGTTTTTATTAGGACACTTGATGAAATTGGGACAAGGTCTGTAGATTACATAAATTTCCTGATTTTGATCATTTTACTATGGCTATTTAGAGAATTCCTTATTTTTAGGAACTATATAGATGGACAAAGAGAGAAGAGTGAAAAACTGAGAAAGATAAAACCAACATAGAAAAATGTTAACATGGGGAATGAGTGAAAGGCGATGGAAATTCTTTGTATTACTATCGGAACTTTTCTCTAAGTCTAAAATATGTAAAAAAAAAAAAAAAAAAGAAAGAAAACAACAACCCCACCTTATTTTTTAAAATATTTTATTTATTTATTTAAGAGAGAGAGAAAGCGTGAGTGGGGGGAGGGGTAGAGGGAGAGGGAAAGACTCTCAAGCGGACTCCATGTTGAGTGTGGAGTCCAATGTGGGACTCCATCTCACAAACCCGAGATCCTGACCTGAGGTGAAATCAAGAGTTCCACATTTTGACCGACAGGGCCACCCAGGCACCCCAAAACCCACACTAAAGTCATTTAAAAGAATTCTCTTTGTGGTTATGCTTTCAGTTTGTTAGCCAGTGAGGCCAATTTGTTTGAATTAGATTTTGACTTTTGGTGTTTGGATTATATAAAACATGTACATGGGTGCCTGGGTGGCTCAGTCGGTCAAGTGTCTGCCTTCGGCTCAGGTCCTGGGATTGAGCCTCACATCGGGCTCCCTGCTCAGCAGAGAGTCCGCTTGTCCCTCTCCCTCTGCCCCTACCTGCCCTACTCATGCTCTGCCTCAAATAAATAAATAAAATCTTTAAAAAAATAAAACGTACATAATTCCAAAGTCTACACTGTAAACAAATTTCATTCAGAGAGGTCTAGCTTTTGTACCTTCTCCTTCCCCTTATTCTCTCCTTCCTCTTTTGTAAGTATTATTATTTTGGGGTTTATCCTTCCATTGTTTGTTATCTTTTATGAAAATAAGAAAATACATACAGATATTCAAAAGTTTCGTGTAACAGTATGATTGGCGGGTCCACAGCAGCATCTAGAGATTTTCAGGGAGGTTTGTTTTTGTTTTGTCTTTGAGAGAGAGAGAGACACTTGTGTGCCGATGGGAAAGACCCCGTGGAGAGGAAAACAGGACCCAGGAGAAAGAAAGGATAGGATATAGTGTGCAGGTGGGGGGAGAGGGGTTGGCCCCAGCGACAGTGAGGAAGGCGGGGTCTGGGAGCACCTGTAGATGCAAGCAAATGGGGATGTAGGAGTACGAGGAAGTTCTCTTCTCTTCTACTTGTTTTCTATTTACGTTGAAATAAAAGTGATCTTCAGGCAGGAATGGGGAAGGAGAGGGGGTTGTTGGCAACTTGAACAGTTTGAAGGTGTGGAAAAATATTTTCAAAGAATGGGACAATGGATTGACTAAGACAGTGGTTCTCAAACTTCAGCCTCAGAATCATATGGATTTGCTGGCTTCCCCCCCGCCCCCAGTTTCTGATCATAAGGTCTGGGATAAGGTCAAGAACATGCATTTCCAACAAGTTCTTGAGTGATGTTGATCATGGGAGCTATGCTTTGAGAACCAACAGACTAAGGAAATATAGCAGGACTTCTGGCTGCGCTGAGGCTCACTTGAGGTCTGTGGTCATGAATGCTAAGTGAGAATAATCAACACAACTGGGTGTTACCTAGTCGTCCTCATTTCAGCCAACAGGGTTCCGGTCTAGAGTAGGTGATGAGCTAAATTTAACCAGGATTGGGATTTAGATGGAGAGAGGATGGTGATATCAGTAATGGATGGTGCCAGGCAAATGTATCCATTTATTTATGCTTTTCTACTTCCCTCTTTATATAAATGATGAGCTAAGATACCAACAAAGGAGGAAGAGGATACATGAGAATGAGCAAAGAATGAGCAAAAAATGAGAGACAGAATGTAGAAAGCTCAGAATGAATAGGAAAAAGCTCATGAAAGGGAAGAACCAGAGAAAGATTACAGAGCTTCCTGAACTTACAATGGGGTTATGCCCTGATAAATTCATCATAAGTTGAAAATACTGTAAGTTGAAGATGCAGTTTAATACATCAAGCCTCCCGAATGTCACAGCTTAGCCCAGCCCACCTTAAACATGCTCAGAATACTTACATTAGCCTCCAGGTGGGCAAACTCATCTGACACAAAGCGTATTTTATAATAAAGTGCTAAGTATGTCAGGTAATTTATTGGCTACTATATCCAGAGTGAAAAAGAGAATGATGCACAGCTACAGAATGGTTAAACGTATATTGGTTGCAGACACTCATGATGCTGTGGCTGACTGGGAGCTGTGGCTCACTGCCATGGCCCAGCCAATACGAAAGAGGATTAAGCCACCTATCACTTGCCTGGGAAGAGACCAAAATTTGAAGTGAGGTTTCTACTGAATGCATATTGTTTCTGCATAATTGCAAAGTCAAAAAATTGTAAGTTGAACCACTGTAAGTTGGGGACTGTATGTATATTCAAATCTGGTCACAGTAGGGTCACCAGAGCACTGAAGATTAAAACAGAATTAGTATTTTGCAAATGGAGGCTAAGGTGTAGAAAAATAGCTGGTATAACATAAAAAACACTTAGATTTAGTGAAACAGAATGCTAATAAATACCTATTTAGTTATTAAAAAGAAAACTCTGTCACAAGCACCAAAATATATTTGCACAGCCTTGTTTATCACAGCATTATTCCCAACAGCCTAGGGGTGGAAGCAACCCAAATGTCCATTGACAGGTGAATGGAGAAAGAACACGTGATACATATACATACAGTGAAACATTATGTGGCCTTAAAAAGAAGGAAGTCATGTCACATGCTGTAACATGGGGTGAACCTTGAGGATATTATGCTCAACAACAAAAAAAAGCCAGCGGGAGAAGTACAGTATATGATTCCACTCAAATGAATTATCTACAATAGCCCAAATCATATCAAGTAGAAAGGGAACTGCCAAGGGTAGGGAAATGGAATTAGTGTTCAGTGAGTGTAGAGTTTCACTTTTGCATGATGAAAAAGTTCCAAAGATCTGCTGCACAAGAATATAAATATACTTAATAGTACTGAACAGTTTGAAAATTGTTAAGAAAGCAAGTTTAATACTATTGGGTTTTTTTCTTTTTCTTTCTTTTTTTTTTTTTTTTAAACACCGCGCACACACAAAATTCCTGCCAGACCCACACAGAAACCCTCTTCCTTCTCAGGAGTTCTAAGGGGAAGTAAGAGCTACGAAGTATTTTCATTCTAGCAATTTTAAAATATTTTGTCCCATGTGTCATATTCATAACAAACCAAAAGCTCTGGAGAATATGAGTTCAGAAGAGTGAATGCACCCAGAAATAATGAGAATGTTAGATAAAGCCTAATGAGTTAAATACTGTTTAGGGTAAACAAAGCTGCAGGGTAACAATTATGGGGAGGATAAAAACTAATCTTTCACTTCAGATGACAAGGAAAAAAGGGAAATGCCATGAAACTGCAGGGCCAGCAGTTACATAGATGGACAGACAGTCATTAAATACTGGACTAAAAATAAAAACTGTAGAATCCCTTCATTATTTTCTTTAAAACAGAGATTTCAGTTTACTTGGGAGAATTTATCGTAGTGATAAAAAGGGGAGAATACCATCGTAAATCTCATCTAGTCCTAAGACCGTAACATTGTTTTAGAAAATAAATCCAAGGTCTTAAAGGGATCCATGAAAATCTACTAAAATAACGTACAGCCCAAAAAAAACTCAAAAAAACCCCCCTCAGAAATAAAATAATTCTAATATCTAATATCTAATAATCTGTTACTGATGTTAGTACAATTCAATACAGGAATGCCATTTTATGTGAAAAACTTAATTTCTAAAATGAATCCTGAAAGAAACATATTCAATGCTTACTATGCCTCATTTCTTAGCAAAAACAGAGAATGCATAACTCTGCTTACAATTTATAAAACTTCTTTGTTTGGGGGAGGGATAACGGAAAACCTCCCACAATCGTGAAGGTGAAAGGTATTCATATGGAAGATAGAAATGATTTTCTAAAGGTTAAGTGTTGACTGAGCTTACACATAAAATGTCTGCATGCTAGTGGGCTTCTGAACATTTTCACAAGGAATCGGAGGGATGGCATATTGAAGAAAGAAAGAAAAGGGGGAAAAAAAAAAAAACCTTGTTACCACATGCAAATATAAAAAAAAGGCAACCTCAACCAATTGTACCACGACCGGATGGAGGAGCCCAGCTGACATACAAAGACAAGTCTCTGTGTTTAGGGAAGCTTGGGGTTCTGCTCCTTCTACTGCAAGAGAGCCTGACCTGTGAGTACTCCTTGATTTCAACTCTACAAATGACCCATTATTTCAGTTAAAATTTGATTGTCTGAATACTAAAAGTGAAACTTGCTTTTTGGTGACTAGCAGCGCTTTGCTTTTTAGAGACCTGAATCAACTGCTTGAATGAGACCTCTCTGCCTTGATTTGACTTAAAATGAAGCTGTCCTCTTAGTTACTGGAAGTACTGTAGGTCACTGCGGGTACTGAAGCTCGTATTATCAATATTGTCACGTTGCTTATGCTGTCTTTTGTATATTGCCATAAAGACTTGCAGGGCCACTTGAACCCATTAAGAGTTATTTTCATATGCAATGAATTTTATCTCCAATGTATTATAAATGATCACTTACTAACTTTATTGTTTTGCTGTTTCCCTATTTGCACCAGTTGTGCTTTATTGTATTGTTACTATTTTATGGTAATTGCCAGATGAATTAAATTTTAAGTTGGGTGTTTCTGAAGTAAATGAGGTGAATATTAGGAAAAAAAAAGCAAAATACGTGGTAGTTACTTCAACTGAAATGTTTCCAAATGCTTTTTCAGACACAGTTAAGTTTATAACAAAACGTAATGAACTAGTAATAGTATTATTTCCACAGTAACGTGCTTCCAATTGTGATTCTGTATGCAGCAATTAATGTGACCTTTGAAGCATGGCCTGAATGACTCAGTGGCCAGCAAGTCAAACTACAGTGAAAGGTTGCTGCCATTGCCATTACTGCCAAATAGGTATGTATTTTCACATAGCAATGTGATGTTTTCACAAACATACCCAGAATGCATTTAAAACCTTGGACTCTTTGGAGGCCACAGTAGAATGTGTTGGGCGCTGGCCTCCACTACAGAAGCTGAGGCTTCTACATGTCTACAGACATCAGCCAGTTGGCAACTACTGGCCAGGGGGGTGGTGGTGCTGGGTACAACGCAACACTAACACAGTGGGACAAGCATGAGGATTTGTCAAGTAACAACCTTAAAAAAAAACCCAAAAACTTTCACCATCTACTCTCAGAAAACCATTGTGACGATGTCAATATAGCACACAAGTCACAAGTAACACCCACTGGGAAATTTGTCCCCTGTGCAAATATAGTGGTTTGTTTCTTGTTCTCATTGGCCATTCTTAAATGGGTAGTTTTTAAAACATCAATAAATGGCCTTAAAGAACAGTGAGTGAGTGACACATTGTAAAGAAGGTGAAAATCAGCCATTAAGTGTAAAACAGAATGTAATCTGTTAATTTGTTAATAAATGACTGGACACTAGTCATATAATACATGGCTCTAAATGATGGCCACCGTTACTATTTAAACAAATGCATTGCTTTTGCTTTATTTTCTTTAAGCTTACAAATAGAGCAAAACCAGAAAGGTCTATTGGCAACCCTGTCCAACTATTACTAATTTATTTTATTGGCAGATTGAAGCTGGAGCAAATGGTTTCAGGATATGTGCTTTGTAGAAATATCTTGATGATGGCTTTCTAGAAATCTCTTGATGATGGCTTTCAGACCTAGAAGTTAAGTTTGAAAAGATACGCTCTGGGAGATCTGCTGAACATTCTGATGAATGATTTGTGATACTGTAAATGCTAGACTTCTTTACTTACTAAAATGGACAGAGCAAATGAGAAGAGTAAGACCTTTTTCCAAAGAAGTAAAGCTAGAAGGTATAATCAATCTCTTCTTAAAATTGCCGCTGTGAGGGGCACCTGGCTGGCTCAGTCGGTAGAGCATGTGACTCTTGATCTCGAGGTTGTGAGTTTGAGCCCCCACATTGAACATAGATTACTTAAAAATAAAATCTTTTAAAAAATCATTAATGTGGATAATGTTAAAGGAACCATATCTAGATACTGCTGACAGGACTCAGCATTAAAAAAGAAAATGCTGATCCTATGTGATTAGGAGGAGTGAGGTTTAGCGAAAAGGATCATAGGCAGATCTGAGTTCCAGCTCTGGGAATGCCATTTAAGAGCTGCACGGTCACAGGTAAAGTTGGCAACCTCTTGATCTCTCATTACCTCTTTTGGAATACTTACCTCACAAGGTTACAATGAGGATTATGCAAATGAAGTAATATCAATGTGCTTAACACACTGTCCAGTACATGGCAACTGCTAAATAAATATTAGTTAGTGGTCCAGCCATCTAGCTCAAGGGTTCAATTCTGGCTGCAGATTAGAATCCTCTGAGGAGCTTTTAAAGGAAACCACTGCCTGGAGCCCGCTGCAGACCAATTAAATCAGGAGATCTGGGGTTGGAGCCAGGCATGGATACCCTTAAAAAGCCCTCAAAAGGATTCTAATAAGCAGCCGGGACTGAGAGGCACTGAGAGTCTCTTCTACAAAGCACCCAATCAGTGGCTGTCTCGAGATGTCTGGGGCTAAGACCCCTATTGCCTCCCAAGATAGCCTGTTTCATTCTAAAACAGCATTTCCTTAATAGGAGGCCACATCTGTCTCTGCAGTTTCCAGTCACTAGTCCTTGTTCTGCTTTCTGAAAACACAGATCACAAGGTGAAATTCTTTTCTCTGTGGCTCTGTAAAGTGTTCCCATTTCCAGAATTGGGTGCTTGTTTCCTTCAGCTTGCTCGTATGACAAGATTTGGGCTTTTCTCCCCCTTTTGTTCTGTGCCTGTTTCCACATGTGCTGTTAGGATGAAACACTGCATTCCAGGTGAGGCCCAGAGGTCCTCCCAGCTTGGGAGTGGCAGTAACACCCCTCAGATTAGTAGTAATGGTCTTCATCTAAGGCACTCTGTGTCTACGAATTCAGCCAAAGAAGGGGGTTGGTTCTTGCTGCAGCCACAGAACGCTACCAACACAGCAACCACAGTCAATTGCAAATTCATTTCTTACTGCAGCTCAAGCCCCTCCTGTGCTTGAACAGCTGATTTTGAGATCCTCATGTACAACTTCACCTACTTTTCTACTAAATTCCCTCTTTTATTCAATAATATTTATTGGGCTGAGAGGCAAACAAAAAGGACTTGGTTCTGAACCCTAATGGGGTTTAAAATACAGCACAGGAGGAGGAAAAAAACCCAACCCAAACCAAAAGAACTACTTACAGAGGAGTTCTCATAGTCGTTTTGGCTGTCTGAGCTCTCAAAATCCTATCACTTGCCATTAAGTTCCTCTTCATTGGGGGGCAATGAGAGGTTTCTACCTGAGCTTCTGCAAGCTCCCCATGTAACCACACAATGCAAATCCCTCCTTCAGGCACCCTTTCCCTCTTCCTGGTTATCTAGATCGCACTTATCAGCTTCATTTTTTGGCAGCCCGCCATTCTTCCTAGATGGCCCTTTCCTTTTAGAATCTCAGATCACCAGAAACATGCCTGTAAGTTTCTATAAACATCGCCGACATCGGTCTTCCTACAGTTGAGACACAGGACAGACCTGAACTCTGCAGACAGGCCCTCACCAGGGATTACATAACTTCCTCTTTACCAGTTGGTTCCTCTTCCCTGGAATCAATTTTCCCTCTTTGACAATATTTTAAAGTGGAATTTTACCCTCAATGGCATGGTTTCTTCTCGATCAAATTATAGACAGACTTTTAAGAAAAGATAAGTTCTTTCAAATGTTTTTTTTCTCTGTGTATCATGCCACATCAAGAAGTTACTGTAATTCAAATCCACTTTACATGATAGCATTCAGAATCTGAATGCACATGCCTACAAAAACGTTTACTGACAGCAGGAACGTGGTCTTGGTCACCTTTGTTTTCCATGTAGTATTTAGCCAGGTGTGAAATATTTACTAAAGTGAGATTAGTCCAAAGGTGTTTTTTTTTTTAAAGCTAATTTTCATGGAGCACTTTTATGTGCTAGGGTTAAGTTCTTCATACACATTGTGCATTTCTACAGATAAGAAAATGAAGGCTTAGAAAAGATTAATTGGTTTGATCAAGGTCACAGAGTTAGGTCTGATTTTGGTAACCTTGCTCTGAACATCTTTATGTTACATCTGCTAAGATGCCGCTGTAGAGAAATGGGGCAGTCGCTCTAAGAAAGGAAGGGGATGAGACCTCCTGGAACCTTCTCTTCATGTCTTCTTGCTCCTCAGGATGGCCTCCCAGGCTGAGTTCTTCATAGCAATCAATGCCCAGGAAAAGGCCAAGAACAGGTAGCATTGTTAACATTCTCTGTTGCCACGAACAAGTGGAATCCACACTCTATCTCTTACAAGGTTCTAGCAACAGTCACCTAACACAGGGCACAGTAAGCTGCAGTTACTTATTTCAAAATCCTGGAATGTACATCCTGTTTTCCATCTCACTATCACTCTAGATTTCTAGGTCAGGAGACTGCCTGGCCCAACTGGTGGCTGTTGCCACCTGACTTGGTTTTGTTTGGCTACTTTGCTCTCCTGTTGCAGTGTTACAACAAGTCTGCCTAAGGAGGCAGGTGCTCTGCTCTCTTGGTCTGCCTGCCCCACAGGCAAATGATTTTAATACGCTCAACTCAGTCTTAGGTTGCAAAGGAAGAGATTGAGGACTCTTTCCTATTTATATCTTGGAATGGAAGACTGCCACAGTTTATCTGTCTTATGCTATGTGGTAACCCTTGTCAAAATGAATGAACGCTATATCCAAGGGAAGGCGTCAGGGCAAGAAGCTGGGCAGCGGTCAGCAGTGGGCCCAGCTCACTCATGGCTGTAACTACCTTAGGGATGTCCCTTATCTTTGAGCAATGTGAGCTGTCACTTCTCTTCACCTCCGTCTCTATTCCTATAAAAAACTCCCTGTGGAAAGTGAAATAAACCTTGAATGTATACTGCAGCCATAGGAAAAGTTAGAGCAGGACATTCCCTAAGACTCTCCTACATTTACTGCTTGTTTTGTGATATCGTAATGCTGCTACATACGTAGTGTAGATAGTCAAAGTTTCTCACGTCTAAAAATCAATCATGGATTATTTGGGCTTTGAGTTAAAGCGACTGCTATTAAAATGACAAATGACTTGATGCTGCATTCTGTTGCAGGAAAAATCTGAAGACATAAAAGCTACACACAAGGAGCATGTCATTGAGCACCTCTGCTTTTTGATCCCTACACCGGACAATGAGAAGTCACATGGTAACGACGATGAGTGTTTCAACCGGCAGCTGGCCTTCCTCCTCCCAGAAAGACAGCTTTATGGCCAGTCATAGCATCCAAGGGCTGAACCACTCAGGAGACCCAAGCAGTCCTAATCAACCTGATATTACTGCTACTCCAAATGGTACCTGCCCCATGGATGAGAAACTACTCTCCAGCCTGTTAACAATATCCTACTCTGTTATTTTCATCGTGGGACTGGTTGGAAACATAATTGCCCTCTATGTATTTCTGGGTATCCACCGCAAAAGAAATTCCATACAGATTTACCTACTGAATGTAGCTATTGCAGATCTCTTACTGATCTTCTGCCTGCCTTTCCGAATAATGTATCACATTAACGGGAACCAGTGGACACTCGGTGTGATCCTTTGCAAGGTTGTGGGAACACTATTTTATACGAACATGTACATTAGCATTATTTTGCTTGGATTTATCAGTTTGGATCGCTACATAAAAATTAATCGGTCTATACAACAGCGGAGGGCGGTAACAACCAAACAAAGTATTTACGTTTGCTGTACAGTATGGACAGTTGCTCTTGCTGGATTTTTAGCTATGATTACCTTAACCCTTAAAGGAAATCATAATTCCACAGTGTGTTTCCATTACAGAGAGAAGCATAATGCCAAAGGAGAAGCAATTTTTAATTACGTTCTTGTGGTAATGTTCTGGCTAATTTTCTTACTAATAATCCTTTCATATATTAAGATCGGCAAGAATCTACTGAGGATTTCCAAAAGGAGGTCAAAATTTCCCAATTCTGGTAAATATGCCAAAACAGCCCGGAATTCCTTTATCGTACTTATCATTTTTACTGTATGTTTTGTTCCCTATCATGCCTTCCGATTTGTCTATATATCTTCACAGCTAAATAGCCCGTCTTGCTATTGGAAGGAAATCATTCACAAAACCAATGAGATCATGTTGGTTTTCTCATCTTTCAATAGCTGCTTAGATCCAGTCATGTATTTCCTGATGTCCAGTAACATCCGCAAAATAATGTGCCAACTTATTTCTAGACGATTTCAAGGGGAAGCGAGCAGGAGTGAGAGCACTTCAGAATTTAAGCCAGGATACTCTCTGCATGATACATCTGCCACAGCTAAAATTCAGTCTACTGCTTAAAGCACTTAAGGGAAACACATTAAAAAGGATGAGAAAATACAACCTCTTAATTCCTTACAGAACTAAAAATTATGAAACAAAGCTCTAGCATTTGCAAAGCTCAGACCTGTTCAAAGCTCTTTGCTTATTTGTGATATTTCATTTGCTTAGTTGTAAACTATTTCAAGGGAAAGAAAAGCTTATACTCATCACTATATTTTAAATCTGTATGTAATGTCTTTTCAAAATAGGCTGTTAGCTTGCTAACACTCTTAACACAGATCATAGAGTTAAGTGAAATTTATGGTTTTAACAACAGAATAATTAAAATGTCACGGTTTCTCAAGTCACTAACGTAGTTACTCAAACTCAAGCACTTAATACTAATTTCAACTGCATTTAAAAGTAAGTTAAATGATTGGCAGACTGACAAGAATGTCAGAAAATGTATGTTCTTTGTCATTGAAAAAGCCTGTATAATTTGCTACTGTATTCATTTATGCCTAAACCTTTATAACAGATGAAATAATAAAATTCTAATACAAAATGAAGTCATCCATTATCTATCACTGTTTAGATCAAATAGAAATAATTTAAATATGGTATAGTAAAGTCAAACAACAGAGGAGCTAAGATTTGATAGCCTAGCAACAGGATTTGAACCTACGCCTTACTTAAAACAGATTTAGAAGTGACTCAGCCATCTTGGACCATGTTGTGATAGAGTAAAATTGAAAATAGGCACACCCTATGGTCTACCACGTCTGATACTAGGTATACATCTGACAGAACCACTCGAACATGTTTACAAGAAAACTTATACATAATGATGCTCAGTGAACTGTTGGGTCATGATATCAAACAATTGAAACGATCTGAGTTGGGTATCCATCAGCAAAGGAATGGAGAAATACACTGTTCACAAAATGGAGTATTACACAGTGCTTTGATGAAATGAACTACACCTGCACGTGTCAACATGGGAGAATTATCAAAAAAATGCTGAATAGATAAACACCCCAAAACCCAGCCGGGAAAAGATTGACACACCATATGAAATCATTTATGTAAAATACAAAAACACATGAAATACCATATTCTTTCTGGACCTATAGATATGCAATAAAGGTACAAAATGTGCATAATATACACAACATAACACAACCAACTTCGGGTTATATGGTTACAGCTGGAGAGATCGGAAGCAAACATGGCAAAATGTTAAGTCGGTTAAACCTGTGTGATAGTACTTGGGTATTTATTATATTATTTTTGGCATATTGCTGAGTGTTTGCAATATTTTATAATAAAGAAAACTTAATAGATTAGAATTAAAGGGAGCAAATTCTGAAATCTTCATGTATGCTCAAAATTAAATGGAGAGTAAGCTCTAAGAAAAAGGGTTCTTATTTAGCAAGGGCTCCTGGGAACTTAGTGTGCTTCAAGGCACACAGGCAGCCAATAGGTATCTGGTGAATAATTAAATGAGTGAACAAATGAGCAAATGAGTGAGACAGAGAAGGGGGGGTTGCTTAATAGAACTGAAAAAGTAGGTGTATTTTTTTTCCTAGTCAATGTATCTCGATATAGCTGCACAGAATATCATACAATTGGAATCAGGAGCTGTCATTAAGGCAACTATTTTTAAAAGTTTGTCCAGCATTTATTCAGTTTTTTGGTCACACAGAACCAGAATGCCATTGAGCAAATATGTAAAAGCTGTTATGACAAAGTCCAAGGATCCCCTCATATGTTTGTCACAGAGTAGGAGAATTTCTTAGAGTTAGAATAATTCTTCAAACTTCATGTGGGCCAGTGGCTGGGGAATCAATGGTAAAGAGTATGAAGAATTTTGTTAGGGTTGAATTTATTTTAATGAGATTTGGTTTGTATATAATTACTGTGCAGCCGTGTATCAGTGAGTGCACGTGACTGAGTAAAGAACAGGTCAAAGTAGAATTATATTTAAAAAAACAAGAAATAATTGAGAATAAAAATGGAAATTTGCAGAAAAATTAGCAGCTTAGAAAAAATTTACATTACTTTGCTCTGACAATGTTAGCAAATACCACCAAACTGAAATTTAGCATTTCTATTTGTATGGTTTTAAAATACGACAATACTGGGTGCCTGGGTGGCTCAGTTGGTTAAGCAATTGCCTTTGGCTCAGGTCATGATCCTGGAGTCCCGGGATTGAGTCCCACATTGGGCTTCCTGCTCCACGGGGAGTCTGCTTCTCCCTCTGACCTTCTCCCCTCTCATGCTCTCACTCATTCTCTCTCTCAAATGAATAAATAAAATCTTAAAATATGACAACACTAATTTTCTCTCGTGTTCTCAAAGGTAAAAAATTTTTTTTATATTGCTGGTAAACAATTTATATCCCTACGTGTCTCTACTATAAACATAACAGCTTGAATGGTTAGATTACATTGTGTGTGTGTGCGCGTGTGAGGGGGAAGGGGAGGGGCAGAGGGAGAGGAAAAGAATTCTCACGCAGACTCCCTGCTGAGCATGGACCCTGACACAGGCAGATCCCACAATCATGAGATCATGACATGAGTGGAAATCAAGAATCAGATGCTTGGGATGCCTGGGTGGCTCAGCTGACTGGGCGTCTGCCTTCAGCTCAGGTCGTGATCCTGGGGTTCTGGGATCAAGTCCCGTGTCAGGCTCCCTGCTCACTGGTGAGGCTGCTTCTCTTTCTGCCTGCTGCTCCCCAGGCTTCAGCTCTCCTACCCTCCCTCTCTCTGATAAATAAAGAAACAAAAGCTTAAAAAAAAAAAAAAAGAGAGACACTTAACCAACTGAGCCACCCGGGTGCCCCACACAATGGCATTCTTTAAAAAAAAATTAAAAAGCATACTGAGTTAATTCTTGGTATAATAATTGTGGTAAAATAAATTTTCATAAAAGTCAATCTGAGCTTAAGTTTATGATGGATTTTATTAATTGACAGAACTTTCACTAATAAAGTCTTAGAGTAACCTGAAACCTGAGCCGAAGGCGGAGGCTTAAGCACTGAGCCACCCAGGCGCCCCATGTTTGTAAATTTTTGACATGATACTGACTTACGAAATTTAAAGCTATTTATTATATATAACCTTTAATTTCTTATTAAGCATTAGTGTTTTCAAGCAGGAAACACTTGTCCCTACATCCCCCAACCCAACGTTTAGTTCTAGAAGCATGCAGAAAAAGGTAATTCCCGAGTATACATATATCCTCACCTTGCAAAAGATACTCAGAACAAGTTTCTAAATAGCATCTCACATATGCAAAACTAAACAAGGGCAAAATAAAATGCCTGGCTGCCAGACTGATACCCAATGCTGAGTACTGCTGTTCATTTTGGAAAAGTATTTGGAGCAGAGCTGGGTTTGATGATGGTTAACTTTCTAAGATCAGATCACTAGAAAAAAGAAATTCTGTTCAAGTCCAGAAGGTTTTATTTTCAACTTCTTTGATCAGGTCACTAGAAAAAGTAAATTTTGTTCAAGTCCAGAAGGTTTTATTTTCAACTTCTTTTTAAAATGGATTCTTCAGTCCTGCCAGTATAAAAGTAGAACTAATAAAATTACAACTCTTTGAAGCAAAGCCTTACTGAAAGTTACCCACAAGAGAAAACAGCATGAAATAGAGTTCTCCTAACAGGCAACCTGGATTTTGCAGAAACATATTAACAGGCTATTTTTAAGGTTTTTTTTTAAGATTTTATTTATTTGTGTGTGTGTGTGTGTGTGAGAGAGAGAGAGAGAGGACACATCAGCGAGGATGAGGGGCAGAGGGATTGGGAGAAGCAGGCTCCCCACTGAGCAGGGAGCCGGATGTGGGCCCAGGACCCCGAGATCATGACCTGAGGTGAAGGCAGACATTTAACCAACTGAGCCACCCAGATGCCCTAGGTTTTTGAAATATGAATGGAGACTTACTTTACCAGATATTAAAGTATATTCTTATCTTTCAATAAGGAGAACTCTGTGCACCAGATACAAGGATAAGCTTATCACTGGAACAGAATACACATCTCTAAGCAGGCCCTCAATGATACAGGAGAAGATTATATAACGTAATTAACGCCTCTCAAAAGAGTAGGGGCAGGAATGATCAGAGGGAAACCTAAGATTCTGTTGCTCAAGATGTGCCAGAATCTTGCAAAGTGGTGTTAAGTGAATTTTTGAAAAGTTTTTTGAGTGACTGCAACACACTTTCCTCCCTCAGAGAGAACCACTGCAAATAAAGGGAGACATCACAAAAAGCCTAGGGGAAGGAAGGGATGGATTAATAAAAAGTGCTGTGCTTATTAATAAAAAAGTCAGTTTATAGCCTTACCTCATGTCACACACAAAACATTATAAAGATTATATATAGATTGTTGCATGTAAATAATGGAAGCATGAAAAAATTTAAAAATAAGTGACTGGGAAAGAACTTCCTATTAATTAAACAACAGAAATAACTATAGGGAGAATGCATAGCTTATTTTTTGGTCAAAAACCACACACAAACATAAACGCAAAAGCTCAGAGTGGCAAAAACGTTCACAACAGTTATGACATCTACAAGGAGAACCTTTTAGGTCAGGCACCAACAGATGCCATAACTTGCCAAGAAACTTCTATTTTTCCATCAGAATAAAGTATTCAAGACCCAGAATGTAATCGGAATTGTGTCAGCTGAGACAGAAACTAAGGCATGCTCTCACGTCGGCTGAGGCCACGTCTTTTTCCACAGCGACGCGGCCCCGGTGAGCACACACATCGGTATGTGGCTGCGGCAGTACCTCAGTTCAGTCTGGTTTGCAGACACACACCAGCGCCGGCTGGGGGATGGTAACAGACTCAGAGCTGGAAAGGAAGTGCTAGCTTTGTCCTAAACTTCTGCTATGCCTCTTATTTCCCCCCTTTCAAGTTCACATGCAAGAAAATGAGCAGCAAAGTCGGAGATATTTGTGTGCGCCTTTTACGCTGCTAGGCTCTGGACACACGTGATCGTCACTTAAACTACACTGCGCGTGGTGTCAAGAAAACTGCCTTTCTCATAGGAGGGGATGTGAGTTAGTAGGCTTTGACTCTACAGAAACTGTCTCTGCTAAGACAATGCTTTTTGTTTTCATTTCCGTCTGCCCAAGCCCATGGTTAACTACTGAGATGTCTTAAAAAAAAAAAAAACAAAAACCCAAAACCCAAAATTGGTAATAACATGTATTTGGGACAAAAAATTCTGTTTACCACTTATCCAAATTGTGTGCAGTCAAAAAGCCAACATCTTAAAGGCTGGTTCTCTAGCTATGGCACATTTGCCCACTCCGGGAAAGCTCTGCCTGAAACACGGACAGTAATCCAGTACAAGAGCCTACAGGTGGAATGGGGAGGGGGGGTCGAATAAAGGTTTAGAGCACTTGCCCTTAATTTTGCTTCTAGCCAAAGAAAGGCATCAAGAACCATCCTAAGATGAGATCTGGAAGAACTTTCTAATTATAGTTTGAGTACAGGTAGGGATGAGGCAGAGAATCTCTTTTTGCTTTAGGAGGTTATATAGTTACTGCAGGGTCCACAGTCAACTTCTACACAGTTCTATTCTGGTGGGCTCATTCCACGTATCATCTTTCTTTAGTTCTAAAACATTTCAAGCATCCAAAAAAGGGGGAAGACACAACATAGCCAGCAGCAAGAACCCATCACCCAAACTGAACAGATGTTAACATTTGGCCCTATTTGCTTCACTGTTCTCTTGTACCCAGACATAACCCCCAAAGCTAGCTTCACTAAAGCTCATCCTGAGGTATCCTCTTTCCCCAAGTTAGCAGTGTCATTCTGATGCGCATTTTTCTTCTTTTATAACACAGGTATATATAACGATAGGTATTAGTTTTTGTTTTTTAAAACGGACACAACGAATATCTTACTACTGCACCCTTTTGTAACTTTTTCACTCAATTTCTGTTTGTGCTGATATATGTAGGTCTCCTCACTCACTACACTGATACACAGGGTTTCACTGTGGGAACAAAAAATAGCTCAATTCTCCATTTCACCTGACAGTGGGCCCTTAGGTGGTTTCCACTTTTTCACTATTAGAAACCATAGTCTCCTGTATGCCCTGGGCACATGCGTGAAATTTCTCCATGGTTGACTCCTAGAAGTAGAAATGTTTGCTCATAAGGGTATGCACATTCGCAATTGATCTCTGTTGTGACAAACTGCTCTCCAAAGTGATTTTATCGATGTATATACTTCTCCCAACTAGTGAGAGACAGGACTTGGGACATGAGTCTAGTGAGACATGAGTTGTTTCCCAATACTTGGTTTTGTCATTTTTACTAAATTTTAGTCCATCTAGTAGGCGTGAATGGCATCTCCCTGTGGTTTTTAATTTGTGCTTCCCTGATTACAACTGAAATGGAGCACTGGCTCATGTTTTGTCCCCCCTGCCCCATTCAGGTTTCTTCTTGGGTAAATGGCCTGTTTGTATCGGGACCTCTCCCCCCTTAATTAATTGCTGCTTCTTTACTCATTTCTTTCAAACTGTTGAAATAGCACGTATTCTGGATACTAATCTTTTGTTGTTTATATGGGTTGTTAATCACTTCTATCAGTGTGGGCCTTGCTTTCTCCTTTCCTTATGGTTTCTTTTGCCAGACACCACAAAGTAAGATGTTTTCTCTTTCACTTTGAAGAAACTTTCTAGGAAAAAATGTAGATAAACCCTGGCCTTTTGATATACAGCTCTCAAAGACCATGCTAAAGAATTTGCAGAGAGAATTATGATTAGCTTGGCATTTCATAAATGGAGTCCAGATGAGACATTCCCTGAGAACACAGAAATGTTTTCTTAAACTACAAAATTCAAACACCTGAGAACAGACATGCAGATGATTTGAAAGCACAGAACATCTCCTGGACCAGGAGAAGAGTCTTGAGCATTGGAACAGTATCCCCCTCCCATCACAGTTAGGCCATAGTGGGGATCATGGTGGGCTGGATTCAATAGGTCTTCTTGGCCCAATGACAGTAAACATTATTAAATAACAGAACTGAGAATCAGCGTGCCAGCCAGGTCAGAAGGGCAGCCCTTGCAGCGAGATTGCCCGAGTTCAATGTCTGGCTCTACCACTTACTATATAACCTTGGACAAGCTCTCTTCCTTCTACTGAGAAATTGCTTCCTTCTACTCTTCCTTCTACTTTTTGTTTGTTTTTTTCTATGAGAAAATGCCTTCTCCTGTTTTTCCTTACTTCCTTCTATTCTTCCTTCTACTGAGAGATTGCTTAATATGAGTTAGGAGTACCTAACTCATAGTGTTGTTATGAGGACTAAACGAGCTAATAAATATACCTGGCCAGGAAGAAACATTCAATATATGTTATCCAAATACTCAAATGTCAAAATGGAATGTCCAGAAGCTGAAGGTAAACATTGGAACTAGGAAGAGAGGCAGTGGAAGCTGGTCTGGAAGCAAGCGAGGTGGGAAGGAGGCGGGGAGTAACTCACGAAGGGTAATTCAACTTCAGCTTTCATGAATAACAGTACTGCCCAGGACAAGAGCGGTAACAGACTGATCACGGGCTCATCAGAACCATGCTCTGGAAGTTGAATAAGCAGAAGAGGACAGTGAGGGCACCTTGCAGGATACCAGGAAAAGAGTTGGGAGAATGAGATTATGTAGCCTTATAGCAAAAGACTAAAGGAAAGATATTACAGCAAAAATGTGTGTGTGTAGTTCCAGAGAGCAAGGTGAAAGGATCGGTGAAGGATGGGAGTTGCAAGAGGCACATCTCATCAGATCATGAGAGAGGGTTTCTAATAATTACAGATCTCAATTGAAATAGAGAGCTGGTGACTTACCTGTTAATCGAAGTGTTTCAATATAGTATGGATCCCCAGCAGGCTGGGAAGGTAGCAAAGTATTTTCGGCATTTAATAAAGTTTGGATGAGATGTTCTTTAGATCCTGTTAATAGAAATTTTGGATCTTGCAGAACATCCACTGCGTCAGCGGCTGGCAAGTAAGGGCCACCTGCAGTCCAGTTGTGCCCTCCTATGCTAATACAGTAATGCCCTCAGGGCAACTCAGGTGCACGTATGGGGGCTGCTGCTTGATGTATGGTCGGCGGTCCCAAGCAGTTTCCCTCAATCTTCTTTTGTAGTGAATTTGACCTGTGTCTCTTGCTCAGCACGTAGTAGGCATTTTTATTGCTAGAGAGATTGCTTAAACTAGATCTAAAATAAGCTGATAGATTTTAGGAGCTTTGTGACATTCATGTTAGGTGCTTAGATCTCTGTGCTTTCTTATAGACCTCTGGTTTTGCTCAGTAATCAGAGCGGCTAAATGGGTCACCACACTGCATTCTGAAATGGCAACAAGGAACTAAACCTGGCTCAGCAGCATGAACGCAGGTGGGAATGGTAATCACTCTAATGGGTTATATTTTCAGATTTTATCCAATGGCAAACTTCTGGGCCAAGAGATTTTAATGCCTTCCGTTAATACCACTGGAAATGCTGCTATAGGCCCTTTCCTGTTACAGACATTTCCTTTCTACAGTTCCCGCCTCTTCTCGTGTTCTATTACTTATTAAGATTTTCTAGGACCCAGTCTCCCACCTCTGCTTTGTTCCTTTCCTGTACACAGCAGCACCTCTTTCTCTTCCTCAATTCAACTTTTGCTGTTTTCCTACTTTCTCTTTAAAGTGCCTTTCTCACAATTTAGTGCGGTGTTCTCTTGTGTGTCTCCTGATCTGTCAGAAGCAGAAATGCTGTAAATTGTTTGTACTCACAAGAAAAACACTGTTTCCTCTATATTAAAAACAACTTTCAGCTGGTTGCAAAGGGAACTGATGAGGTTTGCATGCATGTTCATATTCAGTTCCCCTTTGTGGCCAGTTAGTCTTGAAAAACACTGGAACACACGGGTCAGCTCGTGTTGGGGACGATTGCAGAGGTCCAAATATATGTGGCAACTAGTGCAAGGAATCAGCTAAGTGAGTGAATGTGGGTCTCATGCTCTGATTGTTTCCATTTATGATCCTGCAAATAAAGAAATCTTGAGTAGTGAGTACAAACCAGCATGCTGCTGGTGGTGGTGGGGGGGGGAGCTACCAAAGGGGTGAGCTAGACTAATTGTCATTCCACATCCTTCTAGGCTTTAGTATTGGAGAGGTCAATGAATTTATCCAGCTTTCAGGATCACACTAGCAGAAACAGACTTTTCTTCTAGTTTTACTAAAAAGCTAGAATCCATTCTGGAAACAGATGCTCTTTTTTTTTTTAAGATTTTATTTATTTATTTGAGATAGAGACAGTGAGAGAGCGCATGAGAGGGGAAAAGCTCAGAGGGAGAAGCAGATTCCCCTTGGAGCTGGGAGCCCGATGTGGGACTCGATCCCGGGACTCTGGGATCATGACCTGCCTGAGCGGAAGGCAGTTGCTTAACCAACTGAGCCACCCAGGTGCCCACATTCATGATACTTTTGATGCACTTCATAATATAAGAAATAATCAAAACAAAACAACAGCTCCAAGACCCAAGTGGGACAGAGTGGGCAGCTCTTTACAAAGTAAACTCAACTTTTCTTTTTGAAATATTGCCCAAGAAGCCATGAACTCCGAGGTACACATACTATATTAATCCCCAAGGAAAGAGCCAATGCAAAGGCACTTCCAGGGAAAGATATAAAAAATTAGTTAAAACGTTACCACTGCAAGCACATTAAAAAATGTGGTAGATTAAAATTCTCCACAGCTCCTCCCGTTCAGAGGTGGAGTCTTTTGCCCACCTCTTGAATTTGGGCAGATACGTGACTTGCTCTGACCGATAAAAGGTGGTGGACATTGCAGGACATCTGAGCAAAAAACGTTCAGAGGCCTTGCAGCTTCCAGTTTTGCCCTCTCAGAAGCCAAGACCATCACATTAGAAATAAACCCAATAGAAAGATTACATGGAAACAGATGCTCGGCCTGCATAACCATCCCAGCTGGGGCTCCAGACACAAGAGTGAGGCCATCTTGGACCACCCAGTCTCAGCTATGCTGCCAGATGACTAAGAAGTTACATAGCTGCACTGATGATCCCAGGTAAGAATGACAGAAGAACTGCCCAGCTGAGCCCAGAACAAATCGCAGAATTGAGAGTTGTCCTAAGCCACCAAGTCTGGGGGTGGCAAGAGATAAATGATGCACATAAAATATCAACGAAAAGTATGCATACTATTTCTAAAAAGGCAACAATGAATACACAGTGAGCGATTTCACTAACAAGAGAGACAACGGCTTGAATTCTTTTACTTGAAAGCTGTGTGTGAGAGGAAGACAGAGACACCTATTTTCCAAACCACTGCAGGGTGGGGAATGGTAGATTATTAAAGATTTTTTTTAAAGATTTATTTATTTATTTATTTGACAGACAGAGATCACGAGTAGGCAGAGAGGCAGGCAGAGAGAGAGGGGGAAGCATGTTCCCTGCTGAGCAGAGAGCCCGATGCGGGGGCTTGATCCCAGGACTCTGGGATCATGACCTGAGCCGAAGGCAGAGGCTTTCACCCGCTGAGCCACCCAGGCACCCCAGGGTTATTAAAGATTTAAACCAATCATGTGTTCTCCGAGATAACAACAAGCATATGCTCCCCACTGATGGAAAGAAGGGAATAATGAGGCAAAAGGTTAGGAGGTTTCTTAAATGAAAGGATCTTAGGAGTCTGAGGAAGGACTAAAGGGGACACAATAGGGACTATACTGTCTTCATTAGCTGAAATAGGCTTTAAATCACATTTATTAATAGACAAGTTTTCACTACAAGCCTTTCAGTATTCTTTGACTTTTGAAACTATGTCCTTGAATTGCTGTGATTAGGAGAAAAGCTAAATAAAACTAGAAGAGATGACTACAACTTTCACATACTAAAATGTCAGACTTTCTTTTTTACTGCTCAGGTGATTGTAGTTGTGTTTTACAAAGGCAACTCTTGTGGTAATCGCTGGTACAAAACAAAAAAGTCCCCAAAGGACATATCCTGTTAAAGGCAGATGACTGGTACTGGCTTTTCATCTTCAGGATGAAATCGTTAAGGAAATCGGGGTGAAATCGTGAAAGGAATCCTCGCCCACACAATTACTGTTACTCTCTCACATTTAAAGTGTTTTTCAACTAGTTAAATAATGACGTTTATCATTCTGTTAGAACTTAAAAACAAACAAACAAACACAACTTTTAAATGGTTTTAAGTTTCTGGCTGGAAAACAGAGCAACGCCGACAGCTCCTGCTTCAGCCTTTCATTGCGAGAGGTTTACCCAGGGCTGGTAATACACTGCCCTCTGCTGGCCACGGTGCTGCCAAAGGAACAAGCTGCCCACTTTGCAGCGAACATCAAACTGCGGTTTTTCTCTTTTCCAATTTTCTATTCCAGCTATTTCCAGAGGTACGTCACTCCATAGGACTTAGGTTTCCTGGCCTCAATGCTTTACTTGTTGTTTATTAAAACAGCATATTTTAGGCTGGTTTTTGATGGGAGGACAGGGAAGAGAAAATCTGGTAATAGTAGAAGCTATGCCACAGATGGCACTATTTGAGAATTAGCTCAACACCAAGACTTGTTTAGAGTGACGCCTTCAAGTGACCACTTCAAATCTAATTTATCTGTGTCCATCAGCGCAAGAACTGACTTAGGTGAGCATCATCCGTGACTGCTAAAATCAATGGACTGAAAGGGAAACAATACATAGTCTCAAAATAGGACCCTCTGATTACTTACCAGCTACAGATGGAAAAAGGCACCTCTACAATGGGGAGTTGGCAGGAGTTAATAAACTTCCAGACTGAAAACTGCAGATAGGTATATAAGTGAGATATGTTTTTGGTCACTGGGGATACTGGGTCACCTTACCCCACACCATCAACCAGACTCTGGTGGCAGCCAAGAATATGGGCTCTGAAGTCACACTGCCTGGGTCCAATTCTAAGCCCTACGCTATGGCGGTTCTACTAGCATCGGTGAGTTATTTCTCTTCTGTGGGCCTAAATCTCATCTAGAAACTGGTAGTTAGGATGGCATTTAGCTCAGAGATGGTTTAAAAACCGATCGAATATATACAGGAAGCACTTCAGTAGCTGCCATTTATACGCTTCCTAACAAACGTGGTTCTCAGGAAAGTTTGTTACTTTAGTACTTGGGGCTCTTAAGAGAAAATGAACCCAGACACTCAGATACAGGCAGTAAGACAGGTACGTAACTGCCCCTCACCTTCCCTTCACATACCTGTTTTGTCCCTTGAATAAGGACAGGAAGTGACATGGAGCAGGGGACTTAACCTCAACACAACAGTATCTAGATATCCAAAAGAAATGATTGGTAATAAACTGGCCAGGAAACCTTGGTCTTGGGAAGAAAGGGACAGTGTGAGTTCCAGGGAACTGATATAGGATGCCTTTTTAGTTCTCCAAATCTCACTGCAGTCTGATGTGCTGTTTCCCAGGGCAGAGGTGTAGGGATGTATCTTATTCCTGGGGCAATATGATGGCCTAAATTATTTTTAGAATTCTATCATCAAAGGTTTCATTTTCAGAAATTTTTCTACTTTTGCCTTTTCAAAAAACCTTTTTAAAAAAGGTCTGAGAGAGAGAAAAAGAAAGAGAGCAGGGAGAGGGGCAGATGGAGAAGCAGACTCCTGACTGAGCAGGGAGCCCAATGTGGGGCTCAACCCCAGGACCCCCGGATCACGACCTGAGCCAAAGTCAGGAGCTTAACCGACTGAGCCACTCAGGTGCCCTTCAAAGAACCTTCAAAAAAAAAAAAATGGTAGGTTCTGAAGCAGGATATGAATTAAACTTAACTGACTCAAAGATGTTGAAATTCAAAATCTGACTGTCCTCAAAAAGATTTTTGCCTCATCTAATCCAATGCTGAAGTTTCTTCCCTTCCCCAAACCTATTTCCCATCTGCTTCCCTCTGCTGCCTCAGAGGGCATTCCAGTTCTTATGGCCGCCACCAAGACTGCTATAGTGTTATTGTGGTATGCGATTCTAGAAGACCACGTCTATCCGGTGCACACAAACCTATATGAAGAGACAAAGCCAAAGGCAAAGCATAATGAAACTTTGATTAGTAGGTCTCTCTATGTTTTGTCAGTGGACCTTCCTTATGGAGCTAATTAGTTTTCTGCATGATGATAAACTTTCAAACTCTGGACTACAATTTCTGCTGTTTTAAAAATAGTTCTTGAGGGAGATACTCCCACGATATGCTGAGAAATCAGCTCTTCCAAGTAGAAGTTCTTGAAACCCTGATTAAGGGTGGGACGGCCTGAAGTACAGCTGCTTGAGCAGCAGCAAGGGCCTGTGAGTGGTGCCGTGGGGACGGGGCTGTGGCTAGACACCACATCCTGAAGGGAGCAGGGGGCTCAGCGAGCCTTGAACAAACCACAGCTTTGAGTCAAAGGTCTGTGTTTCACTCTTCAAGGTGACGACTGTCTCGGGTGTGCACTGAACTGGATAAAAGGCTTCCACTGCCCCCCCTTTTTGGAGTACCACTTATCTTTTGAATGTGCTGTTCTTACACAGACTGTGTGAGGCCTATCTTCTCTGCCTGCACACCAGCCTCCCGATGGCCTGAACTGTGGACTGGTTAGGAAGAGTACTCAAAAAGGCGAACCACAGCTAGTTTGGACACCAGCCTTAAATAATTGTGAGGCTGGAGTAATGAGGTTCAGGTATGAGTGATGTGTCTTAGGTGTCCTTTGCATTTTGGCTCTGATGGAAAGTAATGAGGGACCCTATTCCTGACCCCTATAATCCCTGTGAGTCAGGAAAAGTCTCGTGCACCCTTGCTGTATACAGTTCACCACAGACTGTCAAAATAAATTACCACCTGCCTGTCCTCTGAACCATCCTTACTGAACGACTCCACATGGGTTCTGGGGTCAGAGTGACACATTCCCTTGACACACACACACACACACACACACACACACACAAGTATCTCGACAGCGGGAAACTTAACACAAGGCAGGGCTTGTATTCTGGGGGAACTACTCTAACACCTTGAGAGATAAATCCTAAGGGTCTAAGCAGAACACCCAGGGGATCAATTTTTGGCAGATGATGTAGGAAAGAATTAGAAGTGTTGGACAAGAGCATTTGCACTTGGATAACACAAGAGGAACCTTGCAGATGGTGTGGATGGGAAAGATGAATGAGAAACCAAAGAGAAAGACCAGTGGCCTGAGTGAGAAAAGTCCAAGGGGCCACGTGTACACAGCACTTGTAATCCTTGAAATTTCCACCCGACAAGTTGTATTTTGGCTAATTTTGTATGCTCTGACATTTATGCTTTTCGATCAGTTGTAGTAGTTCTTAGAAAAACATAAATTAGAAAATTCCTTATATTTCAGTTAAGGAATTCAAAAATTGCCTCAATCAAAAAGAATTTATACTGCTATCGATGAGATATAGCTTAGCTTAAAGTTCAAAGCTTTCAACGATTAGAAATCGGACTTGATTTCTCCCATGGTCAATTCTGCTACTTTAGAGCATAGGACGGGAAGCCCTGTTTGAAGAAAGTAAAAAGTATTCAAAACTTGACCCCAGTTTACTTACCATAAGTACTACCAGGTACAACTAAATGAACCCTGAGAAAGGCCAGTAATTTCTGCTTTCAATGGCAGAGGAAGAGATTGAAAAAAAAAAATACACATGCTTTCAAGTTCATTTACTTGTTGTGTTGCCTTGGGCACACAATTTAACCTCTTTGGAACTCAATTTCCTTACATGTGAAATGGAACCTCTACCACCCATTGTTAGAGTTCTTACATGTAAAATGCTCTGCCCAGTCCCTACCTAGCACAGAATTATAGCTTAGTATGTGTTCCCTTTCCTTCTAGCTCCTTTGGCCTTCCAGAACAACTATGATTCACTGTTTTCTCCTCTTTCTAATTTGTAGAGCATCTAAAGTCTCTATCATACATCACATTATTAATCTGAATTCTTGGCTTGCTTGTGGAATCGCTCCTGAATTTCTGGAAACCCTATGTTAGCCTGTGGCTAATACACTTCTGTGACTCCACACAACACTAGAAACATACTAGGAACTTCAATAAATACTCATTAAATGAACTGCACTGGGGTTCCTGGGTGGCTCAGTGGGTTAAAGCCTCTGCCTTCGGCTCAGGTCATGGTCCTGGGGTCCTGCGATCGAGCCCCGTGTTGGGCTCTCTACTCAGCAGGAGCCTGCTTCCCTTCCTCTCTGCCTACTTGTGATCTCTGTCTGTCAAATAAATAAATAAAATCTTTAAAAAAAATAAATGAACCGCCCTGTTTAATACAGAGCACTAAAAATCAAGAGACAGGAAGAAATGACAGAACGTACACCAATCCAGGCATTCTTGCTCGATAAATGATCAGCTGCCTGACAATCATTTTAAGAAGTACTTTTGACTCTTTCCTAGTCCAATGGTTGACTGACATCTTGTGGTAGCCAGCTTCCAAGATGGCTCCCAATGATCACTGTCTCCTGCTATCTACCTCTTTATACTGAATCATTGCTGGCTCTGTGTGACCAAGAAAATACTGCAGAAGTGACAGTGCTGACTTCAGAGGCTAGATTAAACAAAAAAAAAGATACTGCACCTATGGTCTTGTTTTGAGTCACTTGCTGTATGTGTGTGTGTATGTAAGCCAGTCATCATGTTGTGAGGACAGATGGCTGCATGATCTTAGGCAATTTATGTGACCTTTCTGAGGTTGTTTTCCTCACCTTTAAATTGAATATATTTTGTACTATTTATTTCACAGTGTATTGTGAAGATGAAATAAGACAAAACACAGACCAGGATGCCTGGCACATTATAAGCTTTCATTAAGTGTGGCTACCACTGGTGGTGGTGGGAGAAGCTACAGGAATTGACTGGATGTGAGATGTGAAGGAAAGAGAGGAACCAAGATAATTCCTAGGTTTTTGGCTTGAATAATGAGAAAGTGATGCTGTTATTTACTGAGTCTGGGGACAATGGAGGAAAGGTAGGGGAGGGCAAGAGCAGTCTCTCTGTCTCTCTCTTTTTTTGACTAAAGGGGCTTAAGCCTCAAAGTGGTAATATTAAAATGATCTCTCAATCACTTATAAACAGCATTCTACTTCCATTCTCTAAATTAGTTCAAACGGGTTTTTGTTCTAAGTAATTCCTTCCTGGGACATGAGAAATTGATGAAGTAAAAATAATAGGAATTCCAGAGAGGCCAAATTACTGTGCAGTCCATGGCCATACAACCCCGGACGAGTCACTGTCCTTAATGAAATAATAGCAAGCATGACAAAGATGAACAGCAGCAGAACAAAATCCACTTAAGTAGTTCTCACTTTTGTTTTACAGAGAACAATTATGCAAACAGTAGGGAGGACTTAAGCAATCAACACGAAAAAAGATACACATTGGGGGTTATGAGAAATGACAAGGTCCTTCTATTAATTTTAAATGCAGATTTACTGATAACTGAAATGCTCAAGTTTGATGAAATTAGATTTCTGTTCCCATTCTCTGACTCCCTCCTGGTGGTTTCACTACACAAGGGAGGGGAGTGTGTGACGCTAGTCTGGCTCCTCAGTTGTACCCTGAGCTTTCAGTTAGTTACTAGTTCGTAGGCTCATTACACGATCCTATATATAAAACTGGATTCTTTATAGCATGATGTAACTATTCATTATATCCGAGGAATATTTGGTCTTCAGATTCTGGCACTTTCTGGGATTCCCCAAAGCCTTTATGAAATGCTCCAAACCATGGACACTAATTTGAATTTGAATGGGGGCTCACAGGGCAGTTGGAAGTAGAATGGGTTAGTTCACTTGGTAACCTAGTTGGGACCCAAACTCGAGTGCAGTCTGTATTTACTTACAGTGTGCTACGCTGGGTCTCACTTCTTGCCTTTTCAAAAAAAAAAAAAAAGAAGAAGACTATTTATTTTTGTGGAGGAGGGGGCAAGCACTAGTGGGTGGGAGGGGCAGAGGAAGCAGACTCCCCACTAAGCAGGAAGCCTGATGTGGGACTCGACCCCAGGACCCTGAAATCATGACCTGAACGGAAGGCAGACATTGAACCGACTGAGCCACCCTCAGATCAGGTGCCCTGGATCTCACTCACTTCTTTATCCTTAAAATGAAGGGTTTGTTTCCATAGACGATCATGAAGTTCTATTCCAGCTCTGTGATATCTGATTTCAGTAAGCCGCTACTGGTAAGAAAACTTTGGGTTTGTTTCCTTTTATTCTTGATAAAGATGAACTGCAAATGAACTATCCACAAGCGATTTTACAGACAAGTTTGTACTAATATTTTCTTGGGTGAGTATGAAGTGGTTCCCTCTACCACTGTGATGTATAAAACTAGCTACGGGGACTAAACCTTTGAACTTAACTTCAGCCAAGCATGCTAATATAAAGCTCCTTGAGGTAGAGCTGGTTCATAAAATAATCATAAGGAAGTACAATATATATATTGTCCACCAACTTCCTCCCACCACAGAAATAGAGAAATGAGGGTTTTTTTTGAGAGGTAGTTGCTACATTTACCATAACTATTCAATTTCTTCAATATGTTTAATTTCCTTTTTCCCCTCACTGTAGTTGGTGTCATGCAAGAATCTGGTCGCACTGACTAGAACTGAAAGATACTGGATGGTCGGAGAATTTTAAGTCTGAAATTTTGCATCCCTGTCCTGAACAACAGAGCCTTGACTGGTGTAAACTACTTAAGGTAAGACTGATCACTTACTTGTAGCTTAAAAGTTAACTCTGTAAAAACTCTAACAGGACTAAAATGTTTAAATTTTGATAACTGATCATCAGAGTCTTTCTCCCTCCTTTTTGTTTGGAAGCATCTGCTAGTGTGAAATAGCAAAGCGAGGTGACAAAGGGAATACGATCTGTGAATACAGAAGCACTATTACCTTTTCAGATTTTAGTATATAACGCATTATCTACACAAGGCAGGGGTAGTGTTTTTCATTACTCTAACCATAAAAGGAAGTTCCATTTCTTTCTTGCCTTTTTAAAAAAAGATTTTATTTATTTATTTGACCGAGAAAGAGAGAGAGAAAGAGAACACACACGGGGCCAGAGGCAGAGTTGGAGAAGCAGGCTCCCCACTAAGCAAAGAGCCCGATGCGGAACTCAATCCCTAGGATCATGACCTGAGCTGAAGGCAGACACTTAACTGACTGAGCCACCGGCACCCTGGAAGCTCCATTTGTTATAAAAAGATCTACTTGGATTGAATCAATTGTTCTTAGGAAATAAACTGGCTTATTTCACTCTCTATCTGACTGGTTTTAAATCAGTATGGATCAGGCTTTATATATTTACAACTGACAGTGCACTAATTGCAACCAGATTCCAATCTGCCGGGCTGCACTGTATTCAGATACATACTCACTCTGAAGCATCTGGACTGTTTTCTAAATAAAGATTGCAAAGAAATAAAATGATAGACACTGGTAGACATTAGTAAAGGGTCTCCGTACTGGAAGCTAGAGGCACTGCACAGACCCTCAGGCTTTCAAAGACTTTGTGTGGGGATTGCTTGGTTTAAAAAATTACTTAAGGGGCACCTGGGTGGCTCAGTGGGTTAAAGCCTCTGCCTGTGGTTCAGGTCATGATCTCAGGGTCCTGGGATCGAGCCCCACATCAGGCTCCCTGCTCAGTGGGAAGCCTGCTTCCCTTCCTCTCTCTCTGCCTGCCTCTCTGCCTACTTGTGATCTCTGTCAAATAAATAAATAAAATATTTCAAAAAATAAAAAATAAAAAAATAAATTACTTAAAAATTCTAACAGCATATTTGGGAAAAAACCTTCCATATTTCTGTAATCCATGATGCAAAACTTAAAACTGTGACTCTGAAGAGGGGCAGAGTGAAATAGCTCAGAGGGGCTGGGGGCATATATGAAGGTAGATCCATGGCAACATTTTTGTGTTTATCAAAAGACCGAATGTGATTTAAAAAAAGGTTTAAAAAAATCCCCACTCTAGATTTTTATGAAAGAGAATGTGGTACCTAGAAAGCTATGGTGATAAACACAGAGAAATGTGGCACATTCTGAATAAAGCTCATGATTCTTACTTGACCTGAATCCAATAACTTGTAATTCCCACCTGAAAGAAATAAGGAAGAACAAAATAATGAAAGAGAGTTTGTATGCGACTCTTCAACATTTCCTGTGTACCATCTGATGCAAGAAAGATTAAAAAAAAAAGATTTAAAAATAAGACATGGGGCACCTGGCTAACTAAGTCGGAAGAGCACGTGACGCTTGATCTCGGGATCCTAGGTTCGAGCCTCGTGTTGGGTGTAGAGATTACTACAAAAAAAAAAATAAACTTAAAAACAAAAAATAAAACATAAAAAACAAAAACCATGCCTGTATTTATGCCGTGATTAAAATGTCTTCTAAAAAAATCATATTCTCTGAAAAAACAAGGTACTAAAATTATACACAAAGACACATGAGGGCACTCTAACCAACAAGCATAGCAACTACAGTTTTGACACAGAATTTAAAGTAAACTTTTTTAAAAAACTGAAGTATGGTATTTTAACATTAAATATTTGAAATAGGAAATTTCTGATGTCTTTTGGTAAAGACCTTGGGATTTTGATGTCTATCCTTGGTCACTATACTTACCTTCTGTTTGAGTCAGGATCTTGTCTGAGTATTTGTGTGGAATTAAGTTTACTTCTGAAATGCAAAATGACACTATTCTAATGGTATTAGATTACAGAGGGTGCTTTAACCTCATCCTGGAGAGAAGCCATTTTGAAAAGCATTTATGTACACTTTATATACAATTAAGGTGGTAATTAAAAGTCTTAAGTAGTAGGGTGGCCACAAAATACTTTTGTAACACTTTCCTTTGGCCAGTATGTATTGCTTTCATGTGCTTTAAAATATCTCAATTACCTTTCTAGGCAAAAAAACAATCAAAGAATGATAAATCTCGGGCCTTTAACTATTTGTATCAAATTTCATTTTTTAGACAAAGGTACTGTCCACCATCAAGTCTTACTTGTAGTTCCACTGGACAACCGTGATTAGAAAAGGTGAGAAAGCATCTATATCCTCTTTCCACCCAATAAATTTACATTACTATTTTATTTCATCCAATGCTTTTAAAAAACTATTCAGTTTAAATACCATCTATAATTTTAACATTAAATATCTGCCATTCTGTTCTAGCTCCTGAGACAAAATTCCAAGAAAATCTGATATAAATGAGCAACAATTCAACATGTATTCAACCATCCAGGATCTCTTCCCTGGCTTTGCCAATCATTTACACCTTCCTCTGCATCATTGGTCTCTTTGGAAATTCTCTCTCTCAGTGGGTATTTTTAACAAAGATAGGCAAGAAAACATCAACGCACATCTACCTAGCACATCTTGTGACTGCAAACTTACTTGTGTGCAGTGCTATGCCTTTCATGGGTATCTATTTCCTAAAAGGTTCTCAATGGGAGTATCGATCTGCACAATGCACAGTGGTCAATTTTTTGGGAACTCTATCCATGCATGTAAGTATGTTTGTTAGCCTCTTAATTTTAAGTTGGATTGCCATAAGCCGCTATGCTACCTTAATGAAAAAGGACTCAGTACAAGAGACCACTTCGTGCTACGAGAAAGTATTTTATGGCCATTTACTGAAAAAATTTCGCCAGCCCAACTTTGCTAGAAAACTGTGTGTTTACATATGGGGAGTTGTACTAGGCATAATTATGCCAGTTATCATATACTACTCAGTTGTAGAGGCTACAGAAGGAGAGGAGAATGTATGCTATAACCGGCAGACGGAACTAGGAGCCATGATCTCGCAGACTGCGGGCCTCATTGGAACCACATTTATCGGATTTTCCTTTTTAGTCGTACTAACATCATATTACTCTTTTGTCAGCCATCTGAGAAAAATAAGGACCTGTACATCCATTACGGAGAAAGATCTGACTTACAGTTCTGTGAAAAGGCACCTTTTGGTCATCCAGATTCTACTAATAGTTTGCTTCCTTCCATACAGCATTTTTAAACCCATTTTTTATGTTCTACACCAAAGTGAGAACTGTCAGCGACTGAATTATTTAATTGAAATTAAAAATGTCCTCACCTGTCTTGCATCAGCTAGAAGTAGCACAGACCCCATTATATTTCTTTTTTTAGATAAAACGTTCAAAAAGACACTATATAATCTCTTTACAAAATCGGAATCCCCACATATACAAGCCTATAGTTGACTTCTGAATAGAAAACACCACCAAACAGAAAAGTGTTTATATGGCTACTAGGGATATTGAACACCATGATCAACAGGTCACAGCTTGCTTGAAAGCAGGCAGTAGGAAAACCTCTTCGGTTTTATAAATAATCATAAAATTCATTTTACAGCTCTACTAATACTACAAGTTGAGATGGCAGAGCCTCTCAGAGGCAAAAGTCAAGCATATTAAAAGGATCTCACTGCATATGAAAGCAAAAGACCATTTTCTCTTTAAACGCAACTGTGTATGCTTTTCTTTAAAACACAACAGGTCATGACTGCAGGATAAAGCAGCAAATGGTTTGTAACTTTTCTGCTTTCTAGTAGTTTCAGTGTAAGGGCCCATCTATGGCTAGTGTTTTTTGGTAACTTTAAAAATGAGTAAAAGAAAAAAAGTGAATCAGAAATTATGTCGCTCAAGTCCTATCCAGATGTATGAATAGCAGAGTGTAAAAATCCAAGGTTTTATAAAGGCATTATCTTGTATCATCTGCTTATGTTACTGGGAGAAGCAATATTCATTGATTCCCATATTTATTAAGCCAGTGTTTTTATAAATATATTTGAATATTTGGATTAAGTTTGGTCAAAATAAAGAGCGAATATGATGTCATTATATGCCTATCTTCATCACATTTTGTAAATTTCCCTCTGTATTCAATATAAATAATGTAATTAATGACAAATGGTATCTGGCATGCAGATATGTCCAATTAATTTTTGTGCAAATAAATGAATGAATAGTAAGGGCAGTATAACAGTATTGTTGTTGAGAGATTGGTCTCGAGTTAGATTCCCTGGGTTCGATCCTAGCTGAAGCTCTTATTTAGCCAGAGAATTCTCAGTAAACTACTTAACCTCTTAAAGTGTTAATTTCATCATTTGCAGAATGGAAAAATACTATGTAATTCATAGGTACTATTATTAAATCAGATGATGTTACTATTCTGAGTAGCTGTCATTCACTAAGCATTTGCTATGTGCCAGACACTCTGTTTATATGCTTTGCATGTATTTTAATCATCACCACCATAAAGGATGCCAATTTGCTGATGAAAAACCTGCAAGATAAGTCACCTCAATTTTCTCCAGTACCTAAATAAATATTTAAACAGTAAGCATTTCTCGGTCATTTCTTTCTTTTATGTAGTCTCGTCAGCAAGATAAATGATGGGGACTATACTCTGTGCTATACACAGTCTAATTAAAAAACATTTTTTCATGTGTTTTATTTTCCCAAAAAGATCATAAGTGCCTTTTGAGCTGTACTCTGCTTTCAATTTCTACACCCACGGTACTTGCATTATCTGCTCAGATAAGAGCCAGACAAAAACAGTTAAATGAAACTGAAGTTGAATAAATGTTAATGGTAACCTCTTACTTCCTCAGAGACTGCTCAGAGACTCATTTATTCACTTCGTGGTCATTTCTTCGGTGCTCGGAAAGAAGTGTAAAGTAAGTTCACATAGCACTTCCAAGCCTTTGATCTCATAGCATGTTTTGTTCCTGAATTTAAAAATGTAGAAACAATACACTTGTACAGATTCCCCAAGAGCCATGTGTTCAATGTCACCAGAGGTTTTTCTAACACATCTGCATAATTTTCATTAAAAAAGAATAGAAAACAAACAGTAAATATCACCCCCTTTTAGTGCAATGCTTAACTGAGAGAAGAAAATGTTCAGAAAACCAGTCTGAAGAAAATGCATGTTGACTCCAAATGTTTACAGGGTACATGTATTCTTTTATAGCAGTGATCTGATCTCTGGCAGATTAATTTGCGGACACAAAGGCAGACCTGGGAACTCTAGGTTGATTCCCTAAGTGCTGGCTGTAAACAGCGGTGTCCAATCATTGCTTTCATTTTACATAAGTGATACAGTATTAAATCTCACCATATATATATATGGATGTGTGTGTGTGTGTGTGTGTGTGTGTATCTATGTCTATATGTATACCTCCTCTAAAGATCATTATTAAAAACATCACTTTGCCTTGCCACAATTTTATGTAAAAGATATAAAATATTATCAAAGTAGAGTTTCCTACATTTAAAGAAGAGGAAAAGAGGTATGCAATTTCTCTTTTAAGTTACTCATTCTGATAGAAAATTCCCATTTTAATTCTCTGTCCTGAGCTTATTATCACCATGCTCATCTTCACACCACAGATACTTTCCTGAATAGGTAATTGTAAAACATGTTGAATTTTTTTGTGTAATCAACAAACTGACCATTTAATGTTGTGGTAAATATTTTAGAGGAAATACTACTTTCTAAATTACTCTACCTTTAAAGTGTGGATTTCAGAAAAACTGTGCTCAAAAAACTTTTATTGTAATATTTGACACAAGATGTCATGTTGTATGTTAGATTAGTTTCAGGTGCACAGCATAGTTGATTCGACAATTCTATACATTATTCAGTGCTCATCACGGTAAGTGTAGCCACCATCCGTGACCGTATAACATTACTACAGTATTATTGGCTGTATTCCCTACGTTGCACTTCTCATCTCCATGACTAGTTTCTTTTATAACAACTGGAAGTTTGTGCCTCTTAACCCCCTTCACCTGTTTCACCCATTCCTTCACTCCCCTGCCCTCTGGCAAACACTTGTTTGAGAAAAGCAAGGTTTTTAATGCGTGGGTTACAGCCAAACAAAATTGCAGAAGCTCCAAATGTCAGCCTGTTCGCCAAACAAGCTTCACTACAGAAAACAGGCACGACAAATATTTGTTTTCCCTTTTATCCTTTCCATATACACACTCCCATTAAGGTGGCTTTCAAACTACTCATTGGGAATACAACCATTAAGAACAGATGAGCAGGGCGCCTGGATGGCTCAGTGGGTTAAGCCTCTGCCTTCCGCTCAGGTCATGATCTCAGGGTCCTGGGATCAAGGCCCACATCGGGCTCTCTGCTCAGTGGGGATCCTGCTTCCCCCTCTCTCTCTGCCTGCCTTTCTGCCTACTTGTGACCTCTCTCTCTCTGTCAAATAAATAAATAAAATCTAAAAAAAAAAAGAATAGATGAGCAAACTTATGGATAGACTACTCAATCTGGAAGAGCTTCTACTTCCTGTGGGGTGGGAGGGGAAGATGTCAATCTTCTTTATTCGGTAAGGACTCTCCCAGCCCAGCCCGGGCCTTGCAGGCTACAGAGTGGGGGTTGTCAGGAACAAATGTGGGAAGAAGACAAGCTGAAAGGAAATCTGGCTTGGCAAACTGCAAAAGCAGCACAGAGGGACACTGGTAATTTGCTAAGCATTTCAACCCTACCGCCTAAAGCCATGGACCTTCCTCTGACTGCTCCCAAATTCAAATTGAATGGATACTGGTGGGAAGAGTTATGACAGCTAGAAAGGTTTTCTACCTGACAGGAGAAAATGCTTTGGCCATATCATACGTGCTCGCTGCCCAGGCGCACAAGGACAGCAGCGGTGAAAGAATTCACATCTAATAAGCAAAAGACACAGACATTCTTTTTTCTTTTTTTTTTTTTTAAAGTAATCTCTACTCCCAACACAGGGCTTGAACTCATGACCTCAAGATCATGAGCTGCATGCTCCCCTGACCAAGTCAGGCCGGCACCCCTCATTCTTTTCTTTCTAAATCAAGGAGATGATTTCTTTTTGGAACAGTGGGTGGGAGAAGAGAAGCAAGGCAGTTAGAAACACAAGACAAATTTTAGATCATATAATTCATGACATTTTTCTAAGTACAATTATTAAAATCCCACATTCAAACTAATCATGCATTATGTTCAATCTTGCTAAAGTAATGCAGAGGATGAAGCAGTGTACGTCTTATAATAAAGAATAAAAAAAACCCCACGTTTTCATTTTAATGAGAATTTCAATTTCTTGATACAATATGAGGGACTTCTGGGAAGTTGGGAGTAAGAGAGGTAGAAGAAATGTCAGCAACCAAGCGCAATAGGGGAAGAAATACTGTACGAAATCCATAATGCCATAGCAACTAGTGTAATGTGATGAACACCTGTTTATCAAGTCTGGCCCTACGCAGGTGAAAGGGGAACTGAGAACAGAAGGGGACCAAAGAGCAGCCAGGCGTGTTCACCAGTTAGGAGGAAAACCATTTCAAGGAAGCGCAGGCAGAAATGCTTGGGTGGAGGCTTCTGGCTGAGTGTCTATGACTGTCTGGCTCTGGGGTTTTGCACAGTTCTGAGAACTCGACACCAAGCCCCCAAACCTCCTGGGCACAGGTCCCACTCGGAACAGAAAGTAACTTTGCGCATGGCCATTTGCATTTAGAGAAGCAACTTCAACTTCAGCTATTAAAATTGGATGTCAGTAGGTCAGAGCCACAGAAAGGTCTAAGAATGCTTCGTCTCTCCACGCCCAGGTGACGTAGGATAAAGCTGTCTCCAGGAGTTGGGGGGCGACAAGAAAAACCCACTGACTCTTAATGCTTAATAGAGCCACTGAAGGCAGGCAGGGAGCCAGGCTTTGCATTTACCTTGGCAACTGTACTATTTCTTTCTAGAGTTCTTTTAATTTCGGGGTGAGAGGAAGAAATGAGAAAGATGTGAAACATAATGAAAGTTTTCGTATCCTCTCACAAGAAAATGAGGAATAAAAGGGAAGAGGACAGAAAAAAGAAGACACGCATGCCTTAATTAATGCCTGTGGGGAGGTAAAGCAGGAACAATGTAGTATTATACAGTGGGTCTTAACCAGGGGAGACTTTTGTGCCCATGGGGACATTTGGCAATGACTGGAGACATTTCTGATTGTCACAACTAAGGGGAAATACTATTGCTATGTAGTGAGTAGAGGCAGTAATACACAGGACAGCCTCCCACAAGAAAGTACCTGACCCAAAATGTCACTAGTGTGGGACACTTGGGAGTTGGGAGAAACATGTACTATGAAGATATGCTTCCCTGAATTTCAAAGCGTTACACAATTGCCTTTTATGCAATTTATGCTTCTCCAAAGCAAGTTCCCACTGCAGGTCATGAGGTACCATATATTCAAATCTAACTTTGATATGACCAAACATTTTTAGACTCAATTATAATGTTTTCAAAAAGAAATGCCTATCAAGTTAAGAAAAAAAATTACTAATTAATAAAATGCCAGGACCTCTGGAAAAATCTAATGCTTTGGGATTGGTGCACGGGTTATGAGAGAGAAGGAAAGGGAGAGAACAGGAGAATATTCTTGGCAAGATGAAACAGATGACTAAGTAAATTCTTCTAAACGGAATACAACATGGCAATGTTTTTGTATTTTCTTTAGTTAAGCGTAAGGGAAGAAAACTTTGACAAAAACAAACTACAGAAACCAAAACCTATACAGAAATCTACACACAGGCCAGTCACTGAATATAGGCTATCTGAACGTGATGAAAAGCTAACAGGCTGCTTTATTAGCAAACATTAACAACACGTCAAATAGAAATTTGAAGTTATTAGCCATGTGAGATGTACTGCTATTGAAGTTTTATAATGACCACAACGTTGGAAAACTCCTGTGACAAGGTCCTGAATAAAACTACTTTGGGTTACCTGAGTTACTAAAGTTATATTAGCAAACCCTGTTGACCCAACCTTCAGAATATATCTGGAATCTACATTTTTACTCCCTCACTGCTACCACTCTAGTCCAGCTAGGCAGGACCATCTTCTGTTTCCCTGCTTCCACCTGTGAGCCCCTAGTTCAATGTATCATCAACGAAGCGATGTACTGCTGTTACTGTGGAAAGTCAGATCACAGTCTGTTCAAAACCCTCTGGGGAATCCCCATTTCTCTCAGAGTAGAAGTCAAAGCCCCTCCCCTCCTTTCCTCTCTAACCTCATCTACCTATCCACTCTCCTTACGGCTCAATTCACCCCAGCCTCACTGGCCTCCTTGCTATTCTGCAAATAGGTCTGTTATGCTCCTGCTTTAGTGCCTTCGCACTGGCTGTTCCTTCTACCCAACACGTTCTTCCTTTGCGTATCAGTCAGCCCACCTTCTCTCCTCCTGTGAGTACTTGCTCAGATGTCATCTTTTCAATGCGGTCTTCTCTGACCACCCTGTTTAAAATTACAACCCCTTCTCTAAGTAGTCCCTATCCCTTTGGCCACTCTGTTTCCCTTGCAGCCCCTTTCACATCTTAACCTATTATGTAGTTGACTTATTTATGCTTTGGTTAGCGTTGGTCTCCCTGAATTAGAAAGCCAGCTTATTCCACGGAGGCAGTGACTCTGTTTTGTTCATTGATAGAGCTCCGGTTCTTAGACTACTGCCTCACCCCCCTCCCCCGACAGCACTTGATGCATAGTTTTGGATGAATGTCTTAACAAAAATTTACCCAAATTCATAATTACTGATTAGCTAAATGTGAGTATTCCATTTACCCATATAAAACATATAGATTTCAGGCACTGAAATATAACGAATGTCAACATTAGTGTGTGCTCTGTGTTGAGTGCACTTGCCAACTGGATGATGGTACCTTTTCTTCTTATTTGCAGTTTGAGAATTACTTCTATCTTCACTTCCTCAACATGTTTCTGGGTGCTTCCTCAAACTTATTTGGCATGTGCCTTAGGGATAATAAACTAATAAAATCTCATGCAAAACTAATTCTGAGCCTTTCCTTGAAAAGCCCTTTTGTCTTCATGTAACTTCCCTATGACTCAAGACCAGGCTCAAACATGATCTCTGTGAAGTTTCTCGGGCTCTGTCTTTTAATGTTATTTCCCACCCTCTACCTTGGACAATAATTATTTGTTTGTCTGTAAAGATGGCCACAGATAAATTCCTAATGTTGCCCCTCCAACCAGAAGACACCATCTATTTTTCCTCCTCTTGAATCCACGCTAGTCTTGTAATCTATTGACTAACATAATGCAGAGAACATGACACAGTGTCAACTTCCGGCCTAGGCGTCAAGAGACCTGGCAATTTCCACCTTTGCTTGTTTGGAGCCCCGAGACACCGTCCTGCTGGAAACGGGGCCCCATGAAGACAGAGAGAGAGGGAAGAAGGAGGGAGGGAGGAATACCCTGAATGAGAGACTGCAAAAAGGGCCCAGCAAGCTCCTAGCTGTTCTGGTCATTTCAGTGGACATGCCACAAGACTGAAGCCCATGTGGGTACTAGCCAGGCTGCCTCAGCCCATATTCTGTCAACAGAATCGAGCCGTCCCCATTAAGCTCTGCCCCAAATTATAGAATTGTGAGCAAATAAATAGCAGTTGTTGTGTGAAGTCCCCAAGTTCAGTTATGTGTTGATCTGCAGCCGTCGGTAACAGATACACTGCCTCATCCCCCTACTGAGACCATCATAGTATCTCTAGGGTTCCGAGCACAGCATTGTGCATCAAGTACACACTCGAATATTTATTGAATAAATCGATCAGAAGGTAAATAAGAAGCTGAAGCACAATATTCAAATATAGCTACTTCAGGATTTTATTTGGTTTTGGATGATCATATCAAATACCATGACTAATCAAAAGCTGACTGTATTTTTTTAAATTTTTAAAATATTTTATAATTTTTTTATAAACATATAATCTATTTTTAGCCCCCGGGGTACAGGTCTGTGAATCACCAGGTTTACACACTTCACAGCACTCACCATAGCACATACCCTTCCCAATGTCTATAACCCCCCCCAACCCCCCTCCCCCCAGCAACCCTCAGTTTGTTTTGTGAGATTAAGAGTCTCTTATGGTTTGTCTCCGCCCACCGATCCCATCTTGTTTCATTTATTCTTTCCCTACCCCCCAACCCCCCACGTTGCCTCTCCACTTCCTCATATCAGGGAGATCATATGATAGTTGTCTTTCTCGAATTGACTTATTTCGCTAAGCATAATACCCTCTAGTTCCATCCACATTGTCGCAAATGGCAAGATTTCATTTCTTTTGATGGCTGCATAGTATTCCATTGTATATATATACCACATCTTCTTTATCGATTCATCTGTTGATGGACATCTAGGTTCTTTCCATAGTTTGGCTATTATGGACATTGCTGCTATAAACATTCAGGTGTACGTGCCCTTTCGGACCACTACATTTGTATCTTTACGGTAAATACCCAATAGTGCAATTGCTGGGTCACGGGGTAGCTCTATTTTCAACTTTTTGAGGAACCTCCATGCTGTTTTCCAGAGTGGTTGCACCAGCTTGCATTCCCACCAACAGTGTAGGAGGGTTCCCCTTTCTCCGCATCCTCGCCAGCATCTGTCATTTCCTGACTTGTTAATTTTAGCCATTCTGACTGGTGTGAGGTGGTATCTCATTGTGGTTTTGATTTGTATTTCCCTGATGCCGAGTCATGTGGAGCAAAAAAGCTGACTGTATTATTGAAAGTATTACAGTACAGTATGTTGTCACTCATTACTTATTATATGATGTTCATATAATTACTCTTCAAGAACAGAATTCAAAAATTGCCTCCTGAGCAAAAGTGTTTCTAAAGCAGTGCTATTATATGAACTAAAAATCTATTTACACAATTTTAAGTTTTCAAAGTGTCATTTTTATCATCTATTTTATAATATATATGAGGAGATACACTTTACTATTTATATTTGCATTTTCTTATATTAATTAAATGCAGGAGAGTAACACAGCCTGCTACTATCATTGACAATTTCCCTCCTTTAACTTTTTTACACTTGTTATTCTCTTTATTTGTGTAACCGAAAAATACTTTTTTATAAAAGTGCTACGTATCCTTTGGGTTCTTCAGTGCTGAGTATTGATAATAAGACTCTCCTTTTCCTATCACATTTGGAAAGAGTAAGATTTTTACAACTAAAGTATATTCTGTACATTTTTTTTTCATTTGCTATGGTAACATTCCACTGGACTGTTTTGGAATTGCTCACGCTTTACCTCAGCTTATTTTTTGTTGTTATTATTATTATTATTATTATTACATTCAGTTAGCCATTGTATAGTACATCATTAGTTTCTGATGTAGTGTTCAATGATTCATAACTTGCGTGTAACACCCAATGCTCATCACAACAGATGCCCTCCTTAGTACCCATTACCCAGTTACTCCATCTCCCCACTCCCTCTCCCCTCTGAAACCCTCAGTTTATTTCCTGGGGTCCATAATCTTTCATGATTCATCTCCATCTCTGATTCTCCTTCTTCAGATTTCCCTTCCTTCCCTTATGGTTTTATCTCAGCTTATAACCACAATAATTTAGTTAAAATTTCCCAAACGTTCTAGAAAATTTAACTAAACTCTACTAAATTTCTTAACCATTAAAATATAGTGAAGAGGCCAGGCCTCTGATAATACGTTTTGAGAGAAGGAGAGCCCCATGTCTGTAGATGCTGTGTGTTAGAGAGAGGCCAGCGACAAAATACCAGAGAGAGAAAGTGGACAATAGGGCTAGGGAGACCTCAGGGGCACTTAGCTATCTGAGGCCTTGGAGGGGGCTGGGTATCAGGAGGAAGGCCCACTGTTTTACTTTCTGGCCTGCCTCCATGTTCTGCCTGACACCATTATGAGCCAGGCACTGACAGTTCTCATGAACTTGATACTGGGAAGAAATAGGCAGAAAGACCGAATAATAGTAGTAGGCACATTCCTAAGGGTGCAAAACTATTACATTTTTATTTATGATTTCAGACTATGTTAAAGAACTATGTGCAAAAATGCTATTATGTATGCAACACTATGACAATATAAGCATATAATTAACTTTTACTATATAAACCAAATAACCAATATAAACCAATTTCCCCCCAATTAACTTAGGATTATTATTTGGTTCTTCCTATTTGTTGGATTTTTCATTTCTCTCTTAAACACATAATGGCAAAAGAGGAATAACAATTTCAGAATACATGTACATTTTAATAAGAATAAGGAAACTGAAATGATAAAAGTGTTCCTGTTAAGAATGAATATGACTCTTCAAATATGAAGTAGTTAAAAAAATAAAGTAGTTAAATAAATGTTAATTTGGAAGTAAAATTAACCTTAAGGTGCTCTCTATAAGAATATTAAAGAAACACTTCTGATCATTATCACTTTTATCAGTTTCTCTTCATAAACATTAAAGTTAGTGATAAAATATGGTTTCATTTATTTGTGGAGCATAACAAATAACATGGAGGACATGGGGAGATGGAGAGGAGAAGGTAGTTAAGGGAAATTGGAAGGGGAGGTGAACCATGAGAGACTATGGACTCTGAAAAACAACCTGAGGGTTTTGAAGGGGCAGGGGGTGGGAGGTTGGGGGAACCAGGTGGTGGGTATTGGAGAGGGTATGGATTGCATGGAGCACTGGGTGTGGTGCAAAAACATTGAATACTGTTAGGCTGAAAAGAAATTTTTAAAAAAAAGTGATAAAAATGACTTACCTTCACATCCCTGTGAATTATGTTATTATCATGACAATAGCGTAGAGCTTCCAGTATCTGTCTCATGTAATGACTGTAGAAAAACAAAAGAAATCTCAAACTGTAATAAAAATTTTTTATTTTTAAAACTTAATATACAGTGTCCCTAGTTTGTAACTCCCATCTTCATATTCACTGCCCATGGACACTTCTCATTTGAGCAGACAAGTCTTGTGAAAGGTGAGGCTTAATAATGAAAAAGTTGGCAGACCCATGAGTTTATAAGCTTCATGAAGAAATATTGCGTTCTGTATTTTCTAAGATAACCAAATCAAAAGAATTTCACAGTTCATAAGTAAAATAGCTCGGCAAATGAAAAATTCAAGCTGAAAACATGGGGCGGGGTGGGGGGAGCGAGTCTCTGACACTCGGTTAATTCTACTTAGTTACAGTGGATTGCTATTAAGTGAACAGTGCTCAGAGGTGCACCATGGATTCTGACTAAAGGAATGGGAGCCTTTTATCTGCCAGCAGAGGCTGGCTCTCTGCCTTATTTCCATTTAGCTTTAAGTACAAACAAGAGGAAAGAACCTCTTTATGTGTACAATCTCTTTTTGCAAGGAAAGGAGTTTTAGCTGGGGCATCTCTTAACAAAGCAGAGTTGTTCTGGGCTGAAATCCTAGGAAGTCAGACTCATCACGTGGCCAGCGGGGGTCTGTAGCGGCTCCCCGGAAGGTCCAGGGGAAAAACACAGGAGAAGTCAGCATTATAAAGAACAGTCCTTAAAAAGTGCTAACAGGGTCAACCAGCAACAGGGTGTGACCAGAGTAAGGACGTGTATTCGGTATTACTTCACAGCTTACTTTGACTTCCCTCAGTCCCTTAATTCTAGGTTCTTCTTCCTCTAATTCTATTTTTCCCTGTTGAGTGTCTTCTTATCCTCTCTTCCTCTATATTTTACTCCCTTCCTATCTCTCTCTTTTTCCTATTATCCCCCTCCTTTTTCATTTTCCCCTTTTCCTTCCCAAACAGGCATGACATAGAAATGCAAGATATGCAATGTTATTTATTGTATTTATTGAATTTTTGTCTTTCCAGATCTTCTATTCTTCACACTTTACATAAAAACGAAATAATTTACCAGTACTTGCAAATGCCCTTGTATGCATCCTTGTGACAAAAAAAAAAAAAATCCCCACTCCTGATATACAACTAAGAGGCATTTCCATCAAGTTCCCTCTCAGGTATACACTACCATCAAAACTCACATGAATGTCCCTCTCCTTGACATGTGCATTACTTCATGAACTACAATCGATCAGAAGGTTCCATTTTTTAAATGCAAGGTAGGAGAAAAAACCCAACCCCAGACTCTGTTTCTACACTTATCATTGTCTCCCCACACCTGGGTTCTAAAGCAGAGAACTTAGCTCATACTGTCCTTAGTTCTCTGGTCAATTTTTCTTACTTTGCAGATACACACAAAAGGGGCTGTGGTCATATACTCTTTGCCTGGGCCTGCGAAGCCTACAATTAAGTTTCTGTTTAAGTTAGGGGTTCTTAACTTGGCCCTTTCCTGGCTCAAATCAGGGTTTGAAGGCTATGTGGCCCCCTGAAATGGCAGAGACAAAAGTGAAAGTGCTTTGTAAACTCTGAACCGTGCTACAAAGGGGAAATCATTATTATTACAATATTATTATTATTGTTAAGTTTAATCAAAGGTTGAGGAACAGCCTATTCGTGCATCTAGATGTGAACATTAGAATAGTGGGTACGTTTAAATTAGGTAATTTGGACATAGCTTATACCTATAGTATGGACTACTTTGGATACACAGTACTAAGAGAGCCACTGATATGTCTTTAGCCTGAAGAAAAGTCCTATCTCAAAGCCTCATTAAGAAAAAAAAAAACAAAACCTCAGCGAATGAGCAGTTTTCATCTAATTATCAGAGTGCTCAATTATTTGACCCAGGTATATATACATATCAGAATCTCTGGAGTGTGTTGGGGGAAGATACAATTTTTTTCTCCCCAGATATTACAGATTTAAAGTGATCTTTCTCCACCCTCCCAGTCATGACTCTGGGAGGCTGTGCACGTGAATAGTGTGCAAGCAGAATAAAGAGAGAAGCAAAAATCCACCCACACTGCCTAGAATTGCTGACTAAACTTTAATTAGAAAGCTTCATTTTCATGAATCATCACGGTGGCCTATACTTTCAGAGAAACTTCGCAATATATAAGTTTGTCTCTATCTCCTGTAAGGATCAGGAATGAGGACAACTCAGTGGGAGGAAAGAACTGAGGCCTGCAATCCACTCACTTCCTGTGGAAGCCTGCATTTCCGGGGTGGTGGAAGAAAGGAGGGAAGGAGACTCTAGGTAAAGAGATGAACACTCTTGCGAGGCAGAAGAGACCTTGTCTCTGAAATGCTCTTAAGAGAATGTCCGGGGCTAAGGATTACCTGTGGTAAATAGAATCCGGGATCTTTGAGGTATGGCTCGCTTCCTGGAGGAGGTCATGGAAGCTATATGACTCCTTGAGGCATACAATGGAGACGTCTTGTGACTGCAAGGCTCCCCTGTGTGTGTGGGATCCCACAGACCTCATGTCGATACCTCATCTACTCTGGGCCACAGGTGCATTTCTGATGTGGGAAGCTGCCCTTGAAAACCCAGACTTTTTTGTTTCAGCTGAGCCTTTAGATTGCCTGTATCCTTGTAATTATTTAGTAAAGCTTGGTACTAGGTAAGAAGATCGCTCTGATTTGTAGGAGTGTGATTTGATAATCTGATTCTGTATGTTAGTGCCTTCCACAACTCATCGCCTCTGAAAGAACAGAGGTAATCACTAATTAGGCTGTAAGGACTGTATGCAGTTTCCTTTTATGCCATGCTTTGCTGCTTCTCTTGAAGCTCAGCCAGTTGGAGAAAAACATTATCAATTGGATTTCTTGGTGCCTCAGAGTCTTCTTGCAGTTGGTCTCACTAGAATACTGATGCAAACTAAATTTCTCAACGATCAATCACAGAATCAGAGGAGGCGGGCAGGTTAGAAGTCATCCAGTTGAACGCTCTCCAGCCCGAGGAAGGCTCTACATGCACTTGTTGTACGGTCACTGATTTTCTGCAAAGGGCACATGCCTAATACTGCTTTCTGAGGATGCCCCCCCCCCCCCCGGCCTTTTGTCCTTATTTAGGAAGGGTCTTTAATAAATTGTGCCAAATTTCTCTCTTTGCAGTGTCGCTGACTGGTCCTGAGGCCACTCTTTACTGGACTATTCTGGAAAGTTCCTTTTGTGTCACTGTATGGCATCATCTCTACATAGGACTATTCTCCCTATCCTGATGCCCAGGACAGTGGCATAGATAGGCTCGAAGTTGAGGAAAAGCCATAGAGATGAGTGGGGAACAGAGTACAAATGGTAGTGGTTGAACATCAACTCCGAGCACATCCACCAGGTACCCAAGCGTTACTGTGGTTCAAAAGGAAAAAAGTCCTCTTCCTTCATCAGACTTCACTGTTCTATAAACTCAATGTTCAGAATTTTTAGTTTTCCCTATCTGATGATGCTATTGAAAGAGATCAATGTGGGAAAGTTCAAAAGGCAGGCTGTCTCAAATTCTTGAAGAAGTAAATATGCATAATAATGCCCAAGGGTCTGAGAGTTTCATTTAGTTGAATAAAGTGGTTTACTGCTGTATCATAAGAAAACTCAAGATCACATTGACTATTCTGGTATTAAAGAATGCTTTTAAATTCCGAAGCACAATACATAATAAAAATTTTATATTATGATATAAACTCAAAACTAATAGAAAAATGGGATTTAAAAAAAACTCACTAGAGTTGTGGGTTTGAATCCTTTAACATATTATGGTTGGTAACTGAGGAGACCCATGTATTAAAAAGGCAACCCACTGAAGTGGGTATTTATGATATGATTGAATGCCACCAAAGCAGAAAGCTGTATTGCTATAAATCTATAGGCAAGTGGCCTAGTGCATGGCTCTTGTGATTTTTCAACTTTACTCCTTATTTTGAGCCATTGGTTCCTTACAACTTGACTTAGAACAATGGCCACCATTTGCTTGGGAGATCACACACTGGCCTGAAGCAAATACATTTAGCAGGAGCACTGTGCTTTTATATCTATTCCTTCCTCTGTTCTGGGCATTTCGTCAGATTAATTGGCCACATAACAATTCACTATCACCAAAAGACAAAGTGAAGAACTAATAAGGCACATCCGCTCAAAATAAAGATAGAACACACAAAAAACCCCCAAATCTGATTCTTCATGGTTGCTGAGCTATCAAATCCCTCTCTGAACAAAAGTCATCAGAAATGGTAAAGACAGCAGTACTATGTTAAGCTGTAAGCCTGTATTAATAGATAAATGCATGGTTCAATATTTTGAGTTTCCAGTTGCTACTTTGGTTCCACTAAAGCACTAAGACAGACATGCTCCTTGTAGGAAAGACTGGCAATAAAGTCATCATCAGTTCAAAAAGCAGGTCACTTTATGTGATTTGTCACTTCCTTCTTTTATTTCCACCTTGACCTCTGGGGAGTCCATATGAATGACATACCTGGCAACAGCTTCACTGTATACAAAACCAGCGTCAGCTCGTTTTACGATTTCAAAACACAGATCTGCTCCATCCATACTGTGGAAAAATATGAAAAAGAATGTCAGAGGAAATTCCAGGAAGAAAACACTGAAAATGAATAGGCTGTAATGAAGTTATTAGTTGGCTTACGGCTAATGATTCTTTTTTTTTTTTAAAGATTTTATTTATTTATTTGACAGAGAGAGAGATAGAGAGGGAACACAAGCAGGGGGAGTAGGAGTGGGAGAATCAGTCTCCCCGCCGAGCAGGGAGCCCGATGCGGAACTCGATCCCAGGACCCCGGAATCATGACTTGAGCCAAAGGCAGACGCTTAACCCACTGAGCCACCCAGTGCCCCACAGCTAATGATTCTAACAAGTTATTTCAACCTCCTTTTTTTCAATGAAAAAGAGACAAATTATAAAGGATATTATAACCATCTTAACACTGAAAATCTACATGGAAAAACATAAAGAACAAGAAAATGGTAGCATCAAATAACATAAGGTGTCAAAAATTCACCCTAAGTTTCCTTTAAGTTATCGCAACAAAAAGTCTCAGAAAATGGCAATGCTGGGGGTTGTGGGCACATTTTTGAGTCAAGTTCCAAAATTATCGGTACCTAGTCATGTCTTGCAATATTTTAAGAATCCACAAGGATTCTAAAATATTTCACTATACTTATCACCACTAAATGGGAACTCAGGCTGTATACCATAGAAGGAAAAAAGTAGCTAATTCATAATTTATTTTTGCTTACTCTTCCATTACCAAAGTCAACTGCTACCAACATATTCTAACACACTGATGTGTTGGTGACGGAATGGTACTATTTTGCCACAAACTTAAACGTGGGTCTTTTTTATTTCTCAGCAGATCAGTAAGGCCTCTTGTGTCGGCCACACCTTGCCTCTTCTACCTATCCTATCTAATGGCTCTTCAAGGATACCTCGCTCTCTAGGCAGGCTAATGTTATTACTATCCCCTGAACATACAGTTTTCTTTTTTCTCACATGCTTCTGCACGTATTGCTCCTCATATTCAAAACCTACGTCAATCCAAGGTCCCATTCCAATCCCACCCTTCCCAGAAAGCCCCCTCAGTGGATTACCAGCCACATAAAGGCTTTCATTTGCTTAAATTCTCTAACAACCCTATATGTCCATATCATTGTATTTGGCACTTACATACACTTAGCATTTTTCAATACATATATATATGAGACTTTGCCAGATCATATCTATTAATGAAATTATTCAAATATTAATAGTGGGCCAATATCTTTATAATGCTTTCAGGCTTATGAAATGTTTTCAAATGCAGTATTTCACCCATTCACTTATTCAGGAGCTAAGACTGCAATAGATCTGCTACAGGTATTACACTGAAGATACAGAGACTTCTAGAAGGGAAAGTAGAGAAACTATTCATTACTATTACTAATAATTACTAATTAGGCATTAATAACAAATAATCACTAATAATATTATTTACCAAGTATCATGGGAAACACTCCTTGTTATATCTCCATTCTCAGTCACCCCATGACATCAGCATCCTTTTCATTCTCAAATAATCTAAGTAAACAAGTATGTGACAGGGACAGGATTCAAATCTGTATCTATATTCAATGCTCTTCCCGTTGTCTACAGCTACACCTGCTAGGTGTGCAAGGAGCAAATGCACATATGCAAGCTCAACAGTGCAACAATAGGGTAGCCCTAAAGAACGAGTATGTTTTATACCTTCAAAATACTCCCACCCGATACCCAGCAGAAGACTGAGCACACAGTAAATAGTCATGAGTAATTGACTATATTATTTATTTTAAAATTTTTATTATTTATTTTTAAAAAAGATTTTATTTATTTGACAGAGACAGATCACAAGTAGGCAGAGAGGGAGGGGGAAGCAGGCTCCCTGCCAAGCAGAGAGCCCAATGCGGGGCTCGATCCCAGGACCCTGGGATCATGACCTGAGCTGAAGGCAGAGGCTTAACCCACTGAGCCACCCAGGTGCCCTGACTACATTATTTAAAACTTGGTGTGGTTTTAGGTCAGTGCAAACACTTTCACATTTATACAAAGCTTTACAACACTTGCCTGGTTTCCAATTCACAGCACATGAACATTTTCCAATGTCAATGCATAAAATGATCTTTGTGATGGTCTAGTCTACTCTGAAGTAGGGTAGTGACCATTTTCCACCATCAGAAATAAACCCTGAATGAACATGGTCACACATCTTGTGAACAATCGTGATCACCTGTTAGAGTAGAAGTCCTATAAGCAGAGTTGTACTTGTCCTATAGGTCAAGGGGCACATACAATAACACTTCTGACACATTCCTGGCAAAAAGTTAACACAGTGTACCTGCTCCTACTAATTGTGAAAGTATCCTTTCCTCTCCACCTCACGTCCACTAGGAGGACTATTCCTTTTGAATCTTGCCAATCAGATAGGAGGGTGAAAAAGTCACAGTTGCTTTAGTTTGCATTTCCTTGATTGCTAGACGGTGAATACTTTTCAATTCTTTGTATTGGGAGGAGGAAAAAAAATACTATTTTTAAAGCAGGCTGCGGTTTAAGCTGGTTGTTTGACCTAGGAGCACTAAAAGACCCCTGACAATGACGGAATTACAGTTTTTGTTTGGACGGTCTCCTTTTTAACTGTGGAATGTGAGGACGAGCACTGTTCAGCTCAGATGAGAGAAGGGTTAGGCAAAGGAGAGTACAACTGATTGCATCACCAAGCAGTAAGAGCCTGGGAGCTCTCCTGAAAGCTAGAGGAAGATTTTTTTGGAGGGACCTAAAAGAGGGGGAAAAAGGAATCTTAGGGGTAGAAGATAGTCAAGTGGTGAGAGGCTAATACTTAAAGAGGGAACCAGTCAGTGAGAGAAAACTGGGAATTATTTACTGCCCTGTAATGTAACTACCAGCATGGATCAGCCCATTTCTTTCTTGACATTTCTGAAATACTGCTCTTTGAAATGATAGTCTCTACACATGTACAGACACATGTATTTTCAGGTTTCTACTCTTTCCTACTGACCCATCTATTCTTGTATCCAGTAACCACACCATTTTTAATACTGTGTTTTTTATTTTAATTTTTAAAGGTAAGCTCCATACCCAACATGGGGCTTGAACACATGACCCTGAGATCAAGAGTCACATGTTCTACTGACTGAACCTGTCAGGCACTCCTATAATAGCATATTTTAATATTTGGAAAAATAAGTCATTTCATTATTATTCTTTGTCAATATTTTCTTCTGAATTATTTTCTCCGTGCTGAATTTTAAAATCAGTTTGTCAAATGCTAAACATTTTTAATATTTTGGTGGAGACAGTATTATATTTATAAACTTGTAGAAATTAACATTTTTCTCATATTCTCATCTACAAACATGATACTTCCTTTCATGTCTCTAAGTTGCAATTTTAAGGTTTTCTTCATACTGGCTCCAAATATCGATTATTGGGATTTTTCCCATAGGATACTTTCAGTTGCTCTTATAAATGGGATCATTTTGCCACTGTACTTTTTTAAATACAATAGTCCATAACCAGGGGTACCAAACAAAATCACCTATGTAATTTTTAAAAATGCAGGCACCTTCTTTGAGGAGTTAGTCTGAAAGTCAGTCATCACTGTGAAAGTAATCTTCTATTAAAGCTGTTTGATTAGTTATTTGTATCACTGATATTAAAGTAAAAGAGGCAATTCATTAATTTTTAAATTTTATGAGATATGGAGAAGCCAAAAATATTATTTACACATTTTACTCATCACTGAAATTTAAAATATATGTATTCATAATATAATCTACATATAACAACTTTGAACAAAAAGTTTGATGCCTCGGGGCACCTGGGTGGCTCAGTGGTTTAAAGCCTCTGCCTTCAGCTCAGGTCATGATCTTGGGGTCCTGGGATCGAGCTCCGCATCGGGCTCTCTGCTCGGCAGGGAGCCTGCTTCCTCCTCTCTCTCTCTCTCTGCCTGCCTCTCTGCCTACTTGTGATCTCTGTCAAATAAATAAATAAAATCTTAAAAAAAAAAGTTTGATGCCTCAAATCTTTGGTAATCTTTATTTGATAATACTTCTAAAAACAAGTGTAAGGTTTCTTTTATTGCTTTTCTCTTTGCTTCCCATCTTAAGGTGTTTCTAGGGCTGCCAAGCTTCAAAAAGTGCGTTCTAAATTTCCTCGCTTGGTTCCATTCCGAGGGAGTAAAATAAGAGGGAGAAGAAACCTTGCTTTAGAAGGGTATGGGGGAATGCTTCTATCCTATACACAGAGAAAAACCATAGGAGGTTTACTCTGACTTGTAAAAAGTGGTGAGATCATGAATGATCTTAGCTTTCCCTTCCTTTCATCTGTCTGAATTTTCAAAATTTTAGAATAAAACATGTTTTACTTATATAATTAAAAAAATATCCAAACAGATATGCCCAATAAAACAGATCACAGGTCTAGAGGCAAAATGTATGGGTGGTCGTATGTGGAAGGGATTAGAATATGCCACCCCAAAATATGCCACTTTGGCATAGGATGATTTTGAGCTGAAGGCAATTGAAAAACAGCAGGAAGAACAGGAGCAACAGGAAGAACTCTCTCCTGTTCTCCATTCTGCCTAAAAATAGGGTTGAAATTTCCCTTTGCAAAGGTGTTCCCCCTCTCATGTACTAGGAAGACAACTACTCTCATCTGTATGACAAATTTTACTAAACAAATCTTATTCACTACACATTTCTTAGTCCCCTTCCCACCACTTACCTCCAACCTGAGACACCCAAACTCCCCACCTCTTCCCTTGTCTAGTCGCTTCATACTTTATTATTCTTTGTTAAAACGGTATATAAGTGTCTGGATCTAACTCCCTCTTTGTGGTTTTCACTTTTTTCCTGTGAGGCTGCCCCCTCACCCCACTGGTCCTGCTGTGTACAGACAAAATAAGTGTTTGCTCTTGTTAGCCTCAGGTTGGTCAGTTTAATTCAACTTAATCAAATTAATTTAACTCTCTTCTACAACGTATTTTCTGTAAAAGCAGAAAAAGGGGGCTTGTAGCACGGACACTCACACTTGATTGTATGAAGAAATGCTTCTCAACTTAACTATGGTGAAGGACCAGTATTTCCCCCTCAGGTATTTATAAATTGGTACTTTTATAAAATACTAGATCATATGCTATGATTTCAAAGCTATGTCAAATCACTCTAACATCTTCTAAATGTTTACTCTCAATTTCTGTCCTTACCTCATTATAGACTGGTAACAGTTGGTAGGTTGGAACTCATCTGCAAACTATTCTTTGAGGAACACTGTAAAGGCCAGACCAAATCTGAATTTCTCTGACCAGCATTTCCTCTGAAGGTGACAAAAACAACTACAGAACTGGGTGAAATTAAAAAAAATTTTTTTAAATCTTTAAGAGTTAACAGTATAGTGAGTGAAAAACGATCTAGTGAGGATGGGGAAATGTTCTAAGCTCAAAGAGGTGAGCAAGAGCTGTGTCTCTCCTTGGGCTAGGTAGTGGGCCAAGAAAAAGGAGGCTGCCACGAAAGGGGCAGGGTGAATATTTGGGGAACTCTGAAGAAGGCGGGGAGGCAGACTGACAGGGTGGGTCCTGACTCTGGGAGGGTGAGATATCAGACTCACAGGATCCAGCTGCCTTTGCGCTAGGGTGATCCGAGAGGTGAGACAGAGCTAATCTTTTGGCTTACCCCAGAGGAGCCTGCCAAAGGCTAAGGACATGATAAAACACCCTACACTCTGGGCTGGGGTGATAAAGAGGTGTATTTTTTTAAAAGCGGGGTACAGAATACATTCTGGTATGGCTTACTAGTAGCATAGAAAAATCCCAGTGTCTACCATGAAGTGAAAAGCTCCACTTAAAAACTTCAGTGAGGATCAACACATTATTAAAAAAAAAAGTGACACCATAGATTTGAAAAAGCAAATAGGAATTTCTGAATGAAACAATCTAATGGCAAAATTAAGAACTTAAGCAGATTAGGTTAGCTGAAGAGAAAAATTAGTGAACCAGAAGATGCAGCCAGATTGAAGCATGGAGAGACAAAACATGGAGAATATGAAAGTGAGGATAAGAAAGGATTACAGTGAGGTCAGCATCTATTTTTATTGAAGTTTCAAAAGTGAAAAGAAGGGTGGGCGCCCGGCTGACTTATTTGGTGGTGCATGAGACTCTTGATCTTGAGGTTGTGAGTTCGAGCCCCACAATGGGTACAGAGATTACTAATAGGTAGATAAACAGATAAATACATTAAAAAAGTTAAAAGAAAATGGAGCAGAAGCAATACGGAAAATATAATGTCTGATAATAAGCCAGAAATGATAAAAGATCTCAAAAAACACCAAGCAGTAAAGAAATTTATAGTTAGTCACATATCTGTGAAAACTGCAGGAAACCAGAGAAAAATAGAAAAGCTCAAAAGCAGTGAAAAGGACGGACGGACTATTAGACTGACGGCTGAGTTCTCAACGGCAACAGTCAAAAGGGATCTTAAGTCAAATTAGCTGCCAACCTAATAAAATTCTCTTTTTACAAAACAAAAACAAAAACAAAAAATCCTAAAGAATAACGGTGAAAAAATTCTTTCAGATAAGCAAAGAAACCAAGAGAATTTGCCAGCAGCATACCTATCCCTAAAGGAAATACAAAAGAATATTCCTCAGGTAGAAGGAAAAATGAAGGCCAATGAAAACTCAGAGATGCAGTGAGGCATGAAAAACATAAAATGTAGTAACTATGTAAGTGAATCTAAATGAACAATGATTATACAAAACAACAGTTTTCTCATTCTCTCTCTGGACAGAGAGACCATATAACAACAATAACTATTCTGAGAGACAGAGAGACAGAGAGAGAGAGAGGGAGACTGATCTTAAATAAAAATACTTGACAACAATAACATATAGGTCAGGAAGCATACTGTAATTTCTAGGACAACCACTAAGTTCTCTAACTTTTTGATGTCAGGGCTCTTTTGTACTTAAAGATTATAGGAGAACCCCAAATGGATTGTGTTTATGTAGGTTTTGTCTATTAACATTTGCCACATTTAAAATTAAAATCCAGAAATGTAAAAAAACATTTATTTTAAAGTAACAGTAAACCCATCACATGTTAACAGAAATAATATTTTTTTCATGAAAAGTAAGTGTCTATTATAAAACAAAACAAATTTAGTGAGAAGAGAGGAACTGTTGGATATTTTGCAAATCGTTTTTGACTTCTCATTTAATAGAAGACAACTAGATTCTTGTATCTGCTTCTATATTCAATCTGTTACAATGTTATTGGAAGAAAATCTGGCCTCACACAGATAATATAATTGGAAGAAGGGGGTATATTTTAATAGCCCTTGCAGATATGTGAGAATATTCTTCTTTGATACTGTACAAAAGACTCAAAAAGTGGTAGTTTCTTTCTTTTTTTTTTAAAGATATGTTTATTTGAGAGAGAGCGAGCAAGCAAGCATGTGCACACACGTCCACGAGTGGTGGCTGTGGGGAGTGCAGGGAGAGGCATATGTAGACGGAGAAGCAGGCTTCTGCTTAGCCTGATGCAGGGTGATCCCAGGGACCTGGCATCATGACCTGAGCTGAAGGCAGATGTTTAACTGACTGAACCACCCAGGCACCCCCCAAAAGTGGTAGTTTCTTAAAGGTAAATGGCAACGTGGATTCTGAAACCATGTCAATGAATTTTTTGGTACTGTGTCACATTATAATCCATTGTTCAGTCTTGTTCTTTGAATGGATCTTTCCTTTACAGGTGCATGACTTTGTAACATCACACATTAGTCAACTGAAAAATACTGGTCCACTGAGTTATGCAGATTTACTAAACACTGACACATTTCATTACATGGTATAAAAAATCCATATTCATTTGCGTCATCATTGATTACATTAGAAACATTAAGTCCTGGGAAGCTGTTAAGCTCATGGTAGCAGGTACAACTTTTCCAAAATTATAATTTTCACTTGAAAATTTGTATTTCATCATTGGTGACACTACTGTGAGTGGTTTCCCTTGAAGCAGCAGGCTCACTTCATTTTTTATTAAATGTATGCTACATACCCAAGTTTGAGTAACCATGGCTTGTCTGTTAGTCATTCTTTCAAGTAGAAATGATGCTACATATGCACGAACTCTAGATCAGCTTACAATTTGAGATAGCACACAAGTGCTTTTCGAGAGCCAATGAAATGTTAAGGCTTGTAAGCACTCAGTGTATGAACTCTAATCACAATGAGTTATGTTAGAAATAAATTAACATAGTAACTAGGAAATCCCCCAAATGATTGCTTGGAAATTGAGAAGTACATGCTATATAACCTATGAATCAGAAGAGAAATCAAATTAAAAATTATAAAATATTTCTAACAATAATGATAAAAGTATATCTAAAAATGGTACAGGATTGGGGCATTATATTTCAAGATTAGCATGCTGCCATCATTAGACCCACAAATATAGAAATAGGGATGAGGAGGTGGGGCACAGTTCCAATCTTCCAGTAGGACACATACACACACACGACCTGGCATTGGAGAAACTTTTCTTGAACCATGTAGTCCATTGTTGATGGAAAAATACATCAATACAACCTTTCTGCCCAGCAATTTTATGGTGCTTGACAAAACCCTTAAAAATGACCATGTCCGTTGACCCAATAATTTCATTTCAAGGGAAACAATCAGGGATATTTGCCAAGTTTTAATGCCAGGGGCTTATGATAGCTATCTTTAATAGAGAGAAGTGTGAAACAATCTGAATAAATGTCTAACAATAGTAGAATTGTTAAATTGTGGTAAGTCCACAGGGTAGAATATTATGCTACAATTAAAATGATGCTGTAGAAATGTATTTATTGATGTAGAAAGATGGTCACAATATATTAAGATGTATAAACACATATATGTATGCATATAATATATGCATGCAGATGCACTGAGAAATTTCTGGATATCAACAGGGTGTAAGAGTGGGTACATATTGAAAAATTTTTTTGTTTTATCCTTTACTTAAAAGAAAAAAAGAACAGGTCTTACCACTTTTGTCATACTAAAAACAGCTCTAAATTAAAAAAAAAATGCAAAATATCCCTCAAGAATGCAGCTAAAACAGTATGTTTTTAAACTTTAAATTACTGAATTATAACAAATATTACAAATACTAATGTACAATATTAGAAAATAAGAAAGCTAAAGTGACATTTTATCAGGATAATTGTTTTAAAAGAACAGTAAAGTAAATCCAGTGACAGTAGAAGGAAATAATAATGAGCAGAAATTAATGAAAAAAAAGAAATTAATAAAGAAAAATAAACAATATAAAGCAAGGAAAAAGCAAAACATAGGTTCTTTGAAAAGATTAATGAAACTGAACTGGAAAGTCCCCAACATTGGAAGTTGAACAATATACCTTTATTATACAGATCTCAGGGTAAATTATTAGAAAATAAGTAAATATCTTAAGCTGAATAACAAAAATAAACATAATGTAGGTAAAGTAGTGATCAGAAGGAAATTTACTGCTGTAAATGCATGTATTAGGAAAGAAGCCTGAAAATTTATGAGCCCAGCCTCCATCTGCATAAGCTATATAAAGATCATCAAATTAAACTCAAATTAGAAGGAAATAAGAATAGAAATTAATGAAATGGAAAACAAACATATTAGAGGAATTAGTAAAAGCTAAAAGCTCCCTATGAAATGATCAATCTTTGGCAAGACTGATTTCAAAAAAAGAAAGAGAAGACACATATAGCCACCAATATTAAGAATGAAAAAGGAGATATTTCAAATCCTGCAGAGTTAAAAAGATGACACTGAAATTTTGTGCCACGGATTTGAAAATTCATATGAAACTGACAAATTTCCCAGAAAAATAAAACTTATCAAAGTGAACAGAAAAATAATTAGGAAACCTGAATTATTCTTTATTGGTTAATAAAGAATCAATAGCACTGTTCACAACGGGCACCAAGTGTCAACGACCCAAAAGTCCATTAGTGGTAGGAAGCATTGGTATATTCATAAAACAGAATACTACACAGCAATGAAAAGAAATTAACTACAGGTACACAAAGTAATTTGGCTGAATCCAAAAGATAGAATACTGAGTGATCGAAGCAGACAAAGCAGAACACAAACTGTATGATTTCCTCTACATATGGTTAAAAAACAGAAATAATCTTATTTTGTTGTAATAAATAAAGCTAGCATTTACTGAGTGCTTACTATGTGACAGGCATTTTTTAAGAGCTTTACATGCCTGAATCTATTTAATGGTTATGAGAAGTGTCTGAGATAGATGTTATTACTACTCCTACTTTACTTATGAGAAAACTGAGAAACAGCAAAGTTTAAGTGACTTGCCCAGGAAACCATACAGCTAGTAAGTGGCAGAGCCAGGATTCAAATTCAGGTAGTTTGGCACTAGAATCCATGAATCGTCCCTGCAAAAATGTTCAGGTTACAAAGAGGGAAGCTTCAAACTTCTGCTCAAGGCTCTGAGTTACTTAATGGGAAAAAAAGGGATTACAGCTAAGTAGTAAAGTCACAGTACAAGGGAGGCCATTTTCATGCCTGTTATGAGGGCCCCATGCTCCAGAATCACCTAGGGACATCTTCAAAATGCAGAGCCCCCATCCCCACTGTTCCCGATGATACATGTATCGATGCTGTGCTATCAATATGGTTTAAATGAATTCTCCATACTTAATAAGTTTGGCAATAAATTCTTGAATCCTGGCATATACAAATCAATCTCTATTGATTAGAAAAAAAAAACTTTAGTTCTCCTTTATTTTCTTCTAATTTGGGGCTTTGCTTGTCGTACCATCTTGATGTCTTCACAAATGTCCTGTAACCACCACCTTTTCCCGATCCCTTTGCTTTCTTTATGCCTCTGCTAAGGATGACCTCTTTCCACTTCTCCACCCGTCTCTCTCCTACAGTGACACAGACACCCTTAGCCAACGTTGCACAAGCATACATGTCTACCTGTTCCAGCTCCCAACGGTTTCCTCCACTGATCTCCTAGGGACCCAAGAATCTCTGCCTCTCTATGGTCCTTTAGACCTATACTATTGGTTATTATTTCTTTCATGGATAGACACCTGTGTGGTCTGCCCAGCTGTACTATGAACAACTTGAGGGCATCAACAGGTCTTTTGTGGTGAGTGTAACATCACACATATTGATAAATATTTACAAATATTTATTGGTGGTAAATTATTTTCTGAAAGAAAGAGGCATGCACACTTGACCTTTCTTTACCCTTTCCTTACTCTGAACTACTCCATTTTGGGGAAGGAGTTAGTCACAACAGTGCATATTAGAGTTTCAAAGGAAGGGAAGGGTGGAAGGGTAGATCTTTGAGGGATACAGACAGGGAGCAAGCAGCCTCTGAGATGGGTCCCAAAGATGACTCGGAGGAAGAAGAGGAGAATGGGAGCGAGAGGGTGGGGACTACAAGGTAATTAAGAGGGCAGAGCCACTCAAGCCATTTCTTCTGACAAGTGAACAACAATGAGGCCTGGAGCACGAGGAAATGAGTCAGCATGTTAGGCGGGTTTGGAGTAGATTGTGGGAATATTTAAGGGACTATAATTTGAGCTCAGCTGAGCTTTCCCCTCTCACCACTACGATAAACTGTATACAATCAGTTTCCTGCAGTATGAACTTGACCAGGGCCCCAAGAAGATACTGACACAGGGTTGTTAACTGTGTTATATAAGTAGATAGAGACCTTCATTTTCTCAATGGGGAAAGGGGATGTTCACTGTAATAAGAATTGCTGAATAAAGCAAATGTTGATATATTATGAAAGGCATTAAAATGACTGAGCATATCCCATACATCTATGTACCAAGTATATTTCTTCTGGTGGGAACTGACCATTTCTGTCCTTGCCCATTTGTACATGAAGCTTAATATCGTCCCTTTCATCATGGTGAGTTCTTATCGATGTTTAGTAAAATGGAACCCTTTTAAGTCAATATGAAAGTAAATTAATTTTCCAGGTTTTTTCAATTTTAAATATGTTCATGTTTTCCTTTGTGAATCCCAGTTCTTTGAAGTTGTAAAAGCTCTCCAAAGATCTGTTAAATTTATTTTTTTGCTAGCTTTCCTATGATTTGATTTGTTTATATAAACTGTTCTGTCTGTGGTTTTCTTTCTTGGAGAGGGGGTCGAATCTAAATCGACTTCTGAATTGCTAATTAGTTTTTCTCAATACTATTTAAATACAAATCGTCCTTTTCCCTGATATATTTCCTGCACAGGAGCGTCTGTCCTGCTGGAGAGGTATGGCTGGTGTTTCCCTGGCCTGGAGCATTCTAGGTGGAGCCCCTGGCGGGTGTGCCTTATGGTAGTTTTGTGGCCCTGAAAGTTGAGCAGCACCTAAGAAGACGACTCCCAGATTAGCTAAGGTCTGAAGGGGATTCCTCATCACTCCCTGAGGGAATGACCGTGCTAAGGTGAGGAGACACTAGGAGACAGAGCCAAGGAAGGGAAAGGTCACCGAGAGGGAAGGCACAGCACATCGAACCAATCCCGCCACCCTGCGACTTTGCTGGGGACCAGGTGGGTACTGCTTCTAAGCTGTTTCGACCCTCACGTCACAAGTGGCCTCCCTCTGCCTAGCCTCACCCCTAACACTCACAGGGCCTGAGGCAGGTGTACAAGTGGGAGCCCATGGCTCCATACACCAAAACAGTCAAGAGTTATAGGACAAACTTACTAAATGCTAAATATGTTCTAACTTTCGACTCTGACAAATACAGATTCATTAAGGACCTGGACGGTTAGGTTCTAGTAGGAATTCTTGGGTTCCTCAGAATTCCTCGCCACGAACAACATGGCATTTTGGGGTATCTGGCCCTTGGTACGCTTTTTGCTACTCCCAGCTCCATGTCTCACCTTACAGCCTCCTTTTGCTGGGGCTGATATCCCAAGGTACAAGAGCTGTCAGTTTAAGCAGAGATTTCAGAGACCACAGACTCCCCTGACAGTGGGCTCATGTTCTGTCACTTCTCCACTGATTTGGGTATCTTAATGCTGGGTTGGTTAAGGCTCTGAGTTACAAGAAACAGAAACCAACTGTGGCTGATTTAAGCAGCACAGGAGTTGAATAATGGGACCAGAGTGGTAGGGAGGCCTGTCACACCGAGACTGTGCTATGCAGTCAGACACAAAGCCCTGAACGGATCTGATGAAGGCACCGTGGCAGCTGATCTGCACCAGCTGCAAGAGCTTGCACTGCTGGCCCCATTAATGGCAGATGTTGGAAGCCATCCCGACTGTCACTGCTATGACTGGCCCAGTAATCATCCCTGCTGTCACCTGAGAGTGCCACATGGTCCCTGTTCTTTTTGTCACTAGCTATTACATCCTGGGTGGTTGTGTCTGACTCATGAAACTGATGTTATATGCCCATATCTTAAATGCCGAGAAGAGCAAGTATCTGGCATTATTAGCTTCTACAGAAGAAGGTGGGCTCTGTCCCCATCAAGACTCTTAAGGTGGGTGATTCTTCAAATACTGGAAGAGGGTTCAGATGCTGGACAGCCAAAAACAATGAGAAATGTCCCCTACTTATGGGTTCTGTTTGCAAGCCTACCTTTAACTGTTCAGGGGACCTCGATCATGCCACTTAACCTTTCTGGGTTGACAATGACTCCTCAATAAAATGAAAGGCTTTGGTTTGTAATCTCTAAGGTCTCTTGATATCCCACAGAATTTTGATTCTTTAAAAACAGACTGGCTTGAAAAAATTTGCTACTTCTAAAATTAAAATGCAGTCTAGGATACTGTTCATCAAATTTTAGAAACAGTGCTGTTTTAATGCCTGTCTAGATATCAAAGGTTGATTTGTCACCATTTCCAGGGTCCTAAATTTACCACTCTTTTCTTTTTGCCAGACCTTTTTCTCCTATCCAATTGTTTAAAGGACCAACAAAGATCTCCTGACCCCTACTCAATGTTGCTTGACAATGGTGCCTCCTAGTGGATAAAGAAACTCCACCTACAAGAGAGGGCAAATGCTCTTAAGATAGGAGAAGCAGCAGATGTCTGGATTAGTTGTTTATGTTAACATGTCTCTCTGTATGGTTTTCTGAAATTCCCAGAAAAGGCAGGCAGACAGTTGGGAACAACCCCTGTTCTGTTTACTAAGGAGGAACTTTGCTGTTAGCCCTCGGTGTTCTCACTAATCTTCACAGCTAAACACCTACCTCCCCAACCACCAACATACATACAGTCATTCATTCATTCATTCATTCATTTGTTATCTCCTTCACGTGAGGACATACACACACACATGCTTTCTCTTCCAGTTAAGGCTCTGAAAGAAGAGAAAAAAAAAAGGAGGGGAAGGGGCCTCCAGACAGAATCATGATGAGTCACATTAGGGGGTTTTAGAACTGAAAGTTTAATGAAAAGACTTGCTTTAGGTCAGTAACTAATGGCAGTTGGGCCCAGAATCTCAGCTTCTTGATTCTTGGCCCCCTGTATTAACTCCATGTTCTCTGTTCCCCTTTTTGAGGCAGGTGGTTACACTCCTCCCTTCCCCTAACATGGACATACACGCATCGTTGAAAGCATAATGACAGGCTATCACTTTAAGAGGCTTTTTTAATTACTGCAAATTACACGTGAAGGGAATCCTCCTGTGCTTTCTTTTCAATTGACCAGGAGACAGGGTTTCACGGTGCTAGGTGGGAACTAGCTTTTCAAGCTACCACTGTGTTGTCAACTCGAGGCCTACAGAGTTCACCTAAGACATTGGTTACTGTGTGGCCCCAGTCATGTCTGCATAGGGCAAAGTGTCCAAAGGTCAAGAGGTCCTTGACCACTCTTTTCTACCATACCCTCTCCCCTCCAACAAATCCTTTAACTTCATTAATTCTAAAAAAAATAGTTACTGCTGCAGATACCTTACATGTAATTTTTTATCTGCTGGATATATTAGTTTGGATTGTTGAAACATGTTTTGCTCTTTTTAAAAGTTTCTTAGACTTTGATCTAGTCCTAACTTCTTTTTGCAAGCAAGAGCTGGGACAGTATGCGTGCCACTCTACACCAAATCAGTCATCATCATCATATCACTTTACTCTCGGTCCTGCATAAGTTCCTGTAACTCTCGCGTGGGTGAGTATCTATGAGTCTTCCTGAAGTCTTTCTAGTTCTTCTTTTGGCCTCTCTCTCTAAAAATCCAGTTCTCTCTCCTGCTCCTCAAAGCCTTGTCTTCCTCCAGAGGCAGGGTCCTCCGTGCAGACTCTGTCCGCTGAACAGGAAAGCTGCAAGCCTAGAAGAGGCAGCACACCTTCCAAAGATGGAGACAGGAAGCTCACAGTCTGTTCCTTCTGGCCTTTTGTGGAATTCAAAGATCCAGGGTCATTCTTTCACCATTCTTCTGACTCGTCCTCTCTTTCAGCCTCACAGAACATCTAAAGAACTGCATATAATCGTGCCAGACTCTGATGTGCGTGGTCTTGGAGATAAGAAAGGGGGGCTAATTTGGAAAATGATCTCATCTTGAATAACCAGACCACAGATTAAAACAATCACATGGTTAATTACTGATTTTCTGTTTTCATGTTACTGCCCTTTGCACTCTGAAATCAAACTAGCTGGTATAGTTCTTCTAGGCAAGTTCTGAGCTAACGAAAATGTTAATGTTGGTACTTATAAAACTACAGATGTATAGATGTAAGTGAAGAGAGGCATAAGAATGGGTATCTTCCCAAGACTGGATTGCTCCAACTCAGCAAGAAAAATGGAACCATTACCGTGCCCTCACGAGAAGATTCCATCTGCGTGTGAATTATTTCTAAGTTTCAAACGTGACAAGAAAAAAAAATAGGGAGTTCCTGAATGTTCAAATAACATCACGGCCAATTTGCAAACAGCAACAAAACTCTGCATGTGGACAAATAAAAGTCAGCAGTTAACTAGACGGAACCTTTCAGTATTACAGGAAGACACAGATATCTAAATTTATTATCCTCATAGACCAGGATGTTCACATTAGTCACCCCTCTGGGATAAGAACCTGAAGGCTCCTGTTAAATGCAGAGATGTTAATAGCTAATAGCAAAGATTTACTGAGCATTTAACTATACACCAAGTGCTATTTTAAGTGCCTTACATGTAATAACTTATTTAATCCTCAGAGCAACACAACGAGACAGGTACTACTTTGCAGATGAGGAAATTGAGGCTTAAGACAAATGTCATATAACTTGTCCAAGGTCATATGGTTAGAAAATAGCAGAGGCAGGATTTGAACCTAAGCAAGCTGGCTCCAGAATCCTGAGCTCTTAACTTCTAATCCTGGGGCTCGATGATAAATAGGATTTATGACAATGAATATTATGCTCGAGACTTTGTAGACCTTTGATTATGAGAGTACTTTCACATTTCATTTTGTTCTTGCAAGCTGGTAGGTTGAAACTGAGGTGCCAAGTGTTGAGATGGGCCTTGTCCTAATGGTACTAACTCCTCAACTCCATCTCTAGCCCAGCTTCTTCTCCTGGGGGCTTTACTCTTATGGGCAGCTGTGTACTGGTCACCTACCGGCAGGTGTCCCACAATCATCACACTCTCAGATGGTCCAAAAGTTGATTAGTCATTTTCTTCCCCAAACCTTCTTTCTATCTGAAGGGAATAGTCTTTCTTCACCTTGTGGAAGTTTAGGGCTGTTAATCTGAGTAAGGCCTCTCCTCTCATCATTCCTTCTATGTTCTACAGAATTCCTGTTCATGTATACTGGATATTCTCCATACAGCCTGCATGAGTCTTAGCTTCTCTTTCATACTTATCATCTCGAACTGTGCTTTGTTCTATACTGGTTCCTCAATACGGTCTTTCAGCTTAGCCATACTGATTCCCAGCACAGACGACACGGTGCACACACATGCTCTCTTCAAGATTTTACAAAATTTACGAAATAGAACAAACATCCTCTTGTTCTATGGATGTTATGCCTTCCTTTAATCTTTTTGAGGACTTTGAAGTCCCTTTCAGATTCTTCTATTATTTCCATTTCCTTTAGACCCAATTTCCTATCTGTTGGGTTTGTTTCAGGATGTTTTTCCACGTGTGCTTTGAAATTTTCACTTGAACATTAATCTTAAATGGGGGTCCCTTGGGTTTTTTTCCCTCTGTCCCCCTTTAGTTAGCTACCTAGCCTTCTATGATGGCTACAGCTTTTCTCAGCCACTGTTTGAGGCTGATGGGCTCTGTCCCACCCCTGAATTTCACGTGGGGAGCCAGACTCCAGTTCCCTTCCCTCAGGGGCCTTGGTCCTTATTACAAATGAGGAAGTTGAACTCCAAATCCCATCTTGCCTGGAATTATTTATGGACCCTCTACTACATTTTTCATACCAAGTCTAAAGGGTCTCTCTCTCTCTAATGCACAAATCTGATTATGTTATTGCCTTGGTAAAATTACTTCATGTCTCCGTCACCTACAAAATAAAATTTAAAGTCCAGTCAAACATCACCTCTCCTCAGAAAGGGCTCCTGTGAACACCCTGTCCTCATCACTTTCTATCCCTGACCTGGCCCTTGTTATTCATAGTCCTCTCATCACTACTTGCTATCGTTACTGCATATTTCTTTGTCACTGTGTCTCTTCCACTAGAATAGAAGTTTCATGTAGGCATGGACTTTGAATTACTTACTGTTAAATCCTCAGCACCTAGAACAGTGTCTGGCACATTGTACGTATTCTATAAATACTTGCGAATGGATGAATTAAAATCTTTAACAAGGCATCAAAAGCTCTAGATGTGGGGCGCCTGGTTGGCTCTGGTGGAAAAGCATGTGACTTTTCATCTCAGGGTTGTGAGTTCAAGCCCCATGTTGGGTGTAGAGATGACTTAAATAAATGTACAAACAAACTTAAAAAAAAAAAAAAAAAAACAACAGCCCTAGATGTATCAGCACAAGTAAGAGTGAGGGCACTAGAGTTAAACCCAGCCTAGGATGGAATCCTGGCTGCAGCATACCAGCTTTGTGACCTTGAACAAGTCACCACTTCCTAAGCTGCAGTTTTCTCATCTATAAAATGGGCATGATACCTAATCTAAGTGGGTTGTTGAGAGGAAGTGAGAAATAATCAAAAAGTATAGACTGTAGCATTGTAGTCACATCACTGGTGGTTTTATTATTATAGGCTCGAACTTATCTGTGGTCATTCTCTCATCCCGCACCTTGCTCCAAAGTAAGAGCCCACCATTATTAATAGTGCCCAACAATATAAACTATATGCATTTCTGGCCATTCCACGTGTTCTCTGCCCTGCTTGTAATGCTTACCTCCTTTCCCACTAATGGTCAGTTTGCCTTCCATATTCTATTCAGCTCTCTCACCTAGAAGCCCAGCCCAAGCATGGAAACAGCAGTGGGCTTTTATTTGCCCCTGGTGGGACATGGAATAGATCCTTGATTCAAAAGGAGGTTATCCAGGGCACTTGGCTGGCTCATTTGGTAGAGCACATGACTCTTGATCTCAGGGTCATGAGTTCGAGCCTCACATTGGGTGTACAGATTACTTAAAAATAAAATCTTAAAAAAAAAAAAAAACAACCCAACCAAATAAAAGGAGGTTACCCATAGAGGGTCAGGTCAACAACTTAGGCTACTCAGGGTTCTAGGAAAGAGGGAGACTGAGAAAAATCAGATAAATTCACCCACTCATTCATTTGCATTGTCTGTCTGTCTGCCTGGAATGAAATAAGAGAAACAGAAAGAAAGAACTTGGACTTGAAGGTCATGCAGATTTGGGTACTGGGGAGCCTATTTGGAGGTTATCTGCAAGCCCTTGAATAAACAGGGAAAGGTGCTCTTTCCAGAGTAAAATAGATGCAAAGTCCTGAGGAATGAAGGGAGCAGTGACCTTGGTTCCTGTGGTCTTTGTAGTTCTTATGAGGACTGGTTGCATTCTGTTTTCTTTCTTTAAAGTTCATGAGGCTTCTGTATCTTGACATCTTTAATACTTTCGTCTGGTCTCACCCTTGCCATTACCACTTGGCAAACTCCTGTCATCCTTCAAGTCTCAGTATTCCTCCTCTATGAAGGCCCTCTCCTTTCCCTCTTCTCTCGCTCCCTTCTCATTGTAGTTGTTTCCATGTCTATCCCTCTCTGTCCTGTGCTTCTAGCTATGTCTCACAAGTAGTAGGCATTAAGAAACAAAATTACTAAATGGATAAAGTTGGTGGCGGAGTTAGGACAACAGTAGAGACCTCTCCACTTGTCCTGTAACATTTCACTCACTTTCTCCTTCACTAAGGAGATGAGCTACCACCTAGAGATACCAAATGGGAGCAAAGAGATATGGAGAGATAGCAAATAGGGGAGCACGTCTAAGAACTGAGCCAGGATGGGAGCTCTGCCTAGCAGGAGTGCAGGACACTGGCTGAGGAATAAGGGAGTTCAGTGAAGGATGAAACTAAGATGTGTCCAAGCTTCATTTCCCTGCGATATTTTTCTCGATATAGTCTCTTTGGCTGGCTTCTCTCATACCTTGCTGTCATGGGCTTCCTTCCATCTCTTCAGCTATTCCTTCTCTGTCTCATTTGTTAACTACTCCTCCTGTTCTCCAACCTTTCAAATTTGGGACACCCTCCGTTCTCAAGTCCTGTTTTCTTCTCCCTCTCTGTACTCTCCGAACCCAACTAAATAATGACTATCCCCGAGCCTCCAGATCTCTCTCTCTGGGCTCTTAATCCACATATTCCACTTTTTTTTTTAAGCAACCTCACTCAGGTGTCTCACAGAAACTTCAAACTCAGCATGTCCAAAATGTACTCCACCATCTAATTCCAGGCACCATCATATAACAGGTGTTCAAGCCAGGGACCAGACTCAAATCTGTCTCCTGATTCCTTACTACTTCCTTTATTCAATCATCAAATCCTGTCTATTCTAATTCCTAAAGATCTTCAGGTTCTATTCACTCTCTTTCATCTCTATTGACACTGATCTATCCTAGACATCAGTGTTCATGTTAGATCACTGTAATGGTCTCCTCATTTTCCCCACATCCAAATCCAACCCTACAGCAATACTGTAGCCAAAGAATACTTTAAAAAAGATGTCTGGTCCTATAAGTTTGCTTGTGATGGCATCCACAATTTTAAAATTCCAAATCCTTGCCATGTCTTAAATAGACCCATCAAGATTTTGCCCCTATTTCTTGGGAACCTCTTGAGCCCTCAATAATGTTCACAAGAAATATGAAAGATATCTTTAAGACAAGCAATACTTTCTAGAGTCCAGCAAAAAAATACTAATATTCAAAGAGACTGCCTACTGACTCAAGTCAACAGTTGGTGGAAGGGCAAATGACTTTATCTCTACTTCTGAGTATTACAAATTTTCTTGGGCCCAGTCACAATGATATAGCATCCATTGTAGTTAACATCATTCTGGTCAAGTCCACAGACACCCATAAGGGCCAAACAAATCAGAATTTATCTACACAACTCTCTCTGCTGATATTTATGCACCATTTTAGAATGAAATATCATATTAATTAGTAAATACCTGAGAGATTAGTTTAGTTCTTTAGATCACAATTTAAAATTAAGGTCTAACTCATACAGTGCTGGTGGGAATGCAAATTAGTACAACATCTACAAAAGGAATTTGACATTAGCAATAGTATGAAATGACGTAGGCACAAGGTTACTAACATAACAGAAGAAGACTGGAAATGATCTAAATGTTCATTAGTAGGGGACTGGGTTAACAAACTATTCTATATCCATAATGGATTATTAAGCAGGTATAAACAGGAATGAAGATGCCTACATAGTGCTATGGGGAGATCCCTCGTGTCTTCATATTGTTAAATTAAAAATAAGGTTTACAAGAGTGTATATGCAAGTGTATAAGAAGGGCAGGCAGTAAAAAAAACATGTAATATATATGTATCTTCTTATATTTTCAGAGATAAATAAAACTAATCAAAATGGCCTCGTTTTAATTTTAAGAAATAATTTTCTTGAAGGTAGGAAGTCAATGGGGATGGGGATGCAAGCCAGACCTTTCTGAATGAACCTTATTAATAAGTTTGACTTTGTAAACATGTACATGCTTTTTTGCAATCTAAAAACAAAATTAAATCAAGACAAAAAAAAGAGGCAATTCCTACAATTAAAAACAAACTAATGTTGATATCTGAATAAGATCAGTAGAATGTATCAATGTCAACATCCTGGTTGTGATATTATACTAGTTTTGCAAAATGTTAATGTTGGGAGAAACTGAGCAACATCTACAAGGATCTCTCTGTATTCTTACAGCTACACATGAAGCTATACTTCTCTCAATAAAAACTTCAATTAAAAAAAAACCAAACTGATATAAACAACCCTAATTCTATATCCAGCTTGTCACATAATCAGGAAGTTATTTAAGTGACTTTAAACCCCAGTGCTTGTGATTGTGTATCTCTGGTGGGATACACCCTAAGGATAAAAAGGAGAAAGAAATCCTAATCTGCCTTCAGTAGTCTTACTTTTATCTTTAAATCAATAGGATGAAGCAAGTAAGTATGTTAATGTGTTAAGGAACCCAGATCTTCTGAGAAAAGATGTATGAATAAAAAATTAAAAAGCAGGGCACCTGGGTGGCTCAGTGGGTTAAGCCGCTGCCTTCGGCTCAGGTCATGATCTCAGGGTGCTGGGATCGAGTTCCGCATGGGGCTCTCTGCTCAGCAGGGAGCCTGCTTCCCTCTCTCTCTCTCTCTCTCTCTGCCTGCTTCTCAGTCTACTTGTAATCTCTGTCAAATAAACAAATAAAATCTTAAAAAAAATTAAAAAGCAAAAACTACTTTCTTTCTCACTTAAAAAAAACTGGAGGGTGCCTGGGTGGCTCAGTTGGGTTAAAGCCTCTGCCCTCAGCTCAGGTCATGGTCTCAGGGTCCTGGGATGAGCCCTGCATGGGGCTCTCTGCTCAGTGGGGAGCCTGTTTCCTCCTCTCTCTCTGCCTGCCTTTCTGCCTACTTGTGACCTCTCTCTGTCAAATAAATAAATAAAATCTTTTAAAAAAACTGGAAAACTTTCAAAAGGAGAGAGTGTAGAGTAATGAAGCCTTATATACCCATTACCTGCTCCAGCACCTGACAACTTCTAGCTAATCTTGTTTAACCTATACTTTAAAACCAGTACCCACTACTCACCCCTCACCTGATTCTGAGGCAGATCCCAGACATTAATATCACCTCATGCATAAATAGTTTAGTACTTATCTCCATAAGGTAAGGACTCTTTGTAAAATGGTTGCAATAACAAAGTTATGTTAAAACCAAAAATTCCTTATATCTAGTAAATGGCTAATAAAAATCTGTAATTATCTTAAACTGGAAATAATGGTATAAACTTGTGGTTTTGTTTTTGTTTAGTTTTGACTGAAGAAAACTTTTTAGTTTACAATAATCTTTTTTAAAGATTTTATTTATTTATTTATTTATTTGAGAGAGAGAGAGAGAGAGAGAGAGAGAGAGAGCGCGCGCGCAAGGAAGTGAACGTGTGCACAAGCCAGGGGAAGAGCAGAAGGAGAGGGAGAAGCAGACTCCCTGCTGAGCAGGGAGCCTGACACAGCTCAACCCCAGACCCCGGGATCATGACCTGAGCCAGAGGCAGATGCTTAACTGACTGAGCCACTCAGGGGCCCCTAGAGTAATTTCAGATTTACATAAAAAGTGCAAAGATAGTACAGAGTTCCTGTATGCCTCTCACCCAACTTCCCCTAATGTTAACATCTTAGGTAACTATAGTATATTTGCTGAAACTAAGACGTAATACTGGTACATTGCTCTTGATTGAACTCCAGACTGTAGTTTGACCTCGGTTTGCTGAGTAATGTACTTTGTTCTGGGAGTCCACGCAAGACAGACAGCACAATGCATTTTGTTATTAAGTCTCCTTAGTCTCCTCTGGTCTCTAACAATTTTGCAGTCTTTTCTTGTTTTTCATGACCTTGACCGCTTCCAAAAAAGGAGCACTGGCCAGGTGTTTTGTAGAATATCCCTCAATTTTGATCTGCGTTAAGTCCCCGTCCCCCCATCCCCCTGCCGCGGCCATGGGGGTTGTAGATTTTGGGGAAGGATATCACAGAGGTGAAGTGTCCTTCTCCTCCCATGACCTCAGGGGACACTTGATATCCACATGACTTATCACTGGTGATGTTAACTTGATTCTTTGTTTAAGGGGAAGGGAGTGAGCCAGTTTTCTTTACTGTCAAGCTGCTATGTTCTCCTTTCCATCCTCTGTTCTTTGAATCTGAGTCATCACATCCAGGCCCCATTGAAGGAAGGATGGGGATTATCTCCATCTGGGGGAGGGGAGTAGTAGCTACATATATTGTTTGGAATTCTGTAAGGAAGATTTGTTTCTTTCCTCCCATTGTTAATTTATTCAATAATTTATGTATACCAGTATGAACTCATAGATATGTATTTTATACTCTGCGTTATAATCCAATACTATGTTATTTTGTTGCCCAAATTGTTCCAGGTTTGGCCACTGGGAGTTCTTTCAGGTTGGCTCCTGTGACTCTTTGATATCACTCTATTTTTTTTCTTTTTTTGAGCATTTCCTTCCTTTCAGACACTTTATATAAAATACTCCGGGCTCATCTTCTATTTTCTCTGCCCCAGTCCTAGGAGTCATCATCTCTCCAAGGAGCCCTTGGCTCTTCTAACAGAGAATGATACTTAGAAATGAAGATTGTTCTCTCTCTCAAATAAATAAATAAAATCTTAAAAAAAAATAAGAAATGAGGATCTGGGTGTGGGTGTGCTCATTACTATTACAGTTTCACTGCTTCTGGACCCTCCCAGCGGGCAGAGCCAGGAAATGCATGTGTGTACTAATCCGTGCACATGTAACCATCTTCATTCTTATTTGTAACTTTTTTCTGACAGAATGTAAACTTCTACCTATTTAAAAAATCAACACAAAAAAATCCAATACCATAGGCAAAATTCAATAGGGAAAATATTTGCAAATATATGAAAAGGGTTAATATCCTTAGTAAATACTAAAATTCTTACAAAATGGCAAAAAACTAAAGAAAGTGAATGGATGAAAAGAAATGGGTAAGCATACTTAAAATAATATTTGACCATGCTAGTAACAAAACAAATGCAAATTAAACAAAAACATCATTTCCACTTATCAAAATGTAAACATGGGTGCTGTCCTCTATCACTGGTTTGAATACAAATTGGTACAATCTGTGTGGAGAATGATAAGATACTATGTAAAAGAAGTTTTAACTGCACTGCTGACATCTGCTAGGTGATGTCTCCCATTGAAGACAAGAAAAAAAGTGGGATAAACAACTTCTGGAAGCGTCAAAGTACTAACCAAATTGTCAGGAATGTTGGCTAAAATCTGGGAAAGAATGGGAACCCAGAAAGGTAAGAGTCCTTACCCTGGGGACAAGGTCAGAGTCCTTGCCCTGGGGACATCTGCTTATAGGACAGATCTTTAAGAGAAAAGGGGTCAGAATTCCAAGGAATCTCACAATTAACTCTTTGACCTGGAGCTAAAACCCTAAAGAGCTAGGGATGAACTAGAAATAATCAGCCCAGCCCCTTCACATACTTGCAATCTGGCTTGATCTCTGAGGGGTCTTAAAAATATAAGCCTTAAACCTTAAGATGGTCCCAAACTGTTAGTGCCTAAAGGTGCCTAGTAGAAGCAAATGAAAGTCCTCTCTCCACCAGAGAGGGGGGAAGAAAGTGTCATTCTAGGCCAGTGATTTTTGGAATTATTTCCAACATACAGTCAAAATGAATCTGGTACTTGAAGGGTAAGAGATCTTGATCAAGACCCAGCAAAAATGATAGACAATAAAGGCAAACCCACAGGGACTTCTTATGGTGAGATTGTCCAGCACAGTTTATCAAATAATGAAGCTTATTATGCCCCAGAACATAACAGCTGAGCTTGAATTTTTTTGGCAAGAAAATAAAAGTAATATAAATTTTCAAAAGAAAAACATGCAAAATACTGAAAAGAAGGGAGAGGATATAGAGCATACCATAAGGTACACCTGTGTCTATGCCTAACTGGGTCACAAAGGTGATGAGAGGAAGGAAGTCACAGAGGCAATATCTAAAGAGATAACAGCTGAAAATTTCCCATAACCACAAATAGTATCAGTACACTGATTCAAGAGACTTGAAGAATCGAAGGCAGGACTAAGACACCCACACGCATGCACACACCCCACAAAGAAAACGAAAGATGAAGAAAACATTTTTTAATAACCTGTGAAGCAGAGATCATGCTTAGATTAGTGACAGACTGCTACCTAAATTTCAACATCAATGGAAGCCGGAAGACAGGAGAATGGTATCTAACGGAGAGAAAAAGCCGACCTAGAATTCTCTACTCAGTGAATATCCTTCAAGACTGAGGGGGATAGAAGGAAATTCTGAAACTCATAAAAATGGAGAGTTTGCACCCAGCAGACTGACACAGGGAAAATGAATCCAGATAAAACCTTAGAGATGCTGGAAGAATAATGAACAAAGAAAGGACAAGTGTGGGGGTAAATATAAATTAATAATAACAGAAGTTGGAGTGATGTAAATACATGTGTCTTACATATTTATGCACACAAATATAAATCCGTGAAAACAACAGCCTGTGCATCAAAGGAGGGGCATTACATCAAATTCATGCGTTCTACAGCGCTTGTCCTGTTCAGGAAGACACCCACGGTATCAATATTAGAGCATGATGCATCAGGAGCTGTGCTGTAATTCCTGAGGTACACACTAAGATAAAAGAAGAGAATACTTAAATTTCCAAATTAATAGAGAAAAACAGAATGATAAAACATATTCAATTGACCCAAATAAGTCAGGGAAAGCAAAAAAAGAAATACATAATAGGAGGTACAATAGAAAGCACATAAGAATACCACAGATGTAAGTCAACTATCCCCAAATATCATGAAGTGTAAATGTACTAAATGCTCCAATGAAAAGACAAAGATTAAGAATCTAGAATTTAAAAAAGTATATGCCTTTAAATACAAGACACATCTAAAACCTATGGGTACAAAAAGGTTGAATCTTAAAAGGGGGGAAACAACCTCTAGAAAATTAAACCCAAAGTAGAAGGCCGAAAATAACAACAAACAGAAATTACTGAAACAGAACATAAATATGCAACGAAAAGGATTACCAAAGCTAAAAATCATTGTTTAAAAGAATGATAAAACTGGCAAATAGCTAGCAAGGCTGAGAAGGAAAAAGAAGAGGCACAAATTCCTAAAGAATGGAAATGCAGAGATATTATGGACCAATTTGTGCCAAAATTGTTTAAAAAGCTTCAATAGAATTCACTCATCCCTAGCAAAATACAATTCACTCAAAGTGAGGGTAGTAAATAGAAGACCAAATATTCCTATAAATAGTTAAGGAATTCAATCAGAAATGAAAACCCTTCTCACAAAAGAAGTCTGGCCTGAATGGGTCTACAGGCGAGTTCTACCAATCATAAAGAGAACAGGACAAGCAAGACCAGAGAACACTCCCCGACTCATTTTATGAGGTTAGCACAATCTAGATATGAAGACCTGGTATGGACAGGATAAGAAAATTATAGTATAATCTTTCTACAAATATAGATATAAAACGTCTAAAACATATATACAAACAAACCAAATCTAGAAATACATAAAAGGGAATATAAGGATTATACATCATGACCAAGTTTGGTTAGCCGAAGGCTCAATGAAATTCACTGCATTAACAGATCAAAGGAGTCATATGATCATTGCAAAATATGCAGGAAAAAAAGCATTTGATAAAATTCACCATCCATTCATGGTGATCAGAAATAAAGATAAATGCTATCATCACTGTTCTGCATGTTTAATCTATTGCAGTAAAGGCTAGAAAAAGAAAAATGTGTAAGAATGGAAAAGGAATAAACAAAATCCTCCTTATACACAGATGATATGATCAGAAACGCAGAAAATCCAAGTGATTCTACAGATAAATTATTGGGATTGATACAGCTTGATGAATAGAAAGGAATATAAAGTTAATACAAGGAAGGACGGGAAGAGAAAGGAGATGAGAGAGACAGATCTACCTTTAAAAACAAATCCCTAAGAACAAATCTATCAAATGATGTGTATATAAGCTCTGCAGAGTAAAGCATAAAACATTATTGAAAGAAATCAAAGATCTAAATAAATGGGAAGATAGACACCATGTTCATGAATTGGAAGACTCAATATTGTAACCATGTCAATTATTCTCAAGCTGTTATAGACTTGATACAATAATTGAAGGCAAAATCCCAATAATGATGTGTGTGTGTGTGTGTGTGTGTGTGTAAACAGATAACCTGTTTCTAAAATGTATACGGAAAAGGTGGAGAAGTACATCCCTCAAGAACTGGCCGAAGAAGAGCAAGGTACAAGGCCCTGATCTATTAGTTACCAGAACTTAATACAAAGCTATAGTTAATAAGATAACCAGCCTGCTGTGGCACAATGCCAGAGAAATATACTAATTGACCAGACCAGAACCTGGGAACAGTCACACATGTATAGGTGCTTGATCTATGGCAAAAGTGGTACTGCAGAGCAGTCTTTTCAGTAATTTTGCTGAGACTGCTGAATATCCACACAGAAAGAAATGAAATTGGACTGCTACCTTAGAGCGTACTCCAAATTAATTTCAGATGGATGATAAAACACAGGAGGATATCTTCACAATCTCAGAGTAGTAAACATTCCTTAAACAAGAGCCAAACAGTAACCATAAAAGAAAAAAACTGATAAATTGGACTGTATTAAAATTACAAATTTCTGGGGTGCCTGGGTGGCTCAGTGGGTTGGGCCTCTGCCTTCAGCTCAGGTCATGATCTCAGGGTCCTGGGATCGAGCCCCGCTTCGGGCTCTCTGCTCGGCGGGAAGCCTGCTTCCCCCCCCTCTCTGCCTGCCTCTCTGCTTGCTTGTGATCTCTGTCAAATAAATAAATAAAATCTTTTAAAAAAATTACAAATTTCTGTTAATCCAAAGGTACCATTAAAAGAATGAAGAGATACATCACACAGTTGCCATTAGGGAAGAGTAATCAGGAGAAATCACAATGAGATTGCACTATACACCAAGTGGCAAAAATTAAAAATACTGACATTGCCAAGTATCAGCAAGAGTGTGCAACACAGGCAATAAATAATCATGAGAAAAAAGGAGAGCGCTGTTAATAAGGACTAATGACAGGTTTTTAAACAGGGGCAGTGCCAGGGGCAGTGCTAGGAAAACCAGGACTTGAATCACCTTAGGAGAGGTAAATACCATAGGTAAAGGGTTGGTTGATACATCTGCTTTAGAAAATAAAGTTGGTATAATCTTGGAAAACTGATGTTGTATAAACTCTAAAACCTATCAATTCCACTCCTAGGTTTATGCCCAGGATATATGTACAAGATTGTTTACAACAGCACCGTTCAAAATAGCCAAATCTGCAAACAACCCAAATACAGAGTAACATTAAAACGAGTAGGTAAATTGTGAATGTTTGTTCATTGCAATACTATACGGCGATAGAGGAGCACAAAGCAACCTGGATCAAAGACCAAAAGAGAGTATATGCTGTATGATTCCATTTAAATAAAGATTTTAAAAGACAGATAACACTGAAATTATATTACTTAGGGATACTCTATGGATGGTATAGACATGAAAGCAGGAGGTGAAGTCTAGATTAAAGGTAATCTGAGAAAAGAAGGGGATTGTGGTTAAGAGTATTATAGGTAGTGTTTGTATTTGTATTTCTTGATCTGGTTGTAGGTAATGGTTCTTCAGTTTACAATAATTCCTTAAGCTGTATAGCTCTGTGTATGCACTTTTCTAAATGAAACAGGTTGTATAAAATAAGGTTACATCAATACGTGATGTAGGTGTTTGTATGTATCCATACACTCTTTCACCCAGTAATTCTATTTCTAAAAGCTTATTTTGAGGAAATAAAGCAATCAGCCAGTGTGAACAGAAATTATGTACAAAAATATTATTAATCATAACATTACTTCTAACACGGAAAACAGTGTAAATGTCCAACTATAAAGAAATCATTAAATATGGCATGTGCATATAGTTGAGATATCTTAATGTAACCATTAGACTACTGTATCTAAAAAATATTTAATGGCACACCAAAATGCTTAAAACTAGTAAGTGAAAAGAATTGGGAAACAAAACTGCATATATAAAATGAATGCAACTGTGATCATGAATATAAGTAGAAGAAAATGTTCTGAAATGTTCACTGTGATTAACTTTTTAAGTGGTATGATTTTTATTATAATTTTTCACAATTTCTAAATCAGTACAAAGTATGTGTATTGTAAAGATTATTTATACTAGAAACTACTTATAATTTTTATTTTTAAATGAACAAACTTCTTTCAAAAATGGAAAATTAACTAAATTTTCTTATTTTATGTGCATATAAACTTATTTCAAAATTATTTTTAGTGGCTAAGATCAGCTTTCACATACAAAAAAATTTACCAGAGTGACAACTTCAAATTCATTTCTAAAATAGTAGACATCAGAATGTAGTTTGTTTTCTAATGTCACATTCAAAAATTAAAATTTATTCTACACTGTAGCATCTCAATCTAGGCTTTGTTTTATAGAAAAATTGGGATTCCTACATTTTTCTGTTAATAGATGTCAAAATGATACAGTAATTACAGTTAAAAGTTAAAAAAATCCAAACTCCACAATTTTCTTTACAGGTAATTATATTTTGTTTGCAGATCCAAGAGCTAATCAACTTAAAACCATTCCATTTATCTGTTTTTAGTTTGTGCAGAATTGAGTTAAGATAGCAGGCCTAAGCTTTTGAAAGGGCTTGAAAGGCCTGTCTATGGAGTTAGCTCTCCAATGGCATCTGGCAACTTGGACGGGTTCCTCCCATCCTAACTGAAAAGCGTGGCTCACTGTGTCTAAACTGTGCAAACAATATGATTTATCCCGAACACCTGCTTTCCCTCTGGGAGGCTGGAAGATGGTACTGGCCAGGCAGAGGGTGTCTACATGACCAGCTCCCAATAAATATCCTGGGTGCTGAGTCTCTAATGAGCTTCCCAGGCTGGCAACATTTCACACGTGTTATTACAACTGGCTGCTGGCAGAAGACCCTTGGAAGCCTGTGCCTGGCTGCCCCTGGACTTCAACTCATATACCTTTTCTCTTAGCTGATTTTGCTTTATAGAATCTCTGAGCTGCAATAAATCTCAGTTGTGACTACAACTAGATGCTGAGTCCTAGGAGTCCTCCTTAGTCAATCAACAAACCTGGGGGTGTGTCTTGGGGGACCCCTGACACATAGTTCTTAAAACTAATATAAAACTAAACATTTAATTTAGTGGTAAAGCTAGTTCAGATAAATGTTTAATTTTTTTTAAAAAGTTTATGATGATAGCTTTTTTCCTTTCAAATGGTATTTATCCAAGGTCTTCACAGGCACCCAGCTACATCCTCTCATGAATCTTATTGCATGACCTTAAGTATTAAGTTTCTGATGTTTACTAGGACCAAACGATATTTTCCAACCATTTCCTATTACCCAGCACTTATGTAGGCGTTTGATAAATATGTGCTGATGAATGAACAGCATTTTTATCATTATACATAAAAACAAAACAAAAAAACCGCAAAAGATCAGACTAGTTCTAAAAATATGTACAGATCTTCATATAATTTTCAATGCCACAGTCCAGACTTTTCTTGCTCGATATGAAATAAATATACTTTCCTTTCCTGGGCAAGTTTGCTAGTAAGTAGAAATCAGTTCTACCTTAGCAGCATAAATGAATTCCACAAATATTCCCTTCCCCAAGCTTAAACACCAGACCAAAAGGAAAAACAAATAAAATTTAAAAAATAAAAAAGCTATCAGTCTATCTCCTCATGAGCTTCAAAAATACAAACTGCTAATATTATTTTAAAAGATACAAACTATTGTTTTCATGTCACATGTATTTTAAATCCATATTTAATTACTACAAAAGTCTCCCTGTGGTATATGTAATCATTCTATAATAAGGTAATTAAAATTCCTCGGCCAGCCAATTTAGGATTTACAGCTTAACTCAAGTATCAGACACTATAAAAGACAAGCCAGGATGTGTTACTTAGAAATAAACATTTAATTTAAGTGGGTGTGGCACAACACAGCCCCATCTTCAAAATTGGACCTATATTTTCAAATATGTTTCAGCAAACTATTGTAGACAAGTCCAAATTTAAGTGTAATCCCAAAGCAATGGATCCCAAAGCAATGGATCTAGTGCAAACACATGCAGATATCTAACAAACGACTGTGTGTGTTGGGGGAAAATGACAGCACAGTCTCTAAATAGTAATGCCCCTACTTTAAAGGTCAATCATCTCTTGACCTCCTCCCACTTTGGGACTTGCGGTTATTGAAAATGAATATCTAGGGGTGGTGCCTGCGTACAAGCTTATTTGACAAGCTCTCCTTAGGATTTTTCAATGTTAAGTTTTGAAATCTACTGCTTTAATCTTTTCTGGCTCTAAAATTCTGCTTCTGTGAGTCTCTGAATTGGAATATGCTTTAAACTTAAAACCATTTGTAATTAAATGGGTACCAACGAGTTCGACGGGTTTTCTAACATAAGCAACCTGATCGGGCCATGTAATTTCATGACTGGCTTAAGGGGAAAAAAAGGACAGTTGGTTATACACAGTCTATGGCAAAGGCAGATACGAATACCTATTAAGAAAGTCACTGATTTCTTTTTCTTCATCAAAATTATCAGAGCTGTTTCCAAGTAGCCAAAAATTGCAAAGTCAACTGACCTTATTTCATTTGTTTTCCCTTTGTCTACTCTGTATTGGCGGCAGGTCATTAAAACTGGGAAATGGATCTGGATAACCCATCACCTGAGCAATGAGCCCGTGGATACCAGGGATCATTACAACTACTGCCAGAAACACAGAACGAATTCTGCAGTAGCTTTGTCTACATTTCAACTGTACAATCTCCTACCTAGCCAGTAGGTGGAGGCACACACAAACTTACTGCTTTGCTCTTTAAGCCAAAGGACCTTAAATCTTCTAGTAAATTGGTCTTTTGTTTATTCATTTGTTTAAACCCAGGAGATCAAAGAGAACACAAAAAAGTGAACAAGGACAACTGTTGAGGTGAATTTATAAAAAATGATACAAAGAACAATTTTATATTTCTATTTTGTTTCTGGCCCTTTTGAGAAATAACTAAGTTACTTTAACTGTGAATTCATAATCCACTTCCAGATCCCCAGAGCTAATAAAATAATTGTAAATTTAGAAAGAGAACTTTTAAAAATTCATGTTCAATCAGGGAAAACTGAACATCAACCAAATGTGACCTAATATTAAGGGATGATTGTTGATTTTGCTAGCTATGATTATACTATTATGATTGCTATCTATCTATATCTATACATCAAGTCCTTCTTTATAAATCCAAACAGGAATATTTATAGGTGACATGGTATCCCTTTAGAAATCACCAGGAAAAAAAAAGAAAAGACAACAGTAAATGCTACACAGAACAAAAAAGGCAAAATGTTGATAACCGTTGAATTCGGTGACAGGTGCACTGAGGTTCACACTATTCTCTTTTTATCGAAATTTTCCAAGACAAAAAGTTGAGAAAATTAATTTATAGAGCCACGTTCTTGTGATTTGGGTTAACACTAAGATGAGATGACCAATAGATATGCAACTTTAATGAAGTCTTATCTCCATACATAGGCAGCGAGGAGTTATTTCAATCATGACTGAATCATACGAAAAATCAGCTCTCTAAAATCTCAGAATTTAACAGAAAGACTAAAACTAACTTGCTAAATCCCCTGGAAACAATACTTTCCAGCTGTAGAATACTTCACTATTTTACAAAATGAATTTCCGTTTAGTTCTGATAATCCTTATTAAGATTTTAAAGGTTAAAAAAAAAAAAAAAAACCCTGAGGCTCAGAGAAGCTAAATGGCGTGGCTGGGGTCACAAAATCTGTAAAAGTGATGGAGCTGGGACAGTAACCCAAGTTTTATAACACCAAAGATTATCTTCTCTCTACCGTACTACTGCTTTGACCCCATTGAAACAAATAGCAAACATGATGAAATTTAGGTGAATCTTAAAATTTTGCTTTCTGTGCTCATTACTTTAGAGAATATGACAAAACTGGTTTTTTTTTCATTTTCTCAGTGAATAAAAATACGGATAAAAACAGATTTCTTGAATAAAGAATAAATTAAATCAGAGAAAGTTACTGAAAAAGAATGATAACATCTTAAAACTGGAAGGGACGCTAGTGGCCCTCCCGAGCCCAAAATCAAACCCTTATCTTTAGCCTCCTTGCTGGGTCCAGCTTGAGCTCAAGGTATTTTTAGTGCGGAACTGGTACTCTGCGAGACAGCCTGCTTCATTCACTGACTTAGTCTGATTGCTACAGGGGCCTTCCTTGCTTGGGGGTGGAACTGACCTCCTGCTAACTGATTCCAGTTACAGCCCCTGACCCTACACTTAACAAACATACAATCCTCTTACATATGACACCTTTTTAAATAACTGAAGACTTCCATTATGTTCTACCATGGCCTTTGTTCTGAGGACTCTCTCCGCAGAAAAAGAAAACCAGTGGATACTTGAGTAACTAAAGCTTCCCAGTCTTTTCAACAACTCTTCCATGGTCTTCAAACTGGGATTTGGGAATCTCTCGGAGTACCCAAGGCCCTTCCATGAGATATGAGAATTAGGATCTTTTTAAGGCAACCAATGTCCATTTCTTCACTTGCCATAATTTAATCTGTCTAAAAACAAGTCTACGGTCTGCTGAGTTTTCCTTTTATATCACCACTCATACAAGCCCATCTCAAAAGACGAACTGCTCACCCAACCTGAAAAGTCTGCCTAGCTTCAGAGACAACTAGGGAATGCAAAGCTCCCAAGGGAGAGACTCTTGAGAGCAAAACATTGCTTCAGAAAGAACGAGAACAGCCACCTTATTTCATCCAGACAGTATATGCATGGCAAAGCCTTATCTATTTTAGAATTAAAAATCAATCATAAGATGACTGGCACAGGGATATCTATTAACACTTTAATTTTATTTGGAAAATGAAGGCAGATTTTTTTCTGACAGAGAGTGAGTCTGATTTGGCTGACTGGCTTGACAATGATGACTAGCTCTGCCATTTAGGTCACACAGCAGACATTTTCCATAAACTGGAGGAGATAAAGGTGCTGATCTACCATTTTGAAGAAAATATATTTAAAAGAATACACAAAACACTAAAAATGATAGCCCCACAATAGAATTTTTTATGTATCAACTCAAAAAGTATGTGAGGAGGTACATGGTTTTCAAAATTCTTTTAGCAGGTATGTCAACAAAAATTTTGAACACTATGGCTCTAGGGCAAAATTTGTAGGCTCTTTCCCACTCTTGTTATCCCCTACAGGCAGCATGCCAGTGTCCTGCTTACTATGAACACTCTAAGGAGAACAGGTAGTATACAATAACAGTGTGAGTGTCGGCTTCATTCTAAATACTATCTGTTCTTAATTAATGTAGCCAAAGGTTCCATTCAGGGCTTTTTTTAAAGCTGTTACAACAACTACCTTTCAAAACATTTCTCTTTTTCAAAGCAGTTGCAACTAAGCTTATTGTGATCTTGCACTTATATAACTGAATGAGTGAGTTAGTATTAATTGGTCTTAAATTTCCTTTTTTTTTTGTTTCAGCTCCTTTGCTATAAAAAAATTTTTTTTGATCTAGAAATTCAGTGTGTGAGCCAGCCCTCCATGATAAGGAGTGGGGGCCGTGGAGGGGGCAGCTTCTGACATGGCTCCCAAGGATCTCCAGTATCTCTTGGTGCTCACACCCTCATGTAATACTCTGGCCTTACGTGTGGGCTGGATCTGGGGACTTACTTCTAATTAACAGAATATGGTAGAAGTGATGGTGTGTGATTTCTGAGATTAGGTTACTAAACTGACTTCCAAATGGAGAGGCCCGGGAAAGCCTAGGCCAATGGCTCCTGAAAAACTGAGGCTCTTGTCTAATAGGCCGCTGCCAACAAGCATGTGAGTGAGCCGAGAAAGAAATCCATCCCCAGTGGAGTCTTAAAATGACTCCAGTCCTGGCCAACGCCTCGATTACCACCTTGTGAGAAATCCTAATCAAAGTCACCGATTAAAATTCTGGAAAGAACAGGATAACATCCCATAAAGCTTTATACGGTCTCTTTGGACACAGCTGTCCAATTAGCTACAAAACTACCCAGATATACTATCCGCAGCTCACATTTCTCCATCTTACTGACAAAAATTCTATGACAAACATGTCAAGTGGTTTATTAAAATCAAATACACTGTTATCTACAGAATTTCCTTAATATGCCAATGTGGTAATTATATCAAAATAGGAAGTGAAGTCTGTTGTTACTTGTTTTTCGTTGCCAGAGAGGTTTCCAACATGGAGACCTCTACTCCCATCCCACTTCTCTTCAATAAGACTCCTATGGTCAGAATTGTATATTTTGGGGCCTGCTATTCATCTGAATTCCTTCTACAGCCTCGTCTCTGAAGTATACTAAAAATGAAGGTTAACTAAATATGCCCAACTTTTGCTTCCTCAGCCATTGTGAACCTTAAGATGAGATAATCCTTTTATTCTGGTTACTTTTTTTAAAACAGATGAGCTCACAACTATTGTTAAATTTAAAAAGTGTTAGCATTATCCCAAACTAGCACTGCTAAAACTTTAACCCTTAAGGAAATAAAAATGTACACTCACAATTCAAAAACCATGTAAAGCATTCCATCTGAGCTATATGTCTCCAATAACTCGACAATATGGGGGTGTTTCAGCATATGACAGATACTGGCTTCCCGCTTTAGATCTGCAAAACAAACACAGCACATACTTTGTTAGGTAAGAACAAAAGACAATCAGAGTGAATGATGAATGAATGGATGTGATCTATGGTAACATGAAGACTTCTCTAACTAAAGAGATGAAATCCCCCATTTAAACTAAGCTTTTTTACCCTTTAAAGTCTTTGATGATACAACTTTTTCATATTTTTGCCAGTTGATATCTATCTATCTATCTATCTATTACAGAGTCAGCTCTTATTTTTATTTATTTAAGTAATTAAGCTCTATGCCCAGCATGGAGCTTGAACTCATGGCTCCGAGATCAAGACTTGCATGCTTCACCAACTCAGCCAGCCAGGAGCCCCAGCTCTTATTAATAAGAAATGTAAATAGCATTTACATTTACATTTGGGGAATACTTTCCCCAAACCCTTATAATCAAGCCTCAAAATTTATAACTTTCTTGATCTGGTAATAAATAACTCAATCTGCTGTTTTGAATTGTACCTCTTTTTCTTAGTTTGCCCTAAAGTGGATAAGAACATGTTGTCTATTCTTTAGCTAAAAATCTAGCATTTACAGGGGCACCTGGGTGGCTCAGTGGGTTAAAGCCTCTGCCTTCAGCTCAGGTCATGATCTCAGGGTCCTGGGATCGAGCCCCGCCTCAGGCTCTCTGCTCAGTGGGGAGCCTGCTTCTTCCTCTCTCTCTCTGCCTGCCTCTCTGCCTACTTGGGATCTCTGTCAAATAAATAAATAAAATCTTTAAAAAAAAATCTAGCATTTACAGATACACAGCAGGGAAGTTACATGGAATAAAGGGCAAAATGATTTAAACAGTAAAGGCACTGCTTCCACCCAGCATCAAAGTCAGAAATTTATTTTATATCATCTATAAAACATATTTAACAATTCAGGACACTAGTTATGGTGTAATCTTGAAGAACAAATTCAGACAATGTAGGTAAGACTACTGTGTAAGTTACAGAACACTATTTGGAAAATAAAACTGTCCACACCATTGTCATCATTGTACAAACACATTTTAGGCATAGATATCCCTTGCCATGTCCACACGGAACAAGAGAACTAAAGTCTTCCTGTGTCAATAGCACTGGAGTTTTACCTGTTTGCAGGTGAATAAAATCCAATGTGACATTTTTATTATTGGAAGTAAAAGGCAAACAGGTAAAGAAGAACCAAGCATGAGGATGTACTACATGAATCAAAAGAGACAATGTTATTTCCTCTCTGATTTATTAATTCAACTTGGCTTTGTCAATAAGAGCAATTGTTGTAGATCGAACTACAGAAGACTTGTGTAAGAGTAGGATGAGGAAGTCAGTAAATTAGAGAAAAGAGAACCCACTGGAGGAGGAAGAATTAATAATACAATATTAAGAAAGTCAAGGGAATAGAGGGAATCAAGGCATGAGCAGTTGGAGAAGGCTAAGAAAAGGCTATTTAAGAGTCAGCCAAAGACCATTAGCAGTCTGGGCAAGATCAAGTTCTGTGGAGAGGTCAGGTCTGAAGTCCATATGCAGGAGACAATTATGTAATAACAGATTAAAATGTATCATGTTTCTCACTGGGCTAAGTACTTAATAGAGTCATTACCCTTGCTGAGCCAACAACCCTAAGAGGTAGATACTTTACAGGTGAGGAAGCCAAGGCTTAGAAATGTGTTCAAGATCACACAGCTACCACAATGGCTAGGTCTGAGCCCTGGCCTGTCCAATTCCAAAGTCAGCAGTCCTTCGATGATGCCATACCAGGTTTAGACATGATCAAATCAGAAGAATCTGGCTGTAGGAAAGGAATGGCAGAGTTAAAGAAGGTTTGATTTTTCTGTTTTTGCTGCTGCTTAAAAACAAAACACTGTGTAAGTGGCAGTGATGAGAAAAGCCCACGGGATCTACAGTCGGAAACCTGGGGCCGGGTCTGCCACTTGCCAGATGACTATTACCCTCTACGGGTGCCTTCCTCACCTCAGATGAAATAGGGTAGGCCAGTGGGGGTGCAGGGCCTGCAGAGTCTACTCAATCGTCTTCAGGGGGCAGCGCTAGGATTCCCACGAAAGAATGCCTGTGGGGGGCACCTGGGTGGTTCTTTTGGCTCAGATCATGAACTCAGGGTCCTGAGATGGAGCCCTGTATCAAGCTCTGTGCTCAGTGGGGAGCCTGCTTGAGATTTTCTCTGTCCCTCTCCCTCTGCCCTTCCCCCCACTTGCTTGTGCGCTCTCTCTTCAAAATAAATAAATAAATCCGTGTTCATGGGAAAGGAAGAGGCCAGAGGCACATGAAAGATGGTCTCCATCTCCAAAAGTGCTTGGGAAGGTCCTGCAGGAGAGGAGAGGTGTGAATCAGGTGTGGGTTTTGTGCAGAAAAGTCGTAACTGTGAGGAAGGCTTTTGACAAGTGTTGCTGGAAAGCCAGGCTGAAGCCAGGAGACATAAATCAGATACCTGCACCGTTTTTTTTTTTTTTCTCTCTCCTTCTTCAAGAATGTTCTGCCTCCAGATTTTACAAAAAGCTCAGGAGTTTTAATTTTTATTTTGCCCTTTTCATGTAACTACAGCCTGTTGCAACTTTCATACCCACTTTGCCAGTGCCACGTCTGTTGTACCAAAGGACGGCAAGTAGAAGCGGCTGTCCTAAAGACCCCTGCCATCTGACCTGCACAGTTCTGCTTGATATACAGCTGACCGTGCTCCTGGCCTAGTCTCTCATCACCTACCCACCCTCGAAACAAAGGCACAATTGCTGCGGACCCTCCCTTCAAAGACTAAAGCCATTGAAACATCACTGGATCCAGCATTTTAGGGTCTAAAGAGCAGAGCACTGAAGAGCACAAAACTAAACATAAAAAGATATTTGAAATTATAAGGGCAATGATGCAAAAGATGGTTTACATCTAGAATAATTACGGTACCATTTTCCATAATTCAGATATCGATTAAATGGGTATACTAAGTAGCGCAAATGGAAAATCATGGTTTGAAAAATACAAATGCATTATATAAGCATTCAAACTGTAGATTCCAGGAGTATTACATTCAGAATGCTTGGTTTTAGATGTGAATGTGAATTAAAGATATATTAAGTGCTATTAATTCCTTGCTGATATAGCAAACTAAAAATAGCATTTTCCTACGAACCAACTCATGAGGCAGAGTAGCAAGGAATTCAAAAGTAGGGGATAATGATTTGAGGTTGTGATGAACTGCTCTGAGATATTTGCACGGAACATGCGTGTGAGTGCCCTGACCGAGTCACCATGGCTGCTTTCCAGTGCTACTCTGTCCATAATGACTGGTAATTCTCTCCACAGTTCCTTGTATCTTTTCAGTTCGTATTTTTTGCAATTTGTTCAACTGCAATTTGTAATCCTTGACATTTAAAAGATTTAAAAAATAATTTTTTAGTGCCCTGATACTTAACTATGTGCCTATAATAATCCATTTATTTCCCTTTAAAGGGGGCACTAATAATACGGAAAGTAATATTTGGTTTTCGGACCGTAACTGGAGAAACACACTTAAATTAAATCAATCCGCTTACTGTGTATGAGTACTACCACCACCACTACGTTTCCTAAGAACTCTGGGCATCCAAGAGTAAAGCAACTATGCCCCACAGGCTTGACCTCTCCAGTCTGTTCCTCAAGCAAGGGAGAGTTAAGGAAACTATTTCAGGTGGTCTCTTTTAAAAAGAAGTTTCCAGGGTGCGGGGCTGGCTCTGTGAGTGCAGCATGTGACTGACTCTTGATCTCAGAGTCGTGGGTTTGAGCCCCACGTTAGGTGTAGACATTACTTAAAAATAACATCTTAAAAAAGTAAATAAAAAGAAGTTTCCTGGAAAGTATTGTTCATTCTACTATTAGTTGTTCTTATGCTAGAATTCTTCACACTATCTTTTAAAAGTCGGATGCCACTTACAGAGTAACATAATTCTGCAACAAGTTAATGTGACCATGGATCAAAACTAATTTGGGTATTTACAAATAGGATTGAAGAAACAATTTCTGACATTCTTAGTATTAGAGTAGCAGTCTTGACCTCAATATCTGAACTTGAAAGGATCTAAATTTAAGAGTTAGCTTGAGGAGAGCTGTTCTTCAGATCAGCACTGTCCAACGGAAGTAAAATGTGAGCCACATACATAATTTTAAATTTTTCAGTAGTCACATTAAAAAGTAAAAATAGGTGAAATTTATTTTAATAACATATTTTATGCAATCTAATATATCCAAAGTAATATTTAACATATGATCATATTAAAAGTTATAAATATGTTTCTTTTCTATAGGAAGTCTTTGAGATCTGGTCGTGTTTCAGATTTACAGCACATCTAAATTTGGACCAGCCATATTTCAAAGGTTCATAGCCACACATAGCTAGTGGCTACCAAACTGGAACAGTGTAGCTCTAGCTAAACCACCTTTAATTCTCATCCTCTCTCCATAGTGAGTTCTCTTGCATTTCCTACACAGATATTTGTAAAGGCATCCAGTCATTCAATAAAGATTCTAAACTCAGAAGATGTGTTTTTAAAAAACATTTCCATAGAAGGAAACTCTACTTATAACAATCCAAATCCATCAATTAAGAACTTAAATCTGGAATTTTTTCACTATTTTTAATCTAAGTCCTTCATTTGGCGGTTTTAAATTATTTTATCTTGTTTAATCTACCAAACACAAAAACAGTGGTCAACATTTACTGTACTTCTCCTGCCCTTTGTACACTTCCAGATTAACTGAATGACCTTACACTATTCAATACAATATTTGAGAGTTTAACTGTCCCTGTATAAATCCTTGTTTAATAACTGTAATAACCCTGTGAGATAAATATACCAATTCCCATTTTACCAAGGAGGAAAGTGAAGCCCTGGGCTCAGTGAGATGAAGAAGTTGTTGAGACCGGAGTCAAGATGGCGGAGAAGTAGCAGGCTGAGACTACTTCAGGTAGCGGGAGATCAGCTAGATAGCTTATGTAAAGATGGCAAACTCCTACAAATCCAACGGGAGATCGAAGAGAAGAAGAACAGCAATTCTAGAAACAGAAAATCAACCACTTTTGTGAAAGGTAGGACTGGCGGAGAAGTGAATCCAAAGCGACGGGAAGATAGACCGCAGCGGGAGGGGCCGGCTCCCGGCAAGCGGCGGAGCAACGGAGCACAAAATCAGGACTTTTAAAAGTCTGTTCCGCTGAGGGACATCACTCCAGAGGCTTAACTGGGGTGAAGCCCACGCGGGGTCAGCGTGGCCTCAGGACCCGCAGGGTCACAGAAGGATCGGGGGTGTCTGAGTGTTGCAGAGCTTACAGGTATTGGACAGAGACAGAGCCGAGAAGTGAGCTCTAAGCTCGGGGTTACCTTGAACCGGTCACAGGCTCGGTCAGGGGCCCAGGGCTCTCGGCTCCTGCGGGCCGGAGACTGGGAGGCCGCCATCTTCATTCCCGTCCTCCGGAACTCTACGGAGAGTGCTCAGGGAACAAAAGCTCCCGAAAGCAAACGAGCGGATTACTGAGCCCGGCCCCTGGTAAGGGCGGTGCAACTCCGCCTGGGGCAAAGACACTTGAGAATCACTACAACAGGCCCCTCCCCCAGAAGATCAACAAGAAACCCAGCCAGGTCCAAGTTCACCTACCAAGGAGGGCAGTTTCAATACCAAGGAGAGCAGCGGAATTCCAGAGAAGGAGAAAGCAAAGCACGGAACTCATGGCTTTCTCCCCATGATTCTTTAGCCTTGCAGTTAATTTAATTTTTTGTTTCTTTTTCAATTTTTTTTCTCTTCTTCTAAATTTTTTAAAATTTTACCCTTTTCTTTTTTAACGTTTTTAACTAGTTTATCTAATATATATATATTTTTTCCTTTTTATATTTTTTCCTTATTCGTTTTCTTTTTGTAATTGTTTTTTTTTTTCTTTCTGAACCTCTTTTTATCCCCTTTCTCCCCCCTCACGATTTGGGATCTCTTCTGATTTGGCTAAAGCATATTTTCCTGGGGTTGTTGCCACCCTTTTAGTATTTTACTTGCTCCTTCATATACTCTTATCTGGACAAAATGACAAGGCAGAAAAATTCACCACAAAAAAAAAAAAAGAACAAGGGGCAGAACCAAAGACTAAGGACCTAATCAATACAGACACTGGTAATATGTCAGATCTAGAGCTCAGAATGATGATTCTCAAGGTTCTAGCCCGGCTCGAAAAAGGCATGGAAGATATTAGAGAAACCCTCTCGGGAGATATAAAGCCCTTTCTGGAGAAATAAAAGAATTAAAATCTAACCAAGTTGAAATCAAAAAAGCTATTAATGAGATGCAATCAAAAATGGAGGCTCTCATTGCTAGGATAAATGAGGCAGAAGAAAGAATTAGCGATATAGAAGACCAAATGACAGAGAATAAAGAAGCTGAGCAAAAGAGGGACAAACAGCTACTGGACCACGAGGGGAGAATTCGAGATATAAGTGACACCATAAGACGAAACAACATTAGAATAATTGGGATTCCAGAAGAAGAAAGAGAGAGGGGAGCAGAAGGTATATTGGAGAGAATTATTGGAGAGAATTTCCCCAATATGGCAAAGGGAACAAGCATCAAAATCCAGGAGGTTCAGAGAAACCCCTCAAAATCAATAAGAAGAGTTCCACACCCCGTCACCTAATAGTAAAATTTACAAGTCTTAGTGACAAAGAGAAAATCCTGAAAGCAGCCCGGAAAAGAAGTCTGTAACATACAATGGTAAAAATATTAGATTGGCAGCAGACTTATCCACAGAGACCTGGCAGGCCAGAAAGAGCTGGCATGATATATTCAGAGTACTAAATGAGAAAAACATGCAGCCAAGAATACTATATCCAGCTAGGCTATCATTGAAAATAGAAGGAGAGATTAAAAGCTTCCAGGACAAACAAAAACTGAAAGAATTTGCAAACACCAAACCAGCTCTACAGGAAATATTGAAAGGGGTCCTCTAAGCAAAGAGAGACCCTAAAAGTAGTAGATCAGAAAGGAACAGAAACAATATACAATAACAGTCACCTTACAGGCAATACAATGGCACTAAATTCATACCTCTCAATAGTTACCCTGAATGTTAATGGGCTAAGTGCCCCAATCAAAAGACACAGGGTATCAGAATGGATAAAAAAACAAAACCCATCTATATGTTGCCTACAAGAAACTCATTTTAAACCCGAAGACACCTCCAGATTTAAAGTGAGGGGGTGGAAAAGAATTTACCATGCTAATGGACATCAGAAGAAAGCAGGGATGGCAATCCTTATATCAGATCCATTAGATTTTAAGCCAAAGACTATAATAAGAGATGAGGAAGGACACTATATCATACTCAAAGGATCTGTCCAACAAGAAGATCTCACAATTTTAAATATCTATGCCCCTAATGTGGGAGCAGCCAACTATATAAACCAATTAATAACAAAATCAAAGAAACACATCAACAATAATACAATAATAGTAGGGGACTTTAACACTCCCCTCACTGAAATGGACAGATCATCCAAGCAAAAGATCAACAAGGAAATAAAGGCCTTAAATGACACACTGGACCAGATGGACATCACAGATATATTCAGAACATTTCATCCCAAACCAACAGAATACACATTTTTCTCTAGTACACATGGAACATTCTCCAGAATAGATCACATCCTCGGTTCTAAATCAGGTCTCAACAGGTATCAAAAGACTGGGATCATTCCCTGCATATTTTCAGACCACAATGCTCTGAAGCTAGAACTCAATCACAAGAGGAAATTTGGAAAGAACCCAAATACATGGAGACTAAACAGCATCCTTCTAAAGAATGAATGGGTCAACCAGGAAATTAAAGAAGAATTGAAAAAATTCATGGAAACAAATGATAATGAAAACACAACGGTTCAAAATCTCTGGGACACAACAAAGGCAGTCCTGAGAGGAAAATATATAGCGGTACAAGCCTTTCTCAAGAAACAAGAAAGGTCTCAGGTACACAACCTAACCCTACACCTAAAGGAGCTGGAGAAAGAACAAGAAAGAAACCCTAAACCCAGCAGGAGAAGAGCAATCATAAAGATCAGAGCAGAAATCAGTGAAATAGAAACCAAAAAAACAACAGAACAAATCAATGAATCGAGGAGCTGGTTCTTTGAAAGAATTAATAAGATTGATAAACCCCTGGCCAGACTTATCAAAAAGAAAAGAGAAAGGACCCAAATAAATAAAATCATGAATGAAAGAGGAGAGATCACAACTAACACCAAAGAAATACAGACAATTTTAAGAACATACTATGAGCAACTCTACGCCAACAAATTTGACAATCTGGAAGAAATGGATGCATTCCTAGAGACATATAAACTACCACAACTGAACCAGGAAGAAACAGAAGGCCTGAACAGACCCATAACCAGTAAGGAGATTGAAACAGTCATCAAAAATCTCCAAACAAAAGCCCAGGGCCAGACAGCTTCCCGGGGGAATTCTACCAAACATTTAAAGAAGAACTAATTCCTATTCTCCTGAAACTGTTCCAAAAAATAGAAATGGAAGGAAAACTTCCAAACTCATTTTATGAGGCCAGCATCACCTTGATCCCAAAACCAGACAAGGATCCCATCAAAAAAGAGAACTACAGACCAATATCCTTGATGAACACAGATGCAAAAATTCTCACCAAAATACTAGCCAATAGGATTCAACAATACATTAAAAGGATTATTCACCACGACCAAGTGGGATTTATTCCAGGGCTGCAAGGCTGCGGTTCAACATCTGCAAATCAATCAATGTGATACAACACGTTAATAAAAGAAAGAACAAGAACCACATGATACTCTCAATAGATGCTAAAAAAGCATTTGACAAAGTACAGCACCTTCCTGATCAAAACTCTTCAAAGTGTAGGGATAGAGGGCACATACCTCAATATTATCAAAGCCATCTATGAAAAACCCACCGCAAATATCATTCTCAATGGAGAAAAACTGAAAGCTTTTCCGCTAAGGTCAGGAACACGGCAGGGATGTCCGTTATCACCACTGCTATTCAACATAGTACTAGAAGTCCTAGCCTCAGCAATCAGACAACAAAAGGAAATTAAAGGCATCCAAATCGGCAAAGAAGAAGTCAAACTATCACTCTTTGCAGATGACATGATACTTTATGTGGAAAACCCAAAAGACTCCACTCCAAAACGGCTAGAACTTGTACAGGAATTCAGTAAAGTGTCAGGATATAAAATCAATGCACAGAAATCAGTTGCATTTCTCTACACCAACAACAAGACAGAAGAAAGAGAAATTAAGGAGTCAATCCCATTTACAATTGCACCCCAAACTATAAGATCCCTAGGAATAAACCTAACCAAAGAGACTAAGAATCTATACACAGAAAACTATAAAGTACTCATGAAAGAAATTGAGGAAGACACAAAGAAATGGAAAAATGTTCCATGCTCCTGGATTGGAAGAATAAATATTGTGAAAATGTCTATGCTACCCAAAGCAATCTACACATTTAATGCAATTCCTATCAAAGTACCATCCATTTTTTTCAAAGAAATGGAACAAAGAATCCTAAAATTTATATGGAACCAGAAAAGACCTCAAATAGCCAAAGGAATATTGAAAAAGAAAGCCAAAGTTGGTGGCATCACAATCCCGGACTTCAAGCTCTATTACAAAGCTGTCATCATCAAGACAGCATGGTACTGGCACAAAAACAGACACATAGATCAATGGAACAGAATAGAGACCCCAGAAATAGACCCTCAACTCTATGGTCAACTAATCTTCGACAAAGCAGGAAAGAATGTCCAATGGAAAAAAGACAGCCTCTTCAATAAATGGTGTTGGGAAAATTGGACAGCCACATGCAGAAAAATGAAATTGGATCATTTCCTTACACTACACACAAAAATAGACTCAAAATGGATGAAGGACCTCAATGTGAGAATCCATCAAAATCCTTGAGGAGAACACAGGCAGCAACCTCTTTGACCTCAACCGCAGCAACATCTTCCTAGGAACATCGCCAAAGGCAAGGGAAGCAAGGGCAAAAATGAACTATTGGGATTTTATCAAGATCAAAAGCTTTTGCACAGCAAAGGAAACAGTGAACAAAACCAAAAGACAACTGACAGAATGGGAGAAGATATTTGCAAATGACATATCAGATAAAGGGCTAGTGTCCAAAATCTATAAAGAAGTTAGCAAACTCAACACCCGAAGAACAAATAATCCAATCAAGAAATGGGCAGAAGACATGAACAGACATTTCTGCAAAGAAGACATCCAGATGGCCAACAGACACATGAAAAAGTGCTCCATATCACTCGGCATCAGGGAAATACAAATCAAAACCACAATGAGATATCACCTCACACCAGTCAGAATGGCTAAAATTAACAAGTCAGGAAATGACAGATGCTGGCGAGGATGCGGAGAAAGGGGACCCCTCCTACACTGTTGGTGGGAATGCAAGCTGGTGCAACCACTCTGGAAAACAGCATGGAGGTTCCTCAAAATGTTGAAAATAGAACTACCCTATGACCCAGCAATTGCACTGCTGGGTATTTACCCTAAATATACAAATGTAGTGATCCGAAGGGGCACGTGCACCCGAATGTTTATAGCAGCAATGTCTACAATAGCCAAACTATGGAAAGAACCTAGATGTCCATCAACAGATGAATGGATAAAGAAGAAGTGGTATATATACACAATGGAATACTATGCAGCCATCAAAAGAAATGAAATCTTGCCATTTGCGACGACGTGGATGGAACTAGAGGGTATCATGCTTAGCGAAATAAGTCAATTGGAGAAGACAACAATCATATGATCTCCCTGATATGAGGGAGAGGAGATGCAACATGGGGGGTTAAGGGGGTAGGAGAAGAGTAAATGAAACAAGATGGCATTGGGCGGGAGACAAACCATAAGTGACTCTTAATCTCACAAAACAAACTGAGGGTTGATGAGGGGAGGGGGGGTTGGGAGATGGGGGGTGTGGTTATTGACATTGGGGAGGGTATGTGCTATGGTGAGTGCTGTGAAGTGTGTAAACCTGGCAATTCACAGACCTGTACCCCTGGGGATAAAAATATGTGTTTATAAAAAATAAAATTAAAAAAAAAAGTTGTTGAAATCACACAATAGTAAGTAAAGGAAGAAGGACTAATAATGGAAGTCTAGGGCTCTTTTTTCACGCCACAATGGCTCCTGGGGCTGTACAGTTTTCACATGTGCCCTTGAGATCCAATCACACAACAGTGCTAATGTGGTAACACTAACTTGGGTGACAAGCCTTCAAGATTGTTACGGAAATAATTTATGTCAGCTTGCATGGTCACCAACGACGATTAGAAACTAGACACTGTTCTTTTCCTGACAAATGCATAAATATTGTCATTTATTTCCAATTTCCAACTTGTGTTAGAAACTTGACAGTTAGCAAAATTTACTAAGAGCTGACCCCAGGCTCCAAATGCACATAAAGAATATTCTAATCTAGTTACAGAAATAATTAGGACAAGAATTAATGCTTCAGTTGAATCAATATTAATAACAAAATAAGTAAATGAAAGTCATTATTGACTCAACATTTTTTCCTTGGTGTACTAAAATTAATGACCATATGATATTTCAAAAGGGGAATCTGAACAGAATCTTGGAAGGATACAGAAACAAAGCCAAATTCTGTTGCTGAGTTCCACCTTCATATAATAACCAACTTGAAAACTAAAGATCCCAGCTGCCTTTGGCACGAATACAGGTCAGGTTGGCTTTAATGAGGCTATCTTCCTATAAATCAGGGAAGTTGACCTTCTGTACCAGTAGATGACTAGAGGCCCAGACAAGCCCACACCAATCTGGGTTAACTGCAAACTCATTATTTCTTTGATCTTTTACATATTTTACTGCCACCCTATACTTTTTATTATCTTTTTTTAACAAAGAGAAATCCAGGCAGCTTCTAATGTCTTTGAATTCTTGCCCACTTTTTTTTTGATACTATAGTTTAAAAATCTCATCTCTCAGGTGAATAAAGAAAAGAAGCAGTATACCATCAGTTGAGAATATTTGATTAAAAGTTTTTCTTAGATAGGCAAAAGTATTATAAATCAATGTTAACTACATTAAGCATTTACAAATCAGTGAGGTTTTCGTAATATATTTCCCAAATAATTTTTCAGTTCTGATAAATACATTAAAACAGCCTGCCCAGTTGAATACCAAATTTAAACTGAATTCAACATTGCATTTATGAACAACTAAGAGCTGTAAAGTAAAAACACGCCAATTATTCTGAGAACTACTTGTCTTCCCTCTCACTCTTCATTAGGATGAGTTTGGCAAATAATTATCTAAAGTACCATTTATTTTCTAGGGACTTACATTTTATAAACTCCAGGTCATTCCTAATCAATACTCAAGTACTATAAATCACTGAACTTACTAATTAGATATTAATAAAATTAGAGGTGACCAATTCAATGATCTTTATTAATACTTATCTTCTGAGATGTTAAAATCCTGAAAGAAGAGCATTTGCTTAAAAAGCCATTGGTGGATAAGAGCCAACATTAGGTTAAAGAGAAACCAAATAATTTGTCTCTTAGAAAATATAACTGAATCTTCTACTCAAGGAGTTACTCAACCATGGATTGGGTGAAAATCTGTTTTGCAGTCAACTAGTAAGATGCTCATTATGCGGATAAAAGGAAAAGGCAGAGGTTACTGAAATCCAAACCAAACAAAGTTCCAGTATTAGAGCTTTTCTCAAGCAAATAAATGACCATTCTTAAGATATTTTGTACCTGACAAATTAAAAAACACAATATTTTAAACATTTATAGAAGGTACAATTTCTCTGTTGCTTTTCCTTTTGGGAAATGTAAACCAAAAAGCTCTGCAAAAAGTTGGAAAGATGGGGCATTTTACTATTATAAAAACCAGATACCTATTTCAAAATGGTACTCCTAATTTTATAGAAGAAAATTAGAGAAATACCAGTTTATGCCTCACTTACTTTTCTACATTAGAGCCTCAAAAAACATACTCTTTAGAAGCATGAAGGAACTTTGTGGAACGACAGAGTGTATATATTTGTTAAAAGCCACTGGACTGAAGACTTAAATGGGTTCATTTTATGGTGCATAAATTTTTATTCAGTCAAGTTTACAAAGAAACTTTCTGCAATAAGACAGGAATTCAACTAATGTCTCTCAGTCAAAAAATGTTACCCACATATCTGTATTTTATACTCTTAATTATCTTACCTATCATTACCTTCTATTTTTATTTACTTACTGATAGCTGAGGAGTTCAACAAGCATATGGGCCAGGATAGGCTTCCTTACTATCCACTTCCTCCCACCCCTCCTTCCTCCAGGATAGGGCCAGCCCAGGAAACACTGCCAGCAAGACCAAACGTTTCCCCAGAAAGCAATTTGTAGTCTGTGCTAATACATAAATAAAAGAATTACTGAGGCCAAGATTCTGTGTGGCATAGTGCATTTGTTATCAGTTTTATTCTTTTAAATATAGGTTTCCCCATCCAACAGAATCCTTTTATCAATACATCTCATAAAAATACTAAAACACCAAATTTATAGTAAAAAATAAGTATGGGTATATGTACTCACTGTGAAAAGGATCAATAAAAACAATAAGCTAACTGTTTTGATAAATAACTTGCAATCAGGGATTATGGAGAGCTCTGTGGACACGTGGCCTCAACCACCAAATTATTTCTTTATTTTATTTTGTTGGGCCCCCTGCCAAAATTCAGATTTATAGGACTAGCTTCAAATGGCTAATAGGTATATGTAATTTAAGAAGCTTGCCTTATAGTCTTAATTTAAAAAAAAAAAACTAATCAAGAAGCTTTAAAGAGTAGCAGAAATTTAGTTTCAAAGTAGAAAGTGGCAGCAGGGAGAGGACACTTCTTGTACACAGTGAAATTTCGGACTAAGGGAAACATAGGGAGTTCTGAAAAGGCCATATTTCTCCTTTTTTTTTTAAAGTAAAACTTTAAGTAAATTAATACACTGCTTTACCCTTAGAACAATGTGTCTTCATTTAATCTTTTCTACAAAACCAGGAGGTAGCAAACTTAAGTAGCTGAAAATGCGGCAGCTATCTAGATCAGAAATTCTTAACTAATTTGGGATCAGAGACCATTTTATAAATCTATTAATGTGACAGATACTCTGACCCAAAGGTTGTCCATAAGGTTTAAGAAAAGCACAAAAGCCTAAGAGACTGGCCAAGATACTGATGTCCAAGGATCAAGATCATGACAGATAATCATGTAACCCAGCTTCTGGAGGCCACAAGAGCACTGGAGAAGGTGGAAAGCCACAGAAGCTAGTGCCTCCTTACAATGGGCACTATTGAAGACAATGGGATAATAATGGGCATGATTTGAGGATAACCATAATTTGAGGATAACCATTACCAGATTTAAAAAAATAAGCAATATTCTCCATATCATTTTAGCCTCTGTTCCAATCCTAGCACTACACTCTGCGGAATGCATGAAGCCACCATAGAGTGTATTTTTCTTTGTTTTTTGAAAGTTTACAGAAAGTTCCTTTGGATTCCATGTGGTCCAATTTCCTGTTTCCCATCTGATAGAAAAACAAGATAAATTCTTTATTAATTAGAGTATGTTTACACACACAAAATAAAGGTATTTTATATATTTATGCTAAACACTTTCTCCATTTGTCGTAGGCTGAATGCCAGGATATGTATTTCCTTACTCTTGAAAGAATGTATGTTTATAATCAACCTGCCTTCTTTGGCGTTTTTTGTAACAGCTCTTTTGTCATTTTATCAAACTTGGACTGGGTAAAACATAAGTTCTGTTAGTAATTCAGATGGAAGCACAGGCTTCTAGCATCTGATTCACACACAGTTGAGTGCTACCCTGGCAAGGGAGGATGTTCAGAGCGAGTAAGAACAAGTAGAAGGAAGTCGGGCAGGGCCTTAAACCCTCCTCTTCACTTAAGAATCCATTTGGCATTCAGTAGTAACAAGAGACCTAATTCAGGTCTCAATATTATGGGACACAAAAATAATCAAGATCTTCTGTAGGTCATTCTACATAAAAGTTTATTTCACAAAAGTGACTTTTCCAGAAGGGTACCAACTCATCCTGGTTTGTCTGGGATTTTCCAGTTGTAGCACTGAAGATTCTGTATCCTGAGAACCTGCCCTCAATCCCAGGCAAACCGAAATTGTTGGTCACCCTATTTCCACAGAGCTGGCACTTATCTTTCCAAATGCTAACACTCTTCTACAGGAAGGCAGTTATGATATAAGAGAGCAACAGATTTGTAGTCAAAAGGCCTAACTCTTTTTTTTAAGAGAGAGAGAGAAAGAGAGAGTGCATGCTCACACCAGCAGGGGAAGGTGCAGAGGGAAAGAGAATCTTTTTTTTAAAGATTTTATTTATTTGAGGAGGGAGAGAGCGCGCACGTGTGTGCAACAAGCTTGGGGGAGGCAGAAGGAGAAGCAGACCCTCGTGGAGCAGGGAGCCAGACGTGGGGCTCGATCCCAGGACCCTGGGATCACGACCTTAGCCCAAGGCAAACACTTAACGACTGAGCCACCCAGGCCCCCTGAAGAGACAGAATCTTAAGCAGGCTTCACACCTATGGTAGAGCCCAATGTGGGGCTCGATCTCATGACTCTGAGATCAAGACCCAAGCTGAAATCAAGAGTTGGTCTTGATTGATTGACAAGTCACCCAGGCACCCCCAAAAGTTCTATCTTTAAATCTTATCTTTATAGCCTAATCACTTAATAGCTCCATAACCCTGAACATCAGTTTCTTCACCTATAAAATCAAAAGAGTAAGAGCACAGCTCTCATACAGAGTTGAAGATAACCCTGATATGGGGGTTAAGTATGGGGACGTACTTGCCATAGTAGGACACAGAGCATGTGCACAGTTAAGTTCTGTGTCCTTTCCCTTTGACCATCTTTGGTGGAAATAATTCTTTCCTACCTTTACCGAATGTCGATCAAACCAAGTCTGAGGACAAGAAGTTGGCAGTGTGAACATGCAATTACTAAGCCACACCACTATGCAGTTCTAAACTTACTTTTACTTTGCAGTTTTTCATCTACAATTTTTTGGGGAAAATTGTGTAATACAGTTTATACAGAACTGAATCTGAACCTGACCACAGGATTATTTGGGAAAATAAGTAAAAATACAGGAATTCAAAGTATCTAAAGGTAACACTGTTTAAAAAAAAAAAAGTGAAGGAGAATCCACAGAGCCAGATAGATGAGTGTGGCCTACTGACTACCAGCATCATTATTCTTCCAGACAGCCCTTGGACTCACCCTCAATGTCAACTACTACCTCTCATCCACTTCCGACACGTAGCTGCCAAAACGTGTTCACTCTATTTCTACAACACCTGTCAAAATGATCTGCCCCTTCCTGCACTTATCCTAGTTTCAGCCCGCATGGATTCTTGTCTGGGTCTTTTAATGGGTTTCTTTGCCTCTAGTTCCTTCTTCTCATTCTACTCATTAAATTGTCACCACGGTTTCACTCTAAAACAGGTATTATCACATCACTCCAAAACCCTTCGTTGCTCTGCAGTGCATATACCAAGACATTATCATCTCTCAGTTTGGCTTTGGAAGCCTTCCAAAAATGATTTTAAGGCCAACAACTTAACTGGGTCCACAGAGCTATTTAGCAACATAATTGAAAATGGAACCAAGTTCTCTTGCTTCTTAGTCAAGTAAGTTAGGTTTGCTTCTTTCTTTCTTTCTTTCTTTTTCTTTCTTTCTTTCTTTTTTTTTTTAGATGTCCCATATATTACATTCCTTTCCAGCTTCATCCATCATCCTCCCCAACATCCCCATCCTGAACTACCTGCAATGTCTACAACCCTCCCCTCTTGGCCCATGCTCTCTATGCTCTTGAAAATGCTGCTTCCTGTTCGACACTCCATGTGCTTCCTTCTCTGCTTGTAACTCGGGAGTTAAACTCACACTTTGCCTCAATGTTCTCCCTGACAATCTCCCCAGCTGACACAGGCATACCTTGCTTTGATCTAAGAACATTCTTCCCCATCCCCAGACACACCTCAGTATCTCATCATTTGCCCAACTGTACTATATTGCTGGTGATTTCCATTCCTGCCAACCCTGCTGGAAGGCAGCACCAAGCACACAGAACTCCACTTGACCAATGTCTATTTCATCTTCTGGCTCACATCAGAATCAGAGAGTTAGAAGTGGGAAGGACAGTAAGAGAACCAATATCACATGTTCTTTTCTATCCTCACATTTTACTCATAAGAAAAATGAGATCCTAGAAAATCAAGTGACATGTCCAGTTACATAGCTAGTTCACTGCCTAACTGGAAGATGAACTCAGCCTCTGACTCCCAACAAGCAATCTTTCTGCTGTCCCATACCTTATTGGAAGACAACTCTAAAAATGTCCCAAATTTGAGGCAATCTACTCAAGGTAGTACCACCATATTGACTGAAGTGTTTTCAGAATATGACCAAAAAAGAAAGTGACATCTATGTGTAGCTAACTGGGTGCTAATATTATTCTGCATATTGTATTACCATAACTTAAGATGGAAAACTTTAAGGTACTCTATTAAATGCACTAGCTTTACACAAATGTAACATACGCCTAACATTTCTAGGTCACTCCACAGAGTATGTACCAGAACTTCATTAGTTAAATGATCATAACTCCAAAAGAAGTGGAGTGGAAGATCTAGTTTTTTCCTCTAGTGGGAAAAAGAGCAACTAGAGGACACTAAAGATCATATTAAAGTTATTTAGACAAATAATATCATCAATATCTCTGGCTATAGACAGAAATATTATTAGTCTTGATAATACAAAGATGAGATGATTACTTGCCCTTCACATGCCCAACACAAACATCTGATGAGTATTTTGAGTCAAGCTTGATTTGAGATCTGTCAATTCATTCAACCCTCCCAACAACCAGAAGAGGCAGATGATATCCATTTTACACATGAAGCGGTGGAAGCAAAAGCAGTTAAGAAACTCACCCCTACAACTCAACTGTAGAACAAGGATTTGAACCCAAACTGTCTGGCCCCAGTACCTATGCACTTCCCACTTCACTATACTGCTTCTTAGCTCTACAACTACTCAATTCCAAAGATAAACCCTGACAGGTAAGCTATTTCTCAAAAGTGAAATATAAGGTCTCAATTAAAATAAAATGCAATCAGAGCAAATTTCAGTAGTAAGATCATAATACTTTTCCAAAAATTCTGAATTTAGTCCTTTCAATTCAAGTCATCTGATTATATTTTTGAAAAATTACTTTGCCATTATGTGCAGAATCATTACAAATATAATGATTGGGCAGGGCTGCTGGATGGCTGCGTAAGTTCAGGGAAACCTTCCCCAGAGAGAAAGAGAGAGAGAGAGAGAGAAAGAGAGAGAGAGAGAAAAGAGAGAGAGATTTGACTGATTGATTGATTTAGCTGGTCAAATTAACCACCAAAGTCTCCAGAGACTGATCAAAGGGCTTACAATAAATTGAGAAACACTTACTCAGTAAAATCCATAGAAATGAAGAACAATGGGAAGCTGTGAAATCCAGGATAAGGACTTCACCTGTGCCTCCACAGCTCTGCCTTGGGTTGGAACTGTTCTAAGGGGCCCAGCATCTTAGGGGCAGATCAGCTCCTTGAGGTGGATGAGCTATTTGGGTCAGATTTTGCAACTGGTGAACACTGGGAGATCCCATTTTGTACAGTTCCATGCTGTGGAAGGCGTATGTTGAGTGGGTGGTAGAAGCCAGATGGCAGCCCCCATTCCCCAACACCCACCTCCAGCTCAGAACAGATTATCCAGGTGCAGGAGCTGGTAAAGAGTGCAGTCCCACCGCTCTGTGCTGCAAGAGAGCTACAGAGTTGGGCTTGGCAGCTAAGTGGTAGCTCCCATCTCCTTCAACTTCCTCAGCGGAAGACCTTGTCCGATACACTTAGCACCTGGTGAACACTGGCAGATGTCATCCTCCCTGACCTGGGGTATGAAGGATCCATACTGAATGCTAGTAGCAGCCAGGAGGGGGGACCAGTTCCTGCCTTTCCTCCTCCAACACACAAAGACCTGCTCTATAGGGAGGATCTGGGTGGAGCAACTAGTGAGGAGTGAATTCCCCATTTGCCCTGCTCTTGCTCCACATTACACAGATTCTGGTTAGAGGAGAATAGAGCAAGCTTAATAGACTAACAAACCCTGCCCCTGACGAGGGGCCAGACTTGAACTGCGTCAGACTATGGAGCAATTTACACCACAGGGCATGGTCAAAAACAGAATCAGCTAGCAATTAGTACCAGGTGATACCAATAGAGGTAGATCATTTTAACGGGAAATCAGGGGATGAGATAGTCAAAGAGACCTCAGGTAAAGCCACAGTCATTCTTGACTGTCAGTAAGGTTGCGGTCATGCCCAAGTCTGGTGGAGAGAGACCCTGGAGGTTACAGTGAACTAACCCAGCAGATTACTAAATAAACAAACAAGAACAAGCCCTAAGGTATGGGAGAGGGGCCAATATCCAGAGCTGCTGTGACACAAATTTAGGACACTAACACAGGTTTTTAAAAGTATAGAAAATAAAAACTGCCTTTGAGGGGGTCAAGATGTTGGACTTAGGGGTTAAGACTTCAAAGCAGCTATTATAAATGTATTCATAGAACTAAAGGAAATTCATGCTTAAAGAATTAAAGGAAGGTATGAGACAACATCTCAAATAGTATCGGTAAGAGATATTATAGAAAAGAGCAAATATTTATTCTGGGATTAAAAGTACAATAACCAAGATGAAAAATTCACTAGAAAGGCTCAGAAATAGAATTGAACTAGCAGAAGGATCACCAAACTTGAAGATCAGTTGACAGAGATTATGCAATCTGAAGAATACAGAGGAAAAAAGAAAGCATGAACAGAGCCTCAGAGAAATGTGGGACACCAATTAACACACTGACATATGCATAATGGGAATACCATAAGGATAAAAGAAAAAAAAAAGAGCTGAAAAAAATACACTGATATAAATGAATGGGTAGTGGGGTGTGTGTGTGGGGGGAGACAGACAAACCTCCCACATAGAAGATATTCAAGTACTAATCAGGTTATCTGATTTTATTCTTTAAGACTTCACAAATCTTTCCTTTTTTTTTTGGTTCGTCCCAACTGCCACCTGGGAGTTAGTTGAGGCCATCGTTTATCTTATTTAGACAATGGCAAAAGCCCTCAAATCTCATCCTCATAACTATGGTCAGAGAGCTCTAAAATGAAAAGTCAATCATATCTGACTATATTTTTCCACACTCAAACTCCATTCCCCTTAGATGTGGCTTATTGGTCCATTTGGAGCTTTTCAGAATCACTACAGTACTTATTTTAAAAACGGACTCCCGGCCCACACCCCAGATCTACTAGATTGGACTGAGAAAGGGGCCCAAAGATCAACCAGTGGTTTTAATAACCACCACCCTCACCCTCTCCCCCACAATTTTTCTGCATAATGAAGAATGAGATCCCCAGTGAAGTGGCCCCTGCTTAGGTTTTCATCCTTAGCTCCTGTTGCTCCCAGAAAGTTCCAAATCGTGATCATTGTAAGACCAGAGAGGGCTATATTGTAGGAGAGGTTAACCAGAGATTCATACAATAAATATATAATGTATATGATTTAGGGAATCATAAATCAAATGTGTGAATAAGTAAACCAATAATTCTACTTAAATATGGTGGTCTAAATGCTAGACCCACAAAGATTAAGAGAATGAGAAGAGGAGCAGCACACTAGGTAGGGAAACAAAATCTTGGATGGTAGAAGTTAATGGGCAAAGTTAGCGGATCAGAGAAAGCTGAAATCCAAATGTGGGAGCCATAAGACGAGACTCCCAATCTCTGACTATGGGGATTGCAAACAACTGACAATCCCAAGTGTAGCACTAGGAATCCATCACTGTGATCCCACCAACACCATGCCTTTCACAGGCTATTCTCAGCTAATGACTAAAAGCAGCAGTCTCATTTCTATGATACAGGACTCTGATGGCCAACACTGGCTTGAGGTCTCCCAACAGGCCTCACCAAAACTTTCTTGGAACTGCACCTTAGTCTAAGATTTTTCTTACCCTGTCTCCTCCCAAAAAAGACCTGTGTAACCTGTGATGGCTCTTCCAGCCTCCTCTGGCTCCTTCTCCTTTCGTTTTCACTCAGAAGTAGTTTCCTAATAAATTTCTTGCACATATAATCCTTTCTAGAATTTGTTTTTTGACCTGAACTGACATGTCGTCTGCAACAAGGCAAGCCAGTAAACAGCAAGCTGATATGCCTATCAAAGTGTTCCCAAGAAAGTTTTAGGAAAAGGAAATGCAGGAAAAATTTTAAGAAAAGGAAACATCTTTGAAGGCAAGGCTGTATGTTGGAGCAGACAAAAGGATTGGATGAACATTTGCTGAGGCAGCCTGACCCTAGATATCCTTGACCAAGAAAATTATGCCTCCCTCCCAAACTCTTCAGAGATTTTGGATACCACACTCATAGTTCTGGTCAAAATCAAGCACCATACTTCAACAGGAGGATTAACTGTAAAGTTTACGTGTTAAATAAAACATGTTAAAATAAAAACCCTCAGCCTCCTTCCTCAAGGCAGCTTAGAACCATTGCCATCAGGCTTAGACCTACAGCCATCACCCCCCCACCCTCCAAATAATACACCCCTATCCCAAAGTAGATGACTGAAAGATTGTTCACTGTGAAACTGACCTGCTTAAGAACAAAAGACCTACAGATACTAATATCCATGGGGGCTTTGAAAAATGGTCCAGTCCTTGTTGGATCACCTATATTAAGTTACCCATGTACACAGAGTTTCTAGGCAACTCAATACTTTCATTATAAAAATGAAAGAGCAGCCAAGGATCACCAGACATTTGGGGAAAGCTTCTAAAAAGAAAGAGATTTTAAAAAAATAGAAAAAAAATTATTTCTGAGAACACCATTTCCTATAGAAACAAGGCAGAGAAAATTTTTAAAGAATACAATATTTTGGGGCACCTGGGTGGCTCAGTGGGTTAAGCCTCTGCCTTCAGCTTAGGTCATGATCCCAGGGTCCTGGGATCGAGCCCTGCATCAGGCTCTCTGCTCAGCAGGGAGCCTGCCTCCGCCCCCCACCGCCTGCCTCTCTGCCTCCTTGTGATCTCTGTCTGTCAAATAAATAAATAAAATCTAAAAAAAAATACAATATTTTGAGATAGAGAAGAATGAAACCTATGAAAAACAGGAAACTATATAATACTAATAATTTAAACACAGACATTTAGGAAGGGACTTGAAAATTTTTAAAAAAAATGAGACTTAAAACAGAAGATTCAAATAAAAGGGTTAGAAGATTAAATTGAGGAAGTATTTCAAAGTAGAACAGAAAGACCAAAAAACAAAAGGAAATAGGGGAAAAGGTTAGAGATAAAAACCAATCCTGTGAACTCTGATATTATTTAAATAACATGCAACTGCAGAAAGGGAGAATAGAGAAAGTAGGGGGAAGAAATTTATCTAAGAAATAAAAAAAGAAACTTCTCTGAACTTAAGAACAATGCATTTAAAAAAGATTTAAAAAGATTTCTAAGAACCCAGCATAATAACTTTTAAAAATGCCTACACTAAAGCACAGCACCATGAAATTTTAGGGTATTGGGGTAAAGAGAATATCATTAAGGTTTACAGAGAAAGGTAAAAAGGGCTAGGCACTGTTCTAAGTGCTTTACTTGTGTTACTCAATCTTCTCAATAGCTTTAGAGGTAGGAAAGATTATTACACTCAATTTTTAGATGAGGAAACGGGTACAGAGAGAGGTTACGTGACTTGCTCAAGCCACACAGTTGATGTGAACCCAAGTCATTGGGTTTTAGAGTATAAGCTTTTTTTTTTATTTTTTAAATTTCTTTTCAGCATAACAGTATTCATTGTTTTTGCACCACACCCAGTGCTCCAACCAGGTGGGAGAGTATAAGCTTTTATTTCTTTTTTAAAGTAGGCTCCTGGGGCACCTGGGTGGCTCAGTGGGTTAAGCCTCTGCCTTCGGCTCAGGTCATGATCTCAGGGTCTTGGGATCAAGCCCCACATCGGGATCTCTGCTCAGCAGGTAGCCTGCTTCCCCTTCTCTCTCTGCCTGCCTCTATGCCTACTTGTGATCTCTCTCTCTCTCTCGCTCTCTGTCAAATAAATAAATAAAATCTTTAAACAAAAAAGTAGGCTCCCAGCCCACCAAGTAGCCCAATGTGGGGCTCGATCTCAAGGCCCTGAGATCAAGGCCTGAGCTGAGATCAAGAGTAGGACCCTTAACCGACTAAACCACCCAGGCTCCCCTCAGAATATAAGCTTTTATACACATTTTGAGGGAAAGTGACTTCTAATCTAGAATTCTATACCCAGTGAAATTATCAAATTGCTTGAGTACAATAAAGACATTTTCAGATACCTCAAAAAATGTACCTTTCTCTGGAACTTACTAGAGAGCATACCTTGCCAAAATGAAGATGAAAACTGAAAAATACAGGAAATCTAGGAAACAAGAAATCTAGCACAAATGAAAGGCAAAGAGAATTCCCATGATGACAGTCCAGTAGGCCAAGACTGCAACCAATTTTGAATGAAACAGATAGATAGATGAAGGGCAAGAAGCACCTTTTTGTTGCCAAGACAAAAAATGAGATAAATTATCCAATGAGGTTGAACATATTGAGAATATATATAGCTCGTGGGACAGTCTGAGGGTGAATTAGCTATAATACAAAGAAAAACAAAGCAAAGAAATAAGTCAATTATTTATTTGTGGCATAGCAATAAATTACATAAGAAATATAATCACATTACACTGATGACTCAGATATGAATAATGTTATAAAAATGGGAAAAGGAAAGTGAAGAGGGAAGGGGGTAGCAATACAGGAGAGCTACATCTTTTGCAGCAGTACATCAATAATTGATAATATCTAAAACTATAAAATCAAGAAGTAGTAATATAAGCATATGTGCATAGCTACAAAAGAAACAGAAAAAAAATGATTACAGTGGTTATCTCAGATAACAGAATGGAGGGTTTGGAATGAATTAGAACAGAAATTGCATTTTGCTATTATTAGAAGTAATATGACTTAACTTTTAAAACCTATGTGCTTATATTACTTAGATAAAAGTATAAAAGTTTAAAGAACCAGAATAGAACTTTATATTTAATTCATCCAACACCATATATTAATGATTAGTGAAGAAAAGGGAGACATCAGTAAAGTCAAGGTGACTGCGGTTTTGAATGTTTACAAATTTAAAAACTAAATAAAAATGTAACTATAAGGAAATAATAAGTGCTCCTTGTTATAAGAGCCACTAGAAAAAATACACAAATATGTTAAAGATAGGGATATATACTTATCTATATTTAGAATTTTCATTTATAAAGTCGGTGGTGTACTTTTTCCTTTTTATTATACCCTAACCATTCCTTGGGCTCCAACATGTATTCCAATCTACAGGGCATAAATTATCCATATATTAAGAAAAAAGTATAACAATGATTTTCAAGTGATTTAGGAAAAAATATTCAATTGGTCATATTCTCTCACCAATTCTCTATGACATACAAAGCTTCAGAATTTTTGGAGCTGGGAGTGAAGATTTTCTTACACAGGCATCAACCCACCATTTGCTGAATATTTATACATATGTATAGAGAAAAACACATTTAAAATACAACAGAACAAAAAAACTTGAGATATAGAAGACAGAAAAAAGAGCAGAGCTGTGAACCAGTGTCCTTAGAAAGTCCAGCTTTCCAACTAAAACTGCTAAGGTGACACCAGCAATTTGTGACATGTTTGCTTTGTAAGTAGCTCAACAATGGTCATGGCTCTCCTCTTTTCTGGGAACTGCTATTTTATATTTATATTTATAAAGTTCCTTGTAAGGGATAACAAAGCGGATGAGATACGCTAGGGCTGCCAAAGCGTGTCACCATCAACAAAAAGAAGGAATTTCAAGCTATTTATTGTTTCGACTTCATTCATTAGGCAATTTAGTGTTTGTTCTCATCTGTAATATTAACAAAAAAAGCCCTTCTGTTACAGTAACAAATTCAAAAGGCATCATCTAAACCATGGTAAGATTCATTCAGGTATTGGATACTATCAACTAAATCCGAGGCTTTGTCCTATAGACTGATGGCTCTCCTACTTTAACATAAGCACTCATTTTATACTACACTATACTCATTTTATATTTTAACATAAGCACTCAACAAATGATTTTTAAAAGTCATTTGATGCACTGGTAATAAGTACTAAAAACCACAATTAAAATTGCTTTTTTTCTTGGTTAATTACAATCTTCAAGCAGACCACTAGAAATAACTTCCTTTTAAAATTCTGTTTTGCCGATTTGTCTTTCTTTTTTTAAAAAATATGGCACTGGTCTCATTAATGTCGTTAGCTGCAGTGCCTGCTGAGAGAAAATGTGGACTTTGTGAGCATGGAATCAATTTTCTGAATTAAAAAAGGCTTTTGTGGGGCTACTTCTTGCATAGTATTTATTTTCTTAAAAGCCTTCACTGTAGGAAATGCTTTAATTACTGTGGTAGGTGCCAGATTATGAAATCTACACTTGTGTAACGAAATTACATGAACTTTCTTGAAACACGTTCCTTCACTAGTTACAGCCATTTAATTTTGCTGCAACCTCCAATGCATGAGGAAGCATATGAAGTCCTTCCTCAGAAGACTAGACACATACATTTCCTAGCTTTGTATTTGTGGATTTGGCGACAAAGGTTATTCTCCGGTGAAGCAATGTACAGTGACTGAAAAGATCAGGAAACACACACGGTGTGTGGGGAAAGGGGAGAGGGAAGGAAGAGATGGTGTCATATGCAGAGTAGAGGAGTGACAAGGTGAGCAAGTCCAGGACAAAAGAGGTGGGAGAAGCCAAATACTATGGATAGGCTTCTGAGGAAAGATACTAAATTCAAAGATGCAAGATCAAACACAGGATCTTGAAATAGAGTCGAGACAGTGCCCCCAGGCAGCCAACACAGAGATTGGAAGGGCCCTGCCTAGCACAGATATGGCCACTACTGTGACAAAGCACCATAGGTGAGCTGCTTTCAAAAGTCTGGGTGGGGGGATGGGGGTGGAGTGGGGGGTGGGGAGAAGGGGCCAGGTGGCTCAGTCTGTTAAGCATTTGCCTTAGGCTCAGGTCATGATCCCAGGTCCTGGGATCAAACCCTGCATCTGGCTCCTTGCTTGCGGGAGAAACTGTTTCTCCCTCTCCTGCTCCCCCTGCTCGTGCTTGCTTGTGCTTCCCCACCTCCCCCTTTCTTAAAAAAAAATCTGGGCTGATACTCCCACATGGCCATCACATAAGTCTTTAAGGGAAATAAGTCCAGCACCTTATGAGGTGGGGCTGTTGAAGCAATAAGGAATATTGCAGAAGAGTGAATATTGGTAAGAGTGCAGAGAGGTGAGGTACAGGACAGGAACATGGTACAAAGAAAATGGTTAGGGTAATAGAGAGGAGAAAGGTTTTTTTTTTTTTTTAAATTATAATAATATAATTAAATCATAATTAATTAAAATATAATTAAGTTATAATAATCCAGAGTATCTGGTACATTCTGACTTCATAGGAACTGAATTAACAGGACTAATTAAAATTAAAGCATTTCTAAATGTCACACGACCTTCTTCTCTGACACACACCTGATGATCAGATATCTAAATGCTGTCAATGTTGGGATGCTTTTGCTAGGGTGCTTATAAATAGTACTGAAATCACATTCAGTGAAATAGTAATAGATGACAAAAGCCCTCTACTTGTGTTTTCTAGAAAAATAGATGGTTAAAAAAATAAAAGTATTACTGGATTAGCTACTGTACATCAGAGAGAGGCAGATGTTTTAAAAAGTAGTTTAAAATTCCATAAGGTTCTTAAGGGTGAAAACTGCATATTACACATCTCCATTTTCTCCAAAATGCCATGCATCCACGTGATGGAAAACATATAAAGTAGATGATAAATATTTACCAAAAAGATTTTAAAGATTTTTACTTATTTACTTGACAGACAGAGATCACAAGTAGGCAGAGAGGCAGAAAGAGAGAGGAGAAGTAAGCTCCTTGCTGAGCAGAGAGCCCGATGCAGAGCCCGAAGCAGGGCTCGATCCCAGAACACTGGGATTATGACCTGAGCTGAAGGCAGAGGCTTTAACCCACTGAGCCACCCAGGTGCCCCCAAATAAGATTTTGAAGATTATAAACCTAATGAAAGATAGGAAACAAGGACAATTTTGTTATGAAGTAAACTCTAGAATGTATATTAATTAGTGGGGGGGAAAAAAACCCCAAAACCTAAAGACCCAGAAGGGGCGCCTAGGTGGTGCAGTCAGTTAAGTGTCTTGCGTTTTGACTTCTGCTCAGGTCATGACCTTGGGGTTGTGAGATGGAGCCCCCGTGGTGGACTCTGCACTCAGTGGGGAGTGTGCTCCAGATTCTCTCTCCCTCTCCCTCTGGCCCTCCCGACGTCCCTGCTCAGGCGCATGCGCTCTTTCTCATTTAAAAAAAAAAAAAAAAAAAAAAGAACAGTGTGTAGAATATGCCACTTTTTACGAAAGAAAGAGCAAAGTATGTTTGTGTGTTTACTTATGATTTTTAAGAAAAGATAACAAAGAATAAACCAGCTAATGCAAATGGTTACTTACAGAGGAGGAATAGGGATGGAAGATACACTTCTTAAAATTAGTCTTTGCGACCATGTAAATGTTTTACTTAATTATAAAACAAAATTAAACCAAAATAAGAAAAACAGTACCTAGAAATAAAAGTCAAAATGTAATAATCTATTAATATAGAAAGTTGGTGGGAAAACTCCAAAGAGAACTGTTTTCAGTAAATATTTTATCTTAAAAACTTTTAATTTTAAAATAATTTCAGACTTAGCAAATCAATGAATGTTTTGCTTTTATATACTTGGCCACCACTTTCCAGTCATGTAATTCTGCTTTCTGGTATTTTATCATTCTTAAAAAACTGCCTTAACATAGAGTTACAGTAAAAATCATAGACAATGACAAGGTTTCTAATTACCTAACCTTGCCTTAGATTTCTACTCGTATGTTGATAAATGGAAAACCAGCCCTTAAGTGTTACTTAAACGATGTCTGACTTGACTTTTGAAGTAAAAGGAGGTAAAAATTTGACTCAAGACTGCTGTACAAAACCTAGAAATGGGGCCCAAAAGTATTGCATCCCAGACTCCCAGTACACTGAAGCTGATTCCATAACAGTCACAGCTACCCATATACTTTTTTTTTAATTTTTTATTTTTTCAGCGTAACAGTATTCATTATTTTTGCACCACACCCAGTGCTCCATGCAATCCGTGCTCTCTCCAATACCCACCACCTGGATCTCCCAACCCCCCCTCCCCCTTCAAAACCCTCAGATTGTTTTTCAGAGTCCATAGTCTCTCATGGTTCACCTCCCCTTCCAATTTCCCTCAACTCCCTTCTCCTCTCCATCTCCCCTCGTCCTCCATGCTATTTGTTATGCTCCACAAATAAGTGAAACCATATGATAATTGACTTTCTCTGCTTGACTTATTTCACTCAGCATAATCTCTTCTAGTCCTGTCCATGTGCTACAAAAGTTGGATATTCATCCTTTCTGATGGAGGCATGACCCTGTCATTGCACTACTGGGTGTTTACCCCAAAGATACAGATGTAGTAAAAAGAAGGGCCATCTGTACCCCAATGTTTATAGCAGCAATGGCCACGGTTGCCAAACTGTGGAAAGAACCAAGATGCCCTTCAACGGACGAATGGATAAGGAAGATGTGGTCCATATAATTTTTTTTTTAAGATTTTATTTATTTATTTGAGGGAGACAGAGAGCGTGAGAGAGCAAGAGCATAAGCAGGGGGGCAGGCAGAGGGAGACGGAGAAGGAGACTCTCCACTGAGCAGGGAGCCCACTGTGGGGCTCAATCCCAGGACCCTGAGATCATGATCCAAGCCAAAGGCAGACATTTAACCGACTGAGGCACCCAGGTGGCCCATCCATATACTTCTTTTAAAGGCAGCATGGCCATGGTGTTGATAAACAGGGCTTTGGGAGTGTGACAGAACTGAGATGCAATCTGGGCTCTGCTCTTTACTCAACTGGTAAGTGAGCTTAAACACATCACTTAATTACTTTTAAGTTTTAATTCCTTCATCTCTAAAATGAGCATAATATAATACCTAAACAATAAGATTGTAATGAGAGCTGAGACACATTTTAGTAAGGTGCCTTGCATCACTAAAATGCTAAAAAATTTTAGCTATTGTTGACATATTACTGTACTATTAATTTGTGCACTGTAAAATTCTATCCTTCTATTTCAACTTCACAAACTTCTATTTTTAATCACATCAGAAATGCAGAGTATTAATGGAAACAAGCTAAGTTCTACCATTGTATTTGACAAAATTTTACCCAATAGTAAAGTCATTAGAATTAAGATTCTTTAAAATCACATTAAATGCCATGATAATGACTTCTGCTTCTAATCACTAAAGTTTAATTGGAACAGAACTTTTTTCTCCCGCTAAACTAAAAGTCTGAATATTTGCAGTCATTGGGACAACAGGCAGTAAAGGATTATGATTCCTATGGGAGGGAAAATGAATGGAGTGAATGCTTAATGACAGGCCTGGCTTCTTTCTGGAAGCATTTCCCAATTCCCAGTACAAGGAGGGGAAACAAAGCAGAGCATGGCAGTGTCACGAATTGAGGACATAGAGATCACAGTTCAGGAAGAACTGTGAGGAAGATGGAATGTTCAGCACAGAATACCAAGGAGAATGGAGCTAAGTACAGAAAAAGTTCCCAAAATCTGCACAAAGAACACTATGTGTCTTTACCTTAATAATAATTTGCACATGCATAGGTTGAAACTCCATGAGGCTGGGCAAAAAGAGCACGGAGACACTGGAGTTCTAATAAGTTCTAGAGAGGCCTCCCTGAACTCTAAAGACAATCAATCAGTAGGGACCTCAGAAAAGTCACATCTAAGTATGGAGCTCAACTAAGCCCTAGAATAAAGGCTACTCTAGATCTGGTCTAATCAACGCAAGCAGCAAACTATAAAATAGAACAACAAAAAGGCTAATCAACACAAACGGACCTATAAATGGCAGACATGAAGACATTATGTAAGGCAGAAACTTCAAAATATCCTGGGAATATGCTCAAGGATTTAAAAGAATGCATGAACTTTATGAGGAAAGAAACAGAAAAAATAAAAAAGAACGAAAAGGAGCTTCTAGAGTTGAAGAAAATACATTACCTTAAACGAAAAGCTCACTGGATGAACTAAACAGAAGATTAGACAATGCATGAAATGGTGAAGTTAAAGACATGGAACAGAAATTTTCCTGATATAAAGCATAAAAGTTTCTCAAGAGAAAAAAGAGACTGAGATTAAAGTACAGAAGCTCAATGACATGTGGGACAATACTAAGGGGTCTAACATGCAAAGCCCCCACAGAGAAGAGACCGGTAGAGACAGAATTAAAACCTGTCAAGAAATAATGTCCAAATCTGCACACCAGTACAAGAAACTCCAAGTACCTTAAGCAGATTAAAATACAAATAACAACAGGGGCGCCTTGGTGGCTCAGTGGGTTAAGCCTCTGCCTTCGGCTCAGGTCATGATCTCAGGGTCCTGGGACCAAGCCCCACATCAGGCTCTCTGCTCAGCAGGGAACCTGCATCCCCCTCTCTCTGCCTGCCTGTCTACTTGTGATCTCTCTGTGTCAAATAAATAAAATCTTTAAAATAAATAAATAAATAAAATACAAACAACAACAACACACAAGTCACCAAGGCACATCAATAATGAACAGCATAAAACCAGCAATAAAAACAAAAATTTAAAAGCAGCCAGAAGAAAAAAACCACACTGCAAAAGGAAAAAAACAGGAACAAAAAAAGGTGATAGTAACAAGACAGTCAAATAAGCAAGAGGGTATAACATTCCTAAATGCATGTGCACCTAACAGAGCTTCAGAATACAGGAAAGACCAAAATGATAGTACATTAAGAAATAGATAGACAATTATAATAGATAAAACAAATAGGCAGAAAATCCACAAGGATATAGAAGAGTTGAACAATCCTATCAGTTAACTCAGTTAACTTGAAATATGCTTAGAACACTACACAAAACAAGAGGAAATTATACCTTCTACTTAATTATACCTTCTACTTAACATGGAACATTTGCCATAATGGGCCATACTGTGGGCCACTAAAAATGTCTCAATTAATTTAAAACTTATTCATTCATATTGAGTTCAAGTCACACAAAGCGTGTTCTCTGATCCTAATGAAATTAGAACTCAATATCTGAGTTTAAATATTTGGAAATTAAATAACACTTCTAATAACTCATGGGTCAAAGCAGAAATCAAAAGAGAAAACTGAAAATTTTCTCAACTGAATAAAAATATAAAATATAACTAAAGCAGGACTTAGGGTGAAATTTATAGCATCAAATACCCACATTAGTAAGGAAGAAAGGCCTCAGGGGCACTGGGATGGCTCAATAGGTTAAGCATCCAACTCTTTATTTTGGCTCAGGTCATGATCTCAGGGTCATGAGATCGAGCCCTACACTGGGGTCCATGCTGGGTGGAGCCTGCTTAAGATTCTCGCTTTCCCTCTGCCCCTCCTCCCCTCTAAAAAAAAGGTTTCAACTCAAAGATTTTAGTTTGCAAATTAAGAAACTAGCAAAAGATGAGCAAATGAAACAAAAATAAAGACACGAAAGGAAAAAAAAATAAAGCCCAAAATGGGAATAAATGAAATAGAAGAAAAATGGAAAAAAAAAACCCTATTCTTGAAATAGGTCAATGAAATTGCTAAACCTCTAGCCAGAGTGATCAAGACAAAAAGAAAAAGAGATATTATACAAATCAATCTCCCAAAACTGGAAAGGTAGGAACACTTCCAACTCATTCCATGAGGTTAGCATTCCCATGACACCAAAACCAGACAAAGATATTACCAAAAAAACGAGAAAACTACAAACATCCAATTTCCAAGAATATAGGTTTGTCCTTATAAAAATCAATATAATTCACTACACTAATAAACTAAAAAGAAAAATACTCATGATTATCTCAATAAATGAGATACGTCAGAAATGTCAGAAAAATAATCTGACAAAATCCACCATCCATTCCTGAGTAAAAAAAAAAAAAACAAAAAACACCCCCAAAAACCTCAGCAAATTAAGAAAAGAAGGCACCTTCTTCAACTTGAAAATGGTTATACACAAAAGACCTAACAGTTAACATGATACTTTATGATACAAGATCAGGAATAAGACAGTGTCTGCTCTTTTGACTTCTATTCACCATTATACTGGAGGTTCTAGCCAATGCAATAAGGCAAGAAAACCAAACCAAGAGAAGTGTAAATTGGAAAGGAGGTAATGTTCACTATATTAAAGATGACATAACTGACATACACTTTCATGTAAAAAATCATATGAAATCTACAAAAAAGCTACTAGACCTACTGAGTTTAGCAAGACTGTGGAAGACTGATATATAAATCAATTGTATTTATATATTCCAGCAGCAAAAAAAATGGGAATTGAAACTAAAAACGTGCCATTTACAATCATATCAAATATAGGAAATTATACATAGAGATAAATCTTACAAAATATGTGAAAAACATTTACATTAAAAACTAATGCTGCTGAGAGATGTTTTTAAAAATACAAAGAAAAGAGAGATACTATGTTGATGGGTTGAAGACTCAATATTGTTAACATGTTAGTAATAGTTATCCTTTTTGGGCTACTATGACAAAATACCACAGACTGGGTAGTTTATAAACAACAGGAATTTATTTCTCACTGATCCAGAGGCTGGAAAGTCCAAGATTAAGGTACCAACATAGCTGCATCCTGGTGAGACCTCTTCCTGGTTCATGGCCAGTGCCTTCTTACTATGTTCTCTTGTGGTGGAAGGAGGCTAATGAGCTCTGTGTTGTTTCTTTTATAAGAGGACTGATCCCATTCACAAGAACTCCATCCTCAAAACCTAATCATTTCTGAAAGGCCTCATTTCCTAATACTATCACATGGGGCACTAGGATTTTAACATATGAATTTGGCAAGGAGGGGACAAACATTGGGACCACAGCACTCAATTATCAAATTATTCTATAAACAGTCTGTATCTGCTTCGCAAAGTACGGTGTTAAATGAAAAAATGTGCATGTTAAAACCATGCAAGGTGAGGACTTGGCTCCAGTATGTACATGTTTCAGTTAACACAATACTATGCAAAGGTAAGAACACTCTGTATTCTAGATAATTCCTGTCAAAATCCCAGGAGGCTTTTTTGGGGCAGAAATTGACAAACTAATTCTAAAATCATATGGAAATGCAAATGACATAAAAAGTTAAAATCTGACAAAGTAAAACAAAGTTGATGTACGAATACTGAGTTCAAAACTTATTTAAAACTACAGTAATCAAGATGGCATGTTATTGTCCTAAAGACAGACCAACAGGTCAATGGAACAGAATAGAGAGCTTTTTCTCACATATTATTTATTTGACAGAGGGGGAGAGAGACAGAGAGAAAGACAGAGAGGAAGCACAAGCAGAGGGAGCAGCAGGCAGGGGAGAAGCAAGCTCCCCACTGAGCAAGGAGCCTGATGTGGGGTTCGATCCCAGGACCTTGGGATCATGACCTAAGCTGAAGGCAGCTGCTTAACTGACTGAGCCATCCAGGGTCCCCCAGAATAGAGAGATTTAAAACAGACCCATATTTATATGTACCACCAACTTTTAACAAAGTTAGAAGTAGGTTTCAATGGAGAACGAAGAGTCTATTCAACAAAGAGTTCTGTATACTTACTTTGTATCACATACAAATATTAACTCAAAATGGATCACAGACCTAAATACGAAACCTAAGCTACTAAACTTCTAGGAAAAAACATAGGAGAAAACCTTTCTGACTGACCTTGGGTTATGCAAAGATTTCTTAGAAACACAACCAAAAGCGTGACCCATTAAAGAACAAATTGACAAACTGGACTTTACCATGACCTCTCATCTTCAAAAGACACTGTTCAGAAAATTAAAAGTCACGGATTGGGTAAAAATACTTGCAAATCATGTATCTTATTAAGGCCTTATATCCAGAATTGATAAAAAACTCTCATAAATCAATAAGAAAAGTGAATACAATAAGGGCAAAATGCTTGAACAGACATCTCAACAAAGAAGATATGCAGATGTAAAATAAGCACATGAAATAATGCTCAACATCATTAGTAATTAGGGAAATACAAGTTAGTAGTACAAAGGGATACCAATACATCCTTAGTAGTTTGGCTAAAATCAAAAAGACTTATCAGAGCAAGAGTTGTCAAGGATGTAGAGAAACTCATATACTGCTGGTAGAAATGTAAAATGTACAGTCACTTCGGAAAACAGTTTCTTGAAAAGTTAAACATACATGTACCATATGATTCAGCCATTACACTCATTTATCCAAGAGAAATAAAGGGATATGTAAATAATTGAATTTCATAGCAAGGTTACTTCCCCATAGCAAGTTTGCTTCCCCAAATCAGAAGCAACCCACATGTCCACCAACAGGTCAATGAATAAACCAACTGTGGTATATCCATATAATGGAATACTACCTAGCAATTAACAAGCATCAACTACTGATACATGTTACGGCAGCCCAACCAAAGTGTACGATTCCATTTATATGAAACCCTAGAAAACATAAGCTAATTTATAGTGACAGAAAGCAAGTCAGTAGTTGTCTGGAGAATGGCTGGAGTCTTTCAGGGAAATGCAGGGAAAGTAAGGAGGGAGAAATTAGAAATGTCCATAAGGAAACTTTTAGTCCTGATGGGTATATTCATTGTCTTAATTGCAGCGATGGTTTAATAGGTTTATATATGTGTCAAAATTTATCAAACTGTATATTTTCTATATGTACAGTTTACTGGGGGTCAATTATATTGAAATAAAGCTGTCAAACTAAGACAAAAGATTCTTTAAGGTAAAAATAACAGTGTATACAAGGTTTAACATATATACAAACAAAAGTTACAAAAACAGTAGTGCAAAGGATGGGAAGAGGTGTTGTAAGGAGCTTTTACTACAGGTGCAGTGGTAAAATGTTATTTGAATGCAAACTGTGATAAATTAAAAATGTATATTTTAAACCCTAGAGCAACCACATAAAAAAGAAATTTACCTAAGAAGCAAACACTGAGAATAAACTAGCATGTTAAAAAATACTCAACAAATCTAAAGTTGGTAGGAAATATTGGGCAAAAGAACATAAACTAGACAGGAGGAATAGACGATTAAAAAGATGAATCAAACCCAACTACACCAATACTTACATTATATGTAAGTGGTCTAAATACTTCAGTTAAACGGCAAATTGTTAAAGCAGATTTTTTTTTTTAAAAAAGCAAGATCCAACAATATGTTTTTTATAGGAAATGTTTTAAATGTGAAGAAATAGGTTTAAGGCTTAAATATAGGAAAAAATATACAATTCAAGTACTTATCCTCAAAAGCTGAAGTATCTATATTAACACCATGTTCGGACAAAGAAAGATACCTCGTAACGATAAAAGGATCAATTTATCAAGAAAATATAATACAAGGTAACCTACTGGATGGGCGAAAATATTTGCAAATCATGTATCTAATAAGGAGTTAATATCCAAAATATATAAAGAACTCATAACTCAATAGCAAAAGAAAAAATCCAATTAAAAACTGGCAAAAAGGGGCACCTGGATGGCTCAGTCGGTTAGGTGTCTGCCTTCGGCTTGGGTCATGATCCCGGGGTCCTGGGATCAAGCCCCATGTCAGGCTCCCTCTGCCTCTGCTGATCCTGCTGCTGGTGCTCTCTCACTCTGGTTCTCTCTCAAATAAATAAATAAAATCTTTAAATAAAATAAAAAATGGGCAGAAGATTGGCATAGACAATTTTCTGAAGAAGACATCCAGATGACCAACGGTACATGAAAAGATGTTCAACAGCATTAATAATCAGGAGAATGTAAATCAAAACTGCAATGATATAGCATCTCATGCCTATTAGAATGGCTATTATCAAAATGACAAGAAATAACAAGGGTTAGCGTGGATGTGGAGAAAAGGAAACCCTCGTGCACTATTGGTAGTAATGTAAACTGGTGCAGCTACTATGGGAAACAGAACAGCGATATCTCAGAAAATTAAAAAGAGATGCCATATGAGCCAGCAATTCCACTTCTGGGTATTTATCTGAAGAAAACAAAAAAGTTAACTTGAAAAGGCACCTGTACCCTTATGTTCATTGCAGTATTATTTATAATAGCCAAGTTATGGAAACAACCTAAGTGTCCATTGATGGATGAATGAAAAGTGGAAGACAGAGAGAGAAAGAGAGAATACATGGAATAATATTCAGCCACAAAAAAGAAAAATCTTGCCATTTGTGACAACATAAATGGACCTTGAGGGCACTATGCTAAATGATGTAAGTCGAGAAAGACAAATACCAGAAGATCTCACTTATCTGTGGAATCTAAGAAAAAAAAAAACAAAACTCATAGATACAGAGAACAGATTGGTGGTTGTCAGATTTAGAAGAGCTGCAATTATTCAAAAAGTCAGAAACACAGTGCAGAATAACCCACTGGACAAGAAGGTATCACACAAGGGAAACTAGAAAATATTTTGACCGTAAAAAAATCCAGTGGGATGCAGCTAAGACAATTTTTAAGGCAGAAATTTATACATTTAAATGCTTACATTATGCTTACATTAGAAGAGGTTAAAAAGCCCCAAATCAATGACTTCTGTTTCCATGCTAAGAAGACAGAAAAACAGCAAATTAAATACAAAGTAAATAGAATAAAAAGTTAATGACCTACAAAATGAACAAATAGGTCAATGATATCAAAAGCTTGCTCTTTGTAAAGATCAATAATAAACCCCTAGCTAAACTGATCAAGGAAAAAGAGAGAACACAACATTGTTAATATTGGGAAGGAAAAGAATATCTATGTCAGGCAGGAAAATTTTAAGAAACACTATAAACAAGATACATTAATAAACCCTACAAATAAAATAAATTGACAAATACCTGAAAATATTCAAATTACCCAAACTGAAAGAATAATCTGAATAGCCCTGAACCTATTACAGAAATTTAATATATAAATTTAAATCTCCCCATAAAGAAAATCCCAGGCCCAAATAGTTTCACTGGTGGATTTCACCATGAATTAAGACAAAGTAATACCAATTCAATATAAATTTAAAAAAAAAAGAATAAAGCAGTTCGTTATACAAGACCAGAATGACCTGATTCTACTTACACCAAAGCCATTAAAAACTTAAAAAAAACTAGAAAGCAAAATCTTTCATAACCATTGATGCGAAAATCCTTATCTTTTAAATATAGTAATTTATGGGCTCTATCAACATATCAAAAGCTTGACACACTCTGACCAAGTGAGGTTTATCCTAGAATAAAAGACTGCTTCAATATTTTAAAAAATCAGTGTGACTAACAGAATAAAGAAGACCCATATAAAAATCTCAATACATAAAGAAGGCATTTTTAAAAATTCAACAGTTGTCCAAGATAAAAATTTCAACAAATTCTAGGAAGAGAAAAATTCCTGAGCCTAATAGGGAGCATTTGTAAAAACCCACAGCTAATATCATACTTAATGATGACAAAGTGAATTCTTTACCCCACAAGATCATAACTGGATGTCCCAGCCAGGCAGTTAAGGAAAAGGAACAAAAGACATATGAAATGGAAAGAAATAAAAAGTCTTTATTTGCACATAACACAATATGCAAACAGAAAATCCTAAGGAATCTTTAAAAAGCTACTAGAACTAATGATTTTAGCAAGATGATGAATGTAAGATCAATACATGAGAACCAACCGTCTTTATTTCCATATGCTGTCAGCAACTGTTAAATAAAAAATTAAAAGTACCATTTACAAAAACATGAGGTCCTAAAAATAAATTTAACAAGATATGCATAAAATCTCTACTCTTAAAAATATGCAGATGTTGGGGTACCTGGGTGGCTCAGTCGGTTAAGCGAGTGCCTTTGGCTCAGGTCATGCTCCTGGAGTCCTGGGACAGAGTCCTGCATCGGCCTCCTTGCTCAGCAGGGAGTCTGCTTTTCCCACTGACCTCTCTCCTCTCATGCTCTCTCTCTCTCATCCTCTCTCTTTAACAACACCATGGGTGTGCATTTTGAGGACACACAGGCTTTCAAAGATGTCACTGCAGCTGATTCAGAAGAGCCCATAACTGGAAGACCAGATGAGCTGAGCACCTCTGTGTGAAGCAACGAGTCCATCTCAGTACTTTTTTGAAATGAAGCTGATTTTCCATTAGTTGTGAACATCACTCTTCTAACCACAAGTTTTTAAGAAGATCCTGAGCTACTGAACAAGGCTTCCATTCCATTATAGGAGACTGATTAACTGAAAAGGACTAGTAAGACATAAGATGTACCAGCTGAGGATAAACTGAGTGGCGGGACTTAATACCCACACAGAGGAGGGCTATTTCTTAACCATGTCCCATCTCCTAGGGGCTCAATAAATGCTGTTTGGAATTGAAAAAAAAATGCAAATGTTGCTGAAAGTAAAGAACCGTATAAGTGGAGAAATATACTATGTTTATGGACTCAAATAATATTAAGATTTTCAATCTCTCCAAATTATATAGATTCAAAACAACCCCAATGAAAATGCTACTTTTTTTTTTTTTTTTGCAGAAACTGACAAACTTACTCGTTTTTAAAATAGAAATGTAAAGGACCTAAAACAGACTCAACACTTAGAAGTTGTACCCAACTGAATCATACCATTTCCCATGAAGACATGGTGTACTTCAAGTTCGAGTCATGGAGGATGGTCTGACTTTTAACTTGGTGTTTTCTCCCTCTCAACGTTCATTCTTGGAACTTGGCAGCCATGCAGCAAGGAAGCCTCTCCATATGGAGAGGCCAAATGAAGAGTGGCCAAGAGTCCCAACTAAGGTCTCCCAGTCAACAGCCAGCATCAACTGCAAACTAAGTGAGTAAACCTGCAGATTATTCCAGTCTCTAGCCTTCAAACTTTCCAGCTTATGCTCCAGACATTGTGGAAGAGAGAAACCGTACTCCTGCTGTGCCCTGTCCAAATGATGACCCCCAGAAGCTGTGAGCATATGAAGCAGTTGTTTTACGCCACCAAATTTTAGGGTGATTTGTTACACACATTCCCTAGGATACCACGTAGCGAAGCAAAATGTTTTGATCAAAACTGCCTAACAGTCCTAAACGAAAATGCATTCTTGATTTTGTTTGCGCTCAAATGACATGTCTAATGATGCGTCACGCCATACCTTCCCATTTATTGACATTATACTTTATTTTTAAAAAACTTTATTAGTTTCCGAGGTAGAATTTAGTGATTCATCAGTTGCATAGAATACCCAGCACTCATTCCATCAAGTGCCCTCCTTAATGCCCATCCCCCAATCATCCCCCCCCACCTTCCTCCAGCATCCCTTAGTTTGTTTCCTCTGATTAACAGTCTCTTATGGTTTGCCTCCCTCTCAATTTTCATGTTATTTTATTTTTTCCTTCCCTTCCCCCATGGCTGTCTGTTTTGTTTCTCAAATTCCACATTTTAAATTTTTATTTATTTTAATTTTATTTATTTGAGAGAGAGAATGAGAGACGGGAGCGTCAGAGGGAGAAGCAGACTCCTTGCTGAGCAGGGAGCCTGATGCGGGATTCGATCCTGGCACTCCAGGATCATGACCCGAGTCGGACGCAGTCTCCGACAAACTGAGCCACCCAAATTCCACATTTTTAAAAACATGTGTTGGACACTTATTATGTATAAAAATTCAAGCTTGCTTAAAAGTAACTTTCCCAAGGTCAAATCTGAACCCAAGTCTTCCTAAAACTAACTCCGTCATCCTTACAATACCGTAAGTTGCTCCTACACTCGTGTCACCACAGCTTATTGCGACTGGTGATAGACTGACCAACTAGAATATTTTTGTTATACCTCTGAAAACCTGCGTCCCCATCCAGCTCTATGGTCTTTTCTCTTGCCATTCATTTCAGCTCTCCTGATTCCTTCATCCGTCATGTCTGCTGTGTGTGAGGCCTCCCACTCTGCGGCAATCTACCCACACCATTCTCATCTCCTCGGCTGCAGGCTAATTAGTGCTGCCGCGGGAAGTCCATCGGCACACTGATGGTGTTACTGCCACAAGCTCCTTGCATCTAGCCTCAGCTGGGGCCCTGAAGCACCCTAGCAATTTCTCCTCACAGCTCCCTTCTATTCCTCAAATGTGCTATTACAAACTCTCTCCATTCTCTATCACCACTGTTCTCAGCAGGTGGCTCTTCCTTTACTCTTCCAAGAGAGTCAAGCCATCAGCTGAGGGACATCCTCTGCTCCCTCCTGTTACCTGTAGACCCAGCTCTATCCGTACCCCCACTTCCTGCTGTCTCAGTGGAAGAGGAGCCCATCTCTCATCTAGCTTTAGACCCATCCTCCACCTGCTGCTTATCAAAGACCTCACTCCATTGGTACATCCTTCTCCTTTCTATTAGCTTCCCCTCCCCCAGCATAAAATGGTGACGTCCCTCCTACCTTAATCTCAACTCCTATTCCACATGCCCCTTACCTACCCCTGTCTCTCCTCTTCTCGGTCTAGCCTTTTGAAAATGATTCTGTATTTACTCTCCCCACTTCCTCGGTACCCACTCCTGCAGCCTACTACAATCTGGCTTCCATCCTCACTGCAACTCTGGAAGTGCTCTGGCCAAGGTTCTGAATGATTTCTATGTCGGCAAATTCCATGGACATCGCAGTTCTTCCATCATTCAGCCTTTTTATAGCATTTGAAACCACAGAAGACCTTTTCTCTCAGCTGCTGTGACTGCATTCTCTGATAATTTTCTTACCTCTGTCGTCTGCCTGGTTTCTCTTTCTTGGCCTTGGCCCATCCTTTCTTCCAAGGTAAGTTCGTCAGGATCCTAACCTTGACTGTGTTTTATTTTTTTAAAAGATTTTATTTATTTTATTTGACAGACAGAGATTACAAGTAGGCAGAGAGGCAGGCAGAGAGGGAGAGGAGGAAGCAAGCTCCCTGCTGAGCAGAGAGCCCGATGCGGGGCTTGATCCCAGGACCCTGGGATCATGACCTGAGCCGAAGGCAGAGGCTTAACCCACTGAGCCACCCAGGCGCCCCTGTGTTTTATTTTCATTGCTGTCTTCAAGCATCGTATATTTTTCTAGGATTTCATCTGATACTTACATAATGAAGATTCTCAAGTCTTTTCTTTTTTTGCTCTGACCTTGGTCCTGAGTTTGAGACTAAAACATCTAACTGCTTACTGATCACCAATATTTAGATCTCAAAGACTCCTCAAACTCAACATGTGCAAGACTCATTTATTCCCTCAGACCCACCTACCAGTGGACAGTGTCTATTTGAATAAAAGAAAGAGCGTGCCTATCCAATTTCTCAAAATCTGGCACTCCTGCCAAAGCTTTAATTCAGGCACCTATCTCTTTGTGTGGATCACTGCAACACCCTACCTAGTCTTCTCTCCTTATGTAACCTCCTGCATGGTACTACCTGACTGGCCTTCCTAAAATACCAATCTGAGGAACTCTCCTACCTAAAACTTGTCAGTGGTTCCCCAGTGCCTGGACAATACAGTTCAAACTGCATATGGCTGCTCACAAGGCATTCATACCCTAACGGGTGGTATCTCTCACCCTCCCTTCTGCCTCAACTCCAACAAAATCAAACTACTTGCACTTTCCTGAACATGACTTGCTAATAATTCACAGTTCCGCATCTCTATACACATTTTCCCTTCCTTTCAATGTCCTACCCCACTAAGTCCATTTGTGAATAGCCTCATTTTGTCACAACAGAATTTGTCAGTTTCCTCTCTGTGCTATGGCGGGGAATGCTTACATTTTTCTATTTATTACACTGTGTGTTAATTTTTCACTGTGGCTGTAACAAATGACCTCAAACCTTGTGGCCTAAAACAACACGAAGTTATTCATTTACAGTTTTGGAGGTCAGAAGTCTGCAATGAGTCTTTCAGGGCCAAATTAAGGAGGAGAAACAGCTCATTGCCTTTTCCAGCTTCTAGAGACTGCTCATATTCCTTGACACATAGCTGTGTTATCCCAATCTCAGCTTCTTTGGCCACACTGCCTTTTCTTGTAATTAAATCTCCCTCTGCCTCCCTCTCATAAATACCCCTGTGATTACATTAATAATCCAGATAATTCAGAATAATCTCCCCATCTCAAGATCCTTAATTTAGCCACATCTGCAAAGTCCCTTTTGGATGCAGGGTAACATAGTCACAGGTTCCGGGATTAGGACAGGAACATCTTTTAGGTGTGGGGGAGCATTATTTAACCTTCCGCACATTGTAACAATCATTTTATTTGCATGCCTCCCTGATTGCACAGTGACCTTCCCTTTATGGAAGGTTCATTTTTCCCTTCTCAGCATCTGACATTTGGTAATAAGTTAACAAAAGTCTGTTAAATAAATCTAACAAAGGATTCATGTTGGGAAGTAAGACTGGCCTGGTAATGTGGATCTAGATACCAAACACCAGAAAACCCAATATCTGAATTTCAATTCAATCCTACAGCAGTAGGGCAATAGGGAGAACCATTATTAATTATACATTCCCAAGATTGGGAAAAATGATGAAAGTAGTAATTAAGGAAGATAAAAATGCTAGTAGTCAGCAGAGTAAATTAAGACACAGGGTGGGACTGGAGAGAACCCTCTAAGAAGATTCTTGCAGACCGGCAATGAGGAGATTAGGATGTGGTTGGGACACTGGTAAATGTGAATGGAAAACAAAGGTTTAAGATTCGTGTTGTTAAAATAAGTTAACAAAGGAATAGTGGCCCTACTGCAGGGTACTAAAGAGACCCATCTGATCACACTCCCTTCCTCATATTGTACTTTAAACTTGCTTTATTTTCAGAGCAACATTCTGACTTTAATCACAGAGTAGTAATAATGCTTTCACAAAAACTCATTTGGACATTCAATATTATCCTACACAATCTATTAGGTAACGTATGTGAAATCCTAATATCATAGGAACAAATATGTTACATGGACTAATGTAATATTCTAAATCAAATCACAGGTCTATTCTACTTAAGTGGATGATTTTTCAGGTAGAATTTGATTTTTAAAATTTAATTTTGCTGAAGTGATGATAACCAATACAAAAATTCCACTTTGAATTATGGAGTTGCTAATCATTTAAGGGGAATAAGGAACAGGAGAAAAAGAAAAGCAAAAGAAAAACACTGCCAAGTCTCACAGATGGTGTTGCTTAATACGACAGGCTCCTCAAAACTATAATAATCACTGCCATACGCACCATCCCCATGCCAGTTACCAATCCACTGTTCTCTCAGCTCCAAACCCACCCATCACTGCCTGCCCTGAAATATAGGAGCTGGACTCTAAATATTTTTCCAACTGGCACAAAATGAAACTTCCTTGGTAGAGGGCAATGGAGGGACACTGGAGGACAAAGAGGTTTGCCTTCCTGGTCCTACTGTTCTTCTCATCAGGCCCTTGCTGATGTGTGCAGTTTATCTGCAGGGCCCAGGGGCCAGGAACACGTGGCACCTTTCCACAGGCAGGTGGCTTTGCAGCAGAGCGCTACTGTAAGGGCATCCTCCTTAAAACCAGCATCCCATGGAACCCCCAGCCAACTTTGCAGCAGAGTGCAACTGGTAGGTCACCTCCTGCAAACACCTTTTTCCAGCACCTTCTTGGTCAGCTTGCTGCATGTTCAGAAGTGAGGCATCTCCCTAAGGATGTCTTCTCCTAGACTCCAGAGGGCAAATGTCCACATCCCACCAGCATAAGAGCTCAGCGAACTTTTCTGTGGCAGAGTGAGCCCCGGCCATGAACACTGAAATAAGGTTTACCTCTCAGCCCTGCTGGGAGGAAGGCCAGCTGTCTTCCTGGAAGGTTCATCTCAGTGCTTGGGGGTAGTGGCTGTTCACTGTGTCTGCCATTTCTGTATTTTGTGAAGTTCTCCAATTCTCACTAGCCAATTCCCTATTATTCTAATTTCTTGGTAATAATTCTTTTTATTAAATTTGCCTGTTCAAAGGAACTGTTTGGTTTCTGTCTCCTAACTGGGCTTTGACTGATATGCCATCCCCACGCAGGAAAAGAACCCTAAACTGCTCTGACTGGGTTCTAAGAGGCCCCTGATATGAACAGATTATCTAAAGTGATTAAAATATTCACTCTAGATACCAAATTCTTTGTCTGAAATTATAGATATTAAACTGGTCACATACAGAATCAAAGGAAAGAGAGCTGTTGGTTTTAGAATTTTTTTTTAGAATCAAACAGTTTTCAATATATTTTCAAACCAGTAAGAGCAAGTATGCTTCATTTTATGAATTTTTTAGTTGAGCAGTCTACACCTGCCTATTCTGATGAAATCAAACTACCTCTGCACTGAGTTCTGAGGATTTCCCAACATGAGAGCTTTATGATGTGTTTCGGGCTTCTGAGCCTTCTGGTGGCTACCCAAGAAATCACAGACAGATGATCTATTCTTCCAAATTGTTTTATAGACCTAAAACTCTTGCTCAAAACGAAAAGCACTTTACAGTTCAAAAGGTAATCACTACTTGTTTCCTTGTATTATTCTTCTGGGAAGAGTGTTAAAACCATATTACAATAACCAACCTGCTTAAAATAATTTATCTTTTGATTATAAAAAATAGTAAAATTTGGTTTTAGCAAACAGGGCCAGATGAGATTTTAGTCTCTAATTGCAGAACACAGTATGTCCTTATTTTAGTCTATTCACAGTGACAAATTATTCACTGCTGTCATTTGTAACCTGAATGGATACGGAATTGGGGACATTTGATCCTATGATAGAATTTTAATACTGCTTTGGAATGAAGTGGCACCAGCTACTTACTCAAACATTAAGGCAACAAAGTTTAAAAATTTCCTGGCATGGCTGATTAAAGGCAGCAGGAACTGAAGGGGGGCAGAAATCAGAGAGGGAGACAAACCATGAGAGACCATGGACTCCTGGAAACAAAATGAGGGTTTCAGAGGGGAGTGCGGGTAGGGGGAAAGGGGCAGCTGGGGAATGGGTATTAAGGAGGGCACATGTTGTAATGAGCACTGGGTGTTGCACGCAGCTAATGAATCCTTGAACACTACATCAGTAACTAATGATGTACTGTATGGTGGCTAACTGAACATAATTTTTAAAAAAAGGTGGCTAGCAATTTTTTGTCATCACTCCTATTTAGAGGTGGGTTCTACATCCCCTCCCCTTTCAGTCCAGGGGGGCTCTGTGACTTCTCTGATCTGTGCACTGTAGTGGAAACAAAACTGTGCCAGTTACCCTGTGAGCATGATGGGGCATTTTCCATATTATACGCATCTATGTCACTATACAACTCTGGCCTCTGGTTGAGATTAGTTTTCAAGTATCATACTAACAGCTGTCAAATTTCACTTAAAAGAAAACATACATATTACTTTACTGTAATTTGAATCCTTCAATTATTCTTGGTTTAATTTTAATAATTAATTACTTAGTAGAATTTCCTGATAAGTTCCCATTTTTAAATGATTTTTGTTTATTTATTTGATAGAGAGAGAGAGACAGTGAGAGAGAGAACACAAGCAGAGGGATTGGAAGAAGCAGAGGGAGCAGCAGACTCTCCACTGAGCAGGAAGCCCAATGTGGGGCTCGATCCCAGGACCCTGGGATCATGACCTGAGCTGAAGGCAGACGCTTAACAACTGAGCCACCCACGTACACCAAATTTCCATCCTTTTTAATGTATACTGGTAAAACCATGATTAGTTTCTTTTATTGAAGTGTTAGCAATATAGTAAGACAAATATGCTTCAAAAGAATTATACTAATTCATTTACTTCGATTACCTTAGAGAAAACTCCAACAGAAAGTAGCCACCACCTAAAATCTGAATGGGAGAGGGAAAATCACTTGATGATCTCAGTCATTTGTAACCTGAAATGATGATCTTAGTAATCCTGAGAGAAATTTTAAGAAAAAAAGCAAACACAAAAATGTCTTCAAACTGAATCTAAGTCAGAAATACATGCTAGGGAAAAGGAGAGTTTCAAATAATAAACCAGCCAGATGTTAATATACTTGGTAAGTTGGAACATAAATGGGCCAATTCTTGCTAAATCAGCAGTCCTTACGAAAGACATCTCAGTCTTATGAGTGGAAAATTTATCAGCCACACTGGGGGTAGAGAGTTTGAAAGAAGACATGAAAAAGCATGTTTGACTTTTTTTTTATTTTTAAAAGATTCTATTTTTAAGTAATCTCTGCCCATAACGTAGGGCTTGAACTTACAACCCTGACATCATCACAAGTCACATGTTCTACTGACTGAGCTGGGTGGGCGCCCCTGACATTTTTTTAAATTTAAATTTTTATGTATTTATTTGAAAGAAAGAGAGAGAGCGAGAGAGCACACAAGCGGTGGGGGTGCAGAGGGAGAGAGAGAAGCAGACTCCCCACTGAGCAGGGAGCCCCATACAGGGCTCGATCCCAGGGCTCCAGGATCATGACCTGACCAAAGGCAGACATATAACTGACTGAGCCACCCAGGTGCCTCAACACTTTTTATTTTTAAAAAAATTTTGGAAATTAGTTTTGTCTAACAGTATTAGAAGTAGTAAAAATTCAGTTGTTGACTGAACCTAGAAAACTACTTTACTGTAGCTTTATTTAAAAAAATAAAAGGAAGATGAGATAATGAAAATAAGTAAAGGGAAATTATAGAGATGGAACTGAGGTGGGCCAGATGGAGATAACTCCAGAATGAATCTAGGAGGAGTCTCAATGGAGGACAGGGAAATTATAGCCCACCACAAATTAGCACCACAAAGTCCTAATTGTGAGTGGAGATGCTTCACAGGGATCATCACCCTTAATCCTGTCACCAGCTCTGGGAGGACAGTATTATTACCCTCACTTGACACCTTGGTTTATGAAACTCGAGGTCACATCACACAGGACATTTGTGAAATGTCTGACTTCAACTCTTCCCATGCTTTTCCTACAACAATGGATCTGTTAAAAAAAAAAACACTGGGAAACCTTTAGCTATAGTTCACTTAATATTTAACAACCTCAAACTTGCCTTGAATTTATTAATAAGAACTCAATAGGATAGTCCTGTACTTAGTCTCGTGAAAAAGAGACTGTTTCCAAGTAACACAGAAGATGATCAAATTAAAAAGATAAAAGCTTAGTTTCCAAAGCTCAGTTAAAAAAAAAGCCATTGTATGAACAAATAATTAAGGTGAGGATACAGGAAAAGCTTGGTAACATTTTCATTTATATATTAGAAGTGTTTAAAAATATTAGGTACACATTAGAGAGACAAACTGGCAAGGCTTTTCAGAAAGCCTGTATTGCTTATTGACTCCACATTAAAAAATGAGCAATTTGGCCAGCATTCCTCAAACAGTAGTCTTAACGTTTCCTGGCAGTTATTTCTGAAGAGTAAACAAAATAGATAAAATCTACCCCATTGATAGGGAGAAAACAGAAGCACGCCAAGATAAAGGCAAATACCACAGACAACACAAGGCCAATTGAGATAGACTAGTGGAATTTTCTCCCAAAATCAGTTCAGAAATGGTCTTTCTCATGTCATAACTTTAGATGCATTTTGAACCAAATGCATTGCTCTGGGTGCTAGTAACCTGAATGAGTTCACAGAAAATTCATCAAACTGTACTATTTTTCATTATTTCTTAAGCAGCCAGTAAAAATAACAAAACGAGATTCATCTGCGTCCTGAGTTGCTCTCCCTTCTTACTATTTACTATCAAGAATGAGAATCTTGGGGCGCCTGGGTGGCTCAGATGGTTAGATGTCTGCCTTCGGCTCAAGTCATGATCCCAGGTCCTGTGATGGAGCCCTGTGTTGGGCTCCCTGCTCAGCGGGAGTCTGCTTCTCCCTCTCCCTCTACTGCTTCCCCTGCTTATGTGCTCGCTTGCATGCTCTCAAATACATAAATAAAATCTTTTAAAAAAATGAGACTCTTCAGTCTGGATTACTAGACTTAAAGGTGTTCTATGTTTTATTCCTATCTATACCCACCCCAGCATTTAGCAGTCTGCACAGAATAAGTATCTGATGAATCTCCCCCTCCAACCCTCACTGCCCCACCGAATGAATGAATGCTTCTGTGAATTAGCAAACCTACTAAGGCAAAAATATCCAAATATCCGGGACAGGTATTTTCCCCTGACCACATGAGCTGGCAAAAATCAAATTGCTTTACCCTCTTTCCCTTGAGACAATGTATACCTAATTCCTTGTACATAAAACCTAAGTGTAGAGTTTGATGAATTTTCTATGAACTCATCCAGGTAACAGCAATAGAACACGACCAGCATCTCAGAAGCCCCGATCATGCTCCCATCTCAGTCACTACTTCCCCCCAGAGGTAACAACTATTTTAATTTCAAAGGTCATAGATCAATTACACTGTTTTTATACTTTAAATAAATGGAATCATAGGGTAGGTAGCCTTTTATGCCTGGGTTCTTTGACTCATCATTTTGCTTAAGAGATTCGTATGTGTTTTATGAACACAAATCCATTCTCATCGCTTTTTAATACCTCACTATGTGAATTCACTCCAGTTTATGCCATCATCTTGTTGGACATTTGGGGTGTTTCTTATTTAAGGCTATTACAATTCTGCTAAAAGTATTCTTATACGTATTTTTTGGTGGACATGTGTTAAGGCCTTTTGGTTGGGTATATGCCTAGGAGTGGAAATGCTAGATCATAAGGTACATACATATAAGTCAGCTTTGGTAGATCTTTCCAGATTACCAGAGTGGTTGAACTAATTTACACTATTAGCAATCAGAGTTCTAGCAGCTCTCTCTTCAGCAATACTTGGAATTGCCTATCATTTTAAATTTTTAGCTATTTTGTTGGGAATGCAGCAGTGTCACACTGTGGTATCACACTGTGCTTTTAATTTGCATGTCTCTGATGACTAATGAAGTTATGTATCATTTATTAATCACCAGGATAATCTTTTCCCTGAACTATCTTCCAAGTCTTTTCTCCTTTCCTGAGACTTCTTGACCTAACTCTGGGTTCACTGCACAATCTACCTGATGATACCTAGACTTGGCTTCTTTCTCATAGGAGAAGGGTCACCATCCCCCCAACCATAACTAATAACATGACCTCCCTAGAGTAATGTGCAGAACAAGCTTGCCCAGCAAAGCAGTCTGGATATACTAGAGTGCTGACCGGGTAAAAAGGGATAAACACAGAATTGTGTGTTTACAGCCCAGCTTTGGACTCCTAACCATGAGAGTGTAAAACAGCCTATTTACCCTTTACAGATGTAATTTTTCCCCAAAAGAAGAAATCTTCCTTTGTTCATCACTGTTCTTTTATGGTACCATTCCCCAGAATCTTCAGTAAATTCACAAAACTGATGGGACATTCTTTCATTCACTCAATGAATATTTACTAAATAACTACTTGGTGGCATGCACAGTTCTAGATGCTCAGAGTAAAGCTGTGAAGAAAACAAAAATATCTCTGCTTCCAGTTCACACACACACACACCCCTTTCCTTTTTTGTGGAGGGTGGGGTGCACCATGAAGCCAAGGATAGCTAAGTTGTAGCTCATAAAGGATAAAGGCTCTGGAGTTCAAAAGAGAGACTAACTTGGGTTTGCCTGGCTCTATCACTTCTGTGCATGAATTGAAAAGTTCTTTAACTCCTCTGATCTTCAATATCCTCTGCAAGATGTAGATTTTTTTTTTTTGCAGGATTTCTCTGAGAATTAAATGAGAGGACATATACAAACAGCACCCGAGAGAATGCCTGGCATTTTAAATAGTGGATGATTGGTACACGACCACAATTAAAAAGGAGAATAAGTTGATTTCATTCAGTTACAGACGAAATCTTTACTATAAAAACAGAAGCACAAAACTGCTTCTGTTCATATATACTGCTCTGATGTACTATTATGAAAATCTATTATACAGTCAATTATTCATGCTACTGGAGAGGTAAACCATTAAGATATCAGAAAGCAACAGTTCGTAAGAAAACATCAACTTTTACAGCATTAAGCTTTAACCCATTTACATGCTCAACTTCCTTCCTAGAGGATAAGGCTTAAACCCTCTAGATTCAATCCCATAAATAGGTCTTGAAGCAACTGAGCAGTGGACAAGCGGAACATGATGGAGAGCTGGTATCATGAACAGAGGAAAGAATGAATGTTTCTGGAGTCCATGGAATGTGGGGATTTCTTATAGTTGGCCTTGACTCTTGAGGGGCCTTTGGAAGCTATTCCTGTGGATGTATCACAAGAGATACTGACTCTTCTATGTCACGGGCTTAGAAGATCTCATCTCTTGCTCTTGGTTGAGTAAGAGGATTCAGCATAAATTCTCTAATTTTTATGGATGTAAACACTAAGAAATCTTGTTCACAAAAACAAGTAGATAGGAGCGCATGACTCAGCAATTCTACTCTCAGGCATATACCCAAGAGAATGAAAACGTATCCGCATAAAAATACATACAGTCGATGTTTATTATTCACAGTAGTTATGTTCTATAAAGTCACATCAACACTGAGTGAGTGAATATGGAACTGCTGCTCCAAGAGGAGATATAGCATTAGGTTCCTTGTGCATCTCTGGTCACATTTTGGCCAACCAGTCTACAGATAACCTTATTTTATGTGCATTTCTGTTTAAGATGCCTTCTTTAATACATATTGTCAGTTTGTTAACATTGAACTCATGGCTTAGAGTTCTTGAACTCAAGCCTGAATGAAGCTTCTCTAACACATGTTTTCTCTCTATAAGGCACATCACAGCCTTCCCATGCTTAGGAATGTGGAACACCAGTTCACCATTATGCCTGGGGGCTATGTGGAGGAGCAAATGCATCAGCAAAAAGAATAGAAATGTCAAACTGTGGCACTCAACAGATGGAAAAAGGACATGTGTTTACTTGGCCCTTGAGCCAAAATAAGAAGGCAAAGTGTAGTTGGTTTCACCTCAGCTGGGAATATGTGCCTTGAGTGACTTAAATTTTTGGCTGCTCTGCACAGGTCTATGAATGACTGCGAAAGTAGTGAGTATCTGTTTTGGGGTAACAAGTAAATTTTAGTGAGCAGACAAATTTCCAAATCAGAATTCATGAGTGGGGATAGACTGTACATGAATGGTCATGGCAGCTAAAAAGTTGATATGGCCCAAATGTCATCAGCTAATGGATAAGTAAAACATGGCCTATCCACACAATGGAATATTATTCAGACATAAAAAGGGATGAAAACAGATACATGCTACAACATGGAGGAACTCTGAAAACACATTAAGTGAAAGAAGCCAGACACAAAGGTTACATATTATGAGACTCCATTTATCTGATATGTCCAGAACAGGCAAATCCATAGAGACAGAAAGTAGAATAGTAGTTGCCAGAGGCTGGGGAGGGGGAAAATAGTTGGTGTCTACTAATAGGTATGGAGTTTCTTTTGGGGATGATGAAAATGTTTTGGAAATACTGGTGATGTTTGTGTTTGTACAACTCTGAATATATAGAAACCACTGAATTATACAATTTAAAGGAGTAAATTCTGTGGTGTATGAATTATATCCTAATAAAGCTATTATTAAAAGAAAACAAGAAGATGGGACTGGATGAGGTTTTGTTAAAGCAAACTTCTTCTGTGGTACATGCCACAGATGGCATAATGACCTAAAAATTACCATTAATGATCCATCAGCTAACAGGTTAGTAAGTTCCGTTAATTTTGTCGAAAGCAAAGCAAGCAACAACCTGATTTGAAAAAGTATGTGTTACTTAGTCTTTGAGACTTACTTCCTCAACACTGATGCCAATTTTTAAGCTGCTTCTTTGTTTGGCATCCTGGAGGTTTCTGTACAAATTCCAATGCATCTTACAACACACCATGATATGATTCTGGATTGCTAAGAAGGCTCATTGTGCATAAGGACAGAAGAAATTGTGAAAGGGAACATGAGAAGAAGCCTGTATGTCCATTACAGGCATTCTCCTGGGCACATCAACTTTAGAAAGAATACCTATAGAAGAATTTGGAAACTGATTCCCTTGCAACTACCCATGCCTGATATTGCTTAGAAGTCTGTAAACACCTAGAAACACCTGTACCCGCATGAAGACAGCCCCTTAAGGAGCAAAAACTCAAATGTCAGTTTCCCCCAGTCCTTTCCCTTTCTCACAGGCAACTTAATTCAGGCTTCCATTTCTTGGCAGGTAACAGTTACTGTTTTAGGTCTATAGCTATCATACTATCCCTAAAAGCTTTTGTTTATTTAAGTAGGCTCTGTGTCCAGCATGGAGCCCAACATGGGGCTTGAACTCACAACCCTGAGCTCAAGACCTGAGCTGAGATCAAAAGTCAGAATGAGCAATTCAGGTGCCCCCTAAAAAGGTTTTAAACTACAAAAGGACAGACTCTCTCTTGTGTTTCTTTTTATTCCCCTTGTATTACTGAGCATGAACTTTGTTAAAAGGTATTGAGTATGCATAAAATTTTGCTAACAATAAAACCTACCCCTTGCTCAAGAAAACCAGGCAGTATAATATTCCTGTGTAAATCGGGAATAATAGGACTGGATAATGAATACGAATGATTCTTCAAAGCCCTCACATTGGAAAATGTTGAGCCCTCTGACCCTGGAAAACAGCAGACTAAGATAGCACCACAGCTTCCTGCATGGAAACACCTTTCCCAGATGACTTAAAAAGATTCACAGATGCCCACCCCTGTTTGTTTACCTATGATAAAGTCAGACAAGCCCTCCAAATGTCCATTCTTTGTCTCATAAGTGATTAGCCCAACTGCTTGTCTGCACTTATGAATCAGAACAAGATGCTTGTTAACTAAAGCTTGGGGAAGCTCTTCTACTTCTCACCAGTCCTCCTGTCTCCTTACACGCAGTTCTTTCTGTAGCCTTGTTTATTCCTCCCAATAAAAGCAAAACCTTTTTTTTTTTTTGGCCTAACTTGAGATATTTGTAGATCTGTCAGGTCATTCTATTTGAATAGACCCCACTGCCTACTGCAACAGTCCCTTCCTCCTCCTTGAAACAATCCTTTCAAATAAAGACTTTTCCTTACTAATTTGGAATTTGTGTTTTTGACACATTATATAAAGCAAATTTCTTTCAGAATAACCATACCCACAGAAGACTTACATCTTAGCCTGTTTTCAAGGCTATTCATATAGATGGTATAATTGCAACTTGGACATTCAATATATCCAAGAACGACCCTACCTCTACTTCTTCAGACTTAAATTTTAGTAACTATACTCTGAAATTCTTGTGACAGTATATAGATTGTGTGTCCCATCTATTAGTTCCCATATATCAAAGACTATGCTTCCCCCGAGCCACCTAATCTGCCACAACCTACTTGTTTCTACAGCTTCCTGAGAATTTGTATGAATTGTGTAATTTAAAAGCTAGCAAAATGCAGATCTGAAAGGAAATAGGTAGTTACTTATACGGGGGGGGGAGCCCAAAATGATTTAAAACATGAAGCATAATTTAGTCCATATAGTGGAAGAGGGGAAAACTAAAAAAGCTGCTTATTTCAGAATTTTAAAAAATGAACAGTCCCTCATCTCACAGTTTTTCATAGTGTTATAATTCCTGGATGTGATATTAAGATGAAATTGAATATACAAGCCAGAGAGCTCTGAGAGATCTAGTATATAAACATGACAGCCATAGCTAAATCATAGGAGATGGGAAATCCAGCTTAAGAGAGGTTTAGGAGTAAAATGATATGAAAGATTATGGCCAACACACTTTATGTAATATCAAGCCATGTTTACACCTAGAATTATAATGAACAAGTCATTTCAGTTTAACAAATGGCCACATACTTGCAGAAGCAGAGATGGCAAACTTAAGTCTTCTCTGCATTTTTTAAAAGGCAAAACAATAATAAGATGAAAGAAAGTGGGATTTTCTTTTTCCAGAGTTGATCTTCCGACAGTCATGATAAATTGCCTCAGCTCTAGATTCATCAGCCCTTACTCACAGAACAGTAACTGCCAACAGGATTCGATTAGCAATTCAATTATAAACTTGACATTTGTAAAATTCAGATCTTATTTTAAATATTTGTAGTCCAGAAAGGCTTGCCACAAGATAGTAAAATGATCTAATCATTAAAAAGCAGATGGGTTTATAAAAGTTGACTCTTCAGCCTCAAAACGTTCAATACTGTCACAAAAAAGGCCAGGAGGGAAAACAGCCAAAGATGTACCGTGGAGGCAGTGCTAAAATAGCACTCACAATTAATTGCCTAAGATCTATAGAAATATTTGATTTTTCTATATAAAATGTACACACTTTAAAAATAAAAAACCGGGGGCATCTGGGTGGCTTATTAGATTGAACATCTGACTCTTGGTTTGGGCTGAGGTCATGATTTCATGGGTCATGGGATCAAGCCCTGCAACAGGCTCTGCACTCAGGGGGGAGTCTGCTAGAGATTCTCTCCCTCTGCCCCTCCCACCCAGTTCGTGTGCTCTCTCTCAGATAAATTTTTTTTAATTAAAAAAATAAAAATAAATATCTTAACGGGAAAACCCCTTTAGCAATATATGTTATCCAGCGAGCCCTAAAGTAATTAAATGACTACTATGGGTCAGAAGTTATGAAAAGGGGGCGTTTTGTTGAAAATTATTTACTAGGTAAAAGATGGTTTCTAGCAGTTTTTCTCCAACTACTCCATGAAATGCAAAACCCTATTGTCCCCATAGAACCACTATTAACAAACGTGATTTTTAAAATACTAGCCAAGTTTAAGGAATCCCATCAACCATGAGAGTCTATGACTATTAATACCAGTGCTCAGATAATTGTGACATGATAACTCAAAGTTAAATTAATATTTTTCACACGTCTATGACATGACACATAAAGGATAATTCATTAATGTTAGAAACAATGGGTCTTTTCATTTCAAATATTTATTGAATTTGATGTATTAAATCTGTGGTCAGGATTTAAAAACACATGATCAAGCTGCTCAAGAATCCTATTTTATGGTATTTTATATGGCAAAATAAAACAGAAGTATAAGCCTGGAATTTGCTAGATTATTTCTAACCATTTCAATTGCAAAACACAGTGGAAGAAACAGTGACATTAAGAAAATGCAAAAGCAAAGAAAAGGTTTTGGCAAACACTTTCTGCATGCAAAAGGAAGAGATGGAGATTTATTAACTAGACCAGTAATTATTCCACATAACGAACATAAATTCACTATGTAAATTAAATCTATTAAATATTCATGTTTCCTGCGGAAAACAAGTGACAGTTTTTGATTATGTGATCAGTTACATTAGTCGGAGTTTGCCTATACAGAACAATTTAGATTATTTGGAAATCAAAACCTGAAGTTAAAATGTTTTCGCCTATATGTCCAAATCTTCATGGGCTAATTATCCATTTTGTGGATGAATGCATTGATTAGGAGGAAATTTTTAAAAGTTACTTATCTTAAAATAATTGTTCGTTAATAAAAAGTACAAAAATAGCACAGACATTCTACATACCTTTAAATCAGTTTCCCATGTTGGGGAGCAAAATTTGCCACCCCAGAAAGCGTTTTTTGGCATGTGGATTATATTAGGCTGCTTGCTTTTAAAAGAAGAAATATCCTGGAGATCATTTTTACCCCTGGACATTTAGGTGGTTTTTAGAAGTAAACACTCTTAACATATTGATAGGAATCCTTCCAGTTCTTTGTGCAGGTTTCTTTTCTACTTAACATAATACAGAATATTATACTGTGATTTTCTTTCATTTAAATAACAGTAAAGGTTGAGGTGGCTCTATGGCTTAGTTGGTTAAAGCACCTGTCTTGTAAATAACAATAAAATTTGGAGATTATTTTATGTCATTTATATTCTCCTAGGCTGGTTATTGTTTTTTAAGATCTAAAAAAAACTATTTGACAGAGAGAGAGAGAATACAAGCAGGGAGAGCAGCAGAGGGAGAGGGAGAGGGAGAAGCAGGCTCCCCTCTGAGCAAGGAGGCCGACGTAGGACTCGATCCCAGGACCCTGGGATCAAGACCTGAGCTGAAGGCGGATGCTTAACTGACTGAGCCACCCTGGTGCCCCTAGGCTGATTATTTTTAAGAAATAGAAGACTTAACAAGTTTGTTTTATCTTTTTTTTTTGGCCTTCTCTCTAAATGGTCTAAAAAAAAAAATTAGAGGACCTGCTCCATGAGAGAGCTATCACCATAGATAACTACAGTATAATATGAACTAGGTACGGTAGACAGCAACCTGTTCTACTGTTTCTAGATGACCCGGCATACATTTCTTTACCAAACACTTACTCTTTCCATTCTTCCTGTGAATTGCCTTCCTTCCCTTTGAAGTACCAGATTCATGCCCCCTTTTCCTTAAGTCCAGAATGACATACATACCTCATTTTGCCTGTCTTTGAAATCTTATGTTTACGTAGATTTCCTGTACATAGGTAATTAAACTTGATATTCCCCTGTTAATCTGTCTCATGTCAACTTAATTCTCAGACCAACTGGAAGAAATCTTAAGGGTATCGGAAAATTTTTCCTCCCCAGGACATCTGATGTTAACACCTTCTGTAACTTACTATAGTACAGGGTCAACACCAGGAGACTGACAGTACAATCGACAGATCTTATTCAGATTCCACCAGTTTCACATGGACCTGTGTGTATGTAGAGCTATTCAATTTTATCACCATATATAAGTTCATGTAGTCACTATCACGACAGAGGTAAAGAACTGTTCACAAAGATCCCCCGCAACGATCCTAACATACTATCCCTTCAGAGTCATACCTGCCTCCCCTTCTCTCACGCTTCTCACAAAAACTTTGTGATCCTTAATACCTGACGATCACTAACCTGTTGTCCAGTTCTATAATTTTATTGCTTCAAAACTTATATAAAGGAAATCATATGGTATATCATCTTTTAGAAAGTTTTTTTAAACATAGCATAATTCCCTCGAGATCTACCCAAGTAGTTGCATGCATCAACAGGTTTTGTGGGGTTTTTTCATTTTTTGCTATATAGTCATTCCATGGTGTGGATGTAACTCAATTTGTTTAACCATTTATCCACTGGAGGATATTTTAGTTCTTTCTAAATTTACCCATTTCAAATAGAACTGCTATGAAAACTTGGTTGCAGGTCTTCGTGTGAACATAGGTTTTCCTTTCTCTGAGATGTACATTTCGCTGGAGTACAACTGTTGAATTGTTCAGTAAGTCTGTATTTAGTTTTTCAAAGACTGTTAGACTATTTTCCAGAGTGACTTTATCCTGTATATTTCCATCAACAATGTATAAAATATCCAGTTTCTCCACATTTTTGCCAGAACACAGTATTATTTTTTATTACAACTGTTCTAATAGTTGTGTTGTAATATCTTGTTGTGGTTTAAAATTGTATTTCCCTAATAACTAAAGATGTTGAACATTATTTGCACATGCTTGGTACAAACTTGTACAATCCATTTCTGGAAAAAGTTCATGTTTTTTACCTGGGTAATTGGAAAATGTTCATGTTTTTACTGGGTAATTGGATTTTTTAAAATTTATTTTACTGTTGGATTTCTTCTCATTATCTTTAGATTGTACATTTGGTGTCATGTCTAAGAGCTCCATACCCTAGGTCCTGATGATTTTCCGGTATGTTTTCTTTTCAAAGTTACATAATTTTATGTTTTACCTTCAAATCTAGGATATACTTGGAGGTAATTTTTATATAAAATGTTAGATTTAGATTGACGTTCAATTTTTGCCCAATGGATGCCCAATTGCTCTATTACCATTTGTTAAGTGACACTATTCTGGTGGCACCTGGGTGGCTCAGTCAGTTAGGCCTTGGACTCTCGGTTTCAGTTCAGACCATGATCTCAAGGTTGTACTGAGGCCCACACTGGGCTTCACGCTCAGCAGGGGGATCTGCTTGAGATTCTTAACCCTTCCCTTTCCCTCTGCTCCTTACCCCACTCACTCACTCTCTAAAATAAAATCTTAAAAAAAAATTATTCTTCCCTCATTGAATTGGGTTTGAACCGTTGTCAGAAATCAGTTGGCTGTACAGGTGTAGGGCTACTTCTGAGCAATCTAATCTGTTCCACTGATTGCAGTCTAGTCCTCTGCCAGCACCACACTGTATTAATACCCACAGCTATATAAATCTTAACAAATGGGGTAGAATGATTTCTCCTGCTTTATTACAGCTTTTGAAAATTGTTTTCTCTGTTCTTATTATTTTGCCTTTCCATATATAGTCCAGGATAAGCTTTCCACACCCACAACAAATACTCCTGGGAATTTAACTGGAATTGGAGCAAATCCATAGATAAATCTGGGAAGAAATGACATCTTTATTTAGTTGAATCATTCAAACCATGAAGAGAGTATATCTCTCCATTTATTTAGATCTTGGAGTTCCTTCATCAGAGATTTATAGTTTTTACAAGGCTTAGAGATATTTTGTGGGATTTATACCTAAGAATTTCATTTTGTTTTGGGCAACTGCAAATAGCACCATGTTTTTAACTGTGGTTTCTAAGTGTTCTTTATCAAGTATATAGAAAAACAAATATAACTCGTTCGGGTCTGTTCATTTTACATGGTTGATGAACTCACTTATTAGTTCTGGAAGTTCTGTTGTAGATCCTTGGGATTTGGTACATAGGCTTCTGTGTCTTCCTTTCCCTGCCTTATTGTGATGGCTTCCAGCATGAGGCTGAATAAGAATGGTGAGAATGAACAGCCTTGCCTTGTTCCCATTCTGAGAAGAAAAGCATTTTGAGTAAATTTTTGTGGAAAAAAAGTAAGGTCTATGTCCAGATCTATTTTTTTTTTTTTTGCATGTGGATGGCCAGTTGTACTAGCACCACTTGTTGAAAAGAACATCCTTTCATCATTGCCTTTGTTACTTAAAGATCAGCTGGCCATATTTGTGTATATGTATTTCCAGGCTCTCTTTTCTACTGATTTGTTTTTCTTTCACACATACTACACTGTCTTGATTATTGCAACTCTAAATTAAGTACTGGAGTAAAGTCAGTCCACCAACTTTGTTCTCGGCTGCTTTAAGCAGTGATCTCTTATATCAGGAGAAAAAAGTTGAAATAAAAAAATACACGTGTGCTGTCTTTCATGTTTACATATGCAATTACCTTTACTGGTACCTGTAGTTTGTTACTAACCAGTGTTTTCTTTTGAGCCTAAAGGACTACTTTTACTATTTCTTGTAGGCCAGGTTTGCTAGTGATGAATTTTCTCAGTTTCATCTGAGAAGGTCTTGAACCTTCATTTGTGAGCTATTATTTTCCTGGATAAGGAATTCTTGGTAGACCACCTCTTTCATCACTTTGAATAAGTTACCCTCTTGTCTTCTGGTCTCCATGGTTCCTGACAAGAAGTCTGCTATTGACCTCATTAAGGATCCCTTGTACATGATGAGTTACTTCTGTCACTTTTGACAGTTTGATTCTGAAATATCTTTGAGTTTACCCTACTTTGGAGTTGGAGTTGCTTGGGTTTTTGGAGTGTGTCAGTTTAGATCTTTCACCACATCCGATAAAATTTTGGCCATCACTTCTTCAAATATTCTCTCCCTTTCTCTCCTCTCCTTCTGGGACTCCAGTTATACATATGTTCATGTGCTTGATGGTGTCCTACAGGTCTCTGAGGCTCTGGTAATTTTGCTCAACCTTTTTTTCTTTCTGTTCCTCAGCCTAAATAATCTTAATGGACCTATCCTCAAGACTGCTAACTCTGTTGTCTGCTCAAATCTTCCATTGAGTCCCTTCAGTAAAACGGTTTTGGTTTATTGCACTTTTCTACTCCAGAATTCCTATTTGGGTTTCTTTTTATAATTTCTCTTTATTGATAGTTTCTATTTGGTGAAATTATTCTCATTCTCCTTTAGTTTTTTAAGACAGTTTTATTTCTTTGAACACATTTAAGATAGTGGATTTAAACTCTTTTTCTAGGGGCACCTGGGTGGCTCAGTTGGTAAAGCATCTGTTTTCAGCTCAGGACATGATCCCAGGGTCCTGGGATCGAGCCCCGCTTCAGGCTCCCTTCTCAGCAGGGAGCCTGCTTCTCCCTCTCTCTGTTGCTTCCCCTGCTTGTGTGTCTCTCATTCTGTAAAATAAATAAAATCTTTAAAAAAAAATAAGCTAATTTTTCAGTAAGTCTAACAACTCAGTTTGCTCAGGGATAATTTCTATTGATTGCTTTTTTTCTCATTAATGAGCCCTACTTTGTTTCTTTGTATGTCTCAATTTTTTGTTGTTGTTGAAAGCTAGATGTTTTAAATAATGTGTCAACTTTGGAAGTTAGAATCTCCCTTCCTCTAGGTTTTGCTGTTACTGTGGCAGTTTCTGTTCTTATTTGTTTGGTTGTTTTTGGAATAAATTCTGTAAAGTCTGCAATCTTTGTTGTGTGTGGCCACTAAGTCTCTGCTTGGTTGGTTCGGTTGTTGCTCAGACAGAGGCTCTATATGCATTGGGGCATACCTTCAACCCTCAGGGAGTTGACAACTCGGCCTTAGCATTCAATTCCTATTGTCACAGCCTCAAAGTTGGTCAGAGTTCAGAGCTTAAGGCCTTATTAGGTCTTTTCTGGGCATGTACACAGTCCTATGTATGTGCATGGCTTTCTTGATTCCCAAAGATATGTTTGTTTTTTTCAGAGCTCCTACAGACCTCTCACTACCCAGTTCTTCTTTTTAAGCTTTTAGGTTAGCTTTTTGTTTGCCCCAACTGTTACTCTACAACTTCAGGTAGCTATGAAATTAAACTGCCTCTAAAAATTTTCAACAAATGCCCCCAGGCAAAAGTTATTTTGCAGTAGGCAATCTCTGAGTCAGACCAAATAAAGAGTGGTGTCCCTTCGAGGGAACTACCAGACAGGTCAGATAATGACAGTTTCATAGGCATGAGGCTTTCAAGGAACTTCATCCCTGTTCTGCCTCCTTTGGAGAATGCCTACCTCCTGGTTTGGCCCATAATTGTGAACTCTTTTTTTCAGAGTTACCATGGAACTGGAGAGAGGAAGGTGGGAATGAGGTAAGTTAAAATGCCACAAAGCTCACTGTTCTTAGCAAGAATCAGTGGTTTTTCCTGAATAAATTCTTTCTGCATAGCTGCAAACCTTTGGTTAATTTCCAGAGTTGTGAAAAAGTTGATTCTATTTTTGCCAGTTTTCCCCTTGCTTTTATGGAGAGGAGAATTGTCAAAGGCCCTTACTCCTCCAATTTTGCTGACATCATCTGCTATCTGGGACTTTCAGAATGAGATATTCTTAAAAACTAGGTAAATTGGGACCCAATCTATATTCTTTCTAGAAGACAATCTTCTTCCAAAATAAAAACTGCCTTTTTTAACTTTTAAAATTGAATCATAAAGAACTGAGTCCTTCAAGATTTCAGAACTGTCAATTCAATTTCCAATTCTATATATCTTATGTTCCTTAAAATTTCCTTATAACAATTTGCCAAGTTAATTTTGATACCTATTTTTAAAACAAAAAAGTCAAATTTAATTAGTGGTTTAGTAGGGATAAAGAGATATAAGAGATAAAATGTGCACTCATTAAAAGTTTTAAGATATTCATCAAGGAATTTCATTAATGGAGGCTGTGTATGTATGTATGAAAATATCCTCTGATCAGAAGTAATATCCTAATATAAATTCAGCCAGCTTTCATTTAATAAAAACTTGCTATTCGTCTCATGTTCATAAGCATCAATTTCATTTTTTCATACATGTGAAAGAAGAAATTCAACCAGTTAGGAATAATATGCCTTTTTAGGAATCTAATAAAAGCTATGGACTTCCTTCCTAGGAAAATGAACATGTATTTATTTATTTATTTATTTATTTATTTTTAAAGATTTTATTTATTTATTGGACAAACAGAGATCACAAATAGGCAGAGAGAGAGAGGAGGAAGCAGGCTCCCCGCGGAGCAGAGAGCCCGATGCGGGGCTCGATCCCAGCACCCTGGGATCATGACCCGAGCCGAAGGCAGAGGCTCAACCCACTGAGCCACCCAGGTGCCCCTGAACATGTATTTATAATTGAGCTTCCAATTTAAAGGGTTCTTGGATATCCTATAACCTGTAAATTAAGAACCCCTACTGAAAAAAAATAGACTTTAATGGGAAAAATAGAAAACAGATATTCAAATAATTTCATCTCCAGTGGAGCATCAAGAATTTAGAATATTAAAACATAAAAGTGGTCTCCAACTAATACATAGTATTTCATTTCAAAAGCTGCTTTGTAAAATTATGTATTTAGGATTTATTACATGTTCTTATTAAAACAATGTTAGAAACAATGGTTGAAGTCTCTTTAACTGTAAGCCTCTTAAAAGTAGGTGCTCTTGGGCACCTGGGTGGTTCAGTTGGTTAAGCGACTGCCTTCCGCTCAGGTCATGATCCAGGAGTCCCGGGATCGAGTCCCATGTCGGGCTCCCACCTCCATGGGGAGTCTACTATTCCCTCTGACCTTTTCCCCTCTCATGCTATCTCTCATTCTCTCTCTCAAATAAAGAAAATCTTTAAAAGTGGGTGCTCTTTGTATATGTTTTCATATTATAATAATCTATCCAAGTGAAGAGCATATGTTAGGACCTCAGGTAACCCTTTACAAAACTCATTTTACTCAATAATGTGTTTGAATACAAATGCACTAAAATAGGAAAAAATATTGGGGCAATGACAAGGCCAAGTAAACCACAAAGACAAAAATTAAAAAATAAAATGGAAGTGATGAATCACTGAATTCTACTCTAGAAACAATACTACACTATATGTCAACTAAGCAAAATTTAAATAAAAAATAAATTTAAAAAGTGGAAAAAGAATAAAGAATAAAACAGATTTTAAATTATGTATCGCTTGAGAGGCCTAATTAGAAGAGAATGTAACAGTAAATACAGCTATTTCTAGATATTTAAACTTATGGATGCCTTTTTACTGTGTTAAATTTCACTTCATAATATGTTTTTTCTTAATATAGCATCTCCTACACTTAGCCATGAATGAGGTCATATTTGGACCCTAACAGTTAGTAAATGGACTGGAAGGGCAAAAGGGTTAAGATGTTTTGCTTTCAGTGACTGGAAACGAGTTAATAGACATTGGGAAGGGGAAATTAGCCAGAGATTTTATAAATAAAATATTTATTACATATATCTTAAGATGTGTTCAGGTTAAAGTAAGATAGTGTGAGCATGAGCAATAAGAGGATATGGGAGCACCACTGGAGGGAAGGAAGGACAGGAAGGAAGGGGGAAAGGAAGGAAGGAAGGAAGGAAGGAAGAAAGAGAAAAGGAAAGGGAAGGAAAGAAAGGAAAGGTGGGTGAGTAATGGAGATGGAATTTTGATTTTGCTTCTTGGTCACTGTGCTGAAGAAGATGGGAAAACTACAGTTTGGTGCCATAAATATAAAGGACAAATGGCACATTCTCATTTGAGTAGCAATGAACTCTTATCAGAACTAGATAAAATCGTAAGTAATAATCAGAATTCAACTGGTATCATTTGCTATCTACCGGATGTGGCCCTTCTATAGGATAAATGAAATGACCTGGCCTTGTCTTCAGAACTGGACTTGTGAAGACGTTTATATAGCAAAAGCAATGCCAAAACAATGAAGGAATGAACTACAATTTCAGTGACAGGCTCCCATATATTAGGTAAAGACAAGACAAACTCAGAGACATGGATTACATCCCAACCCTCCCCGTCCCACCCCCACCTCTTTTTTGTTAAGTTTGGCATTTGACTCCCTAACTAGGTGAAAATGGAAAAAAAAAAAAGTTCAGCCTGGCAGTTGGAGTCTATAGTGCCAGAGATCCCTTGCTGAAGAAATCTGCCAATAAACAATCTCAGCAAACTGAGAAAGTAATCAATTACCTCCCTAAAAATGTCTTTAGCCTGAAGAGATTCAGAATTAGATATAACAATGAGCTAAATCAATATAAAATTGGTATACTGAGTAACTGATTTAGACTGGTGATTTTAAACTAGACTCTAAGTTTATCAACAGTAACAGAACACTAAGAGAAAGATTCAACACATGTATAGGTTTAATAAACTATGTTCAAGACCTAGGAAGGTTTTATTCATTGACAACTGAGGTATACAAAATCACATACAGTATATTAAACTTAAATCCAGCTAAGTTTTAGGAAACATAATTAAGTTGCAAAGCCTGCTTGGAAGTAAATTTTAAATTCTGCTAAATTCATAAAATAATTCATATTAAAAAGTAATAATAGCCAATTCCAGAGAATGAAACCATGAGATCTAAAACCTCTGAATCTTACCATAACATTTTAAGGATTAAAGCACTTAAAAAAATCAGTGCTTCTTGTGAGTAACAACTTCTAAGACTCTTCTATAATCAGTATATGAATAATAATAATAATAATAGTAATTCAAAGGGTTAAAAAAGTATTTAAAAGCAGGGATCCTGAAAAAAGATCTACAGAAACAGATTAACTTGGAGCACACGGAATGTAGGATTCTACTTTCCAAAGTCAGGATAACTGGATAAAATATAAATAGGCTACTCTGCCTTAGGTTTTCCAACTTCAGCGATCAACTGCATTGTTCCGGGGGGGGGGGGAAGACTGTAGAAGGGTAGCTTTTACTGCACTGTTAAATAGCCTGTATTTGGAAGACAGGCTAATTAGAAAAATAAATACAATGAATTGTGCCAGCTGAAGTAGGAGCACACTGGAACTGTGGCCAGGTGAAACAAGGAGGATATAAAAAATAACTATAAAAAATAAGTAACTTTAAAATGCTTACCTACTGTTTAAAAACATTTACATATAAATATGATTAACCATATCAATGTCTTAAAACCAAAGTTTAAGTCCTGCACATCATAACCGTACTGATCTTTCCAATTTTCACATATGCTCTCTAAGTGACTTAAGCCAAATGTGATATAGGAGTCTTTAGTACTATTAGACCATAATCATAAAGGTGGTAAGTTATGGATTTGGAGGGAATTCATCCTAGTTTCTTTTGAACTGCAATTATCACATCTTTGCCATTATTTCCCTTCCCTCCCTTCCCATCCCACCTTCCATACCACAGGACTCAAAATTAGACCTTATAAATAGATATCTAGATTTCACCTCTTCCTAGTCAAAAACAATAGGCCTAGAGCAATGTGTTTCTATAACTGTAAATTACTCTAGCTATCTTTCAAATACCATGTTCTAGAACTGACAAACTAGAAGGAAATTTAAACTGTCTCCACCCACTTCCCACTACATTATACCCACCACTTCCCCACCCCCAGATGAAAGTTAGGTTGATAAATGGATTTTGGAGATGAAATAAAGCCAGACATCAAATAACTTACTTGAAATCCATCTCTTACCTTCTGTACTTAACCCTGGACTTGATGTGAACTTGGCTACATCAACAATTTTTACAGCAAATTGTTGCCCAGTTTCTCTGTTGATACATCGTCGTACAACACTGAAGGGACCCCTTTAAAAAAAAAAAAGGCCAAGTTTAATTCATTGCTTTTAATTAATGTCCCCATCAACATCCTACTGATGTTTCAGTGTCTACTATGGCTGTAGTTTAAGATCAAATTTAAGTACCACAATTTTGAACATGTTTTTCTACAATCCATGAGGTAAATAATTCATAAGTTATTAAACCAGAATAGAAAGCAAATCTGCATTTTAAAATGATTTATGAAAATTCTTATTATTCTTATACTCAAGGCAAATAATTTTTGTAATATTCTACATATATTATCAACATCTTAGAGTAAGAAATCACAGTGGCAGTACACACAGCTTTTACCTTTTGAAGCAGAAACTGAAGTCATTCTTGACCCCTTCCACTTTCACCTTACCCACTACCTACCCAATCTTCACTAACAAGTCCACTGACTTTCTCTCAACTCTCTCTCAATCCTCTCCACCTCTCTCCATGTAACATACCCAGATCTAAGCTACTCCCATCTTCTACCAGGACTGCTGAAGAACTTGCTTCTCCCACTCATTCTTGGAGTCATGTTTTAAAAATGGAAATCTGATCTTACGTTTCTGCTCAAAATCCCAGAGAAAGAAGGTATTTTCAATGCATATATTTAGCTAAGAACCAAAACACATAAGTAATTCCCAAATAGGAAAATATACCCCAGTAAAGTCCGGCCAAAATACTTGAAGAGGCACTTCACAAAGAGAAAGCCCTGCATGATTTTGCCTCCAACAACCTCTCCAGTCTCACAAGACATGACAGAGAAATCTATCTTCCTTAATTTTCAAATTGGAATTGTTCTAAATTACCACAGAAAAGGAAGTACTTTCTGCCCCTGAGTCATCCAGCTCTCTCCCTAAACTGGTGGCTTTTAATACTGGCCATACAATTGAATCAACTAGGATGATTGATAAAACACCAATGCCCAGGCCCATGCATTACATACACACACACATGGGTACACACAGTTCCTTGCGATTAATAGTTATCAAATAAGTATCTGAACCAAAGATAATCCAAAGATTGAATTGTACATGGACATGCTTGAATTGACTACTGAATAATACAGAACACAAAAGCAATGCACTGTAGCGATTTATCTGAAAGCAAGTATAGTTTAAGTCATTAAATACATGTACATATATACACAGGTGTATCCATCCCACCAGGAAAAGTAACACCCTCATTAGCTTTTATAAGTAAAAACAGTACATGTGGATGCCCATGGTCAATCAGCAGGTAAGTTCTTCATTTACATTGGGGCACGTGTGATCCTGCTTGCCTTAAAAGAGTTTGTCTTTCTCTTAATTAGGGGACAAGGAAAAGAATATAATCTAACCCAGACTTAAACATTCTCTAACACCATATGAATTAGTTGATTTCACCATGCCATCATCTGGACATCAATTACACCACAGCCTCAAATCTCTCTCTTCAAGCAACCTAACAAAGCTCAACTGGAAGGGAAAAAAGTGGTAATAATGTGCCTTTCAGAACTCTGAAGAAAGAGGACCTTTTCCATAACCACTCCAAACTGCTCAAAGATTTTGCTCTAAGAGAAGACAATATAACAATATGAGGCAGGACTCCCACAAACGTTTTCATTCTCAATCTGGATGCCTTACTTGTGACTACTTATCCTGACAACAGAAAGCAATTTCAGGAAATGCATATTGTAATCGGTTTTTGTCCACATATAAGCCCTTGGGATTCTATTTATATATACATTCGAGTAGTGTGCTTCAATTCACTACATCTTTTAGAAAATTTCCAAGATTTGTATGCGGGATTATTTGTGGACAATAGAGTCAATTTTTAACTTTTTCCTGTTTGATGTAAGGTGAGGAAGAAAAGCATAGCTTCTCTCCCTGCCCTTTTAGTAAAATGAAGAAAGCTACAGAAAAAGGAGAGAAAAAGGAATTTGCGGGGTGGAGGGAGAGGCATTTAAGTCTATGAATAAAAGTCAAACCCGATCCTCAATTCTTTTTTTTTTTTAAAGGATTCTGTTTATTTATTTGACAGACAGAGATCACAAGTAGGCAGAGAGGCAGGCAGAGAGAGAGGAGGAAGCAGGCTCCCCACTGAGTGGAGAGCCCGATGTGGGGCTCGATCCCAGGATCCTGAGATCATGACCTGAGCTGAAGACAGAGGCTCAACCCACTGAGCCACCCAGGCGCCCCATCAATCCTTAATTCTTTAGGCTGATTCTATACTGTGAAGCAAGGAAAAGGAGTTTATTAACTACTGATGACCTGAAGACAGGTCAAAAAGTAAGGCATTTCAATGGCACCCAAGGAGTTAGCAAAAGTGAATCAAATTTAGTACACAAAAAGACACTGAAATATACCTCAAGTTTTTCTTATGATTTAATCCATCAACCAGATACTCAGTGGAAACTGATAAAAATTTAAATGAGTATACAGGATTTGAGTACCTTTATTTGGTTGACAGGTTGAAAATGGGCAAGTAATACTCTGAATATTCTGGCTTGGTTTCCCATCTTTAAAAAAGAGGGTGTAATAAAGTATGTGTAATACAGTAATTGTTTTACATTTATTATACTTGAATGATATTTTAAGGAACAGCAAAAATTCAGAGGGCCTAAGTCTGGCCATTCATCTGGCTGAAACTCTTCCATGCTTGAAATTTCACCCGTACGTGGTTTTTTTTTTTTGGGGGGGGGGGGGGATCATATGGTACAGATGGTTCTCGAGTATTTATGTGGAGGAAAATATTGACAGATAGTAGTAAGCCACCATCATAAGCTATTATCTTTCTCTTATTTCTACTAATTCTGGCCAGCATGTTAATCAAGATGAAATAAGATAATTGATAGCATTTAAGATTTGATAAAATAGATGTTCTCTCTTCAACTTTTAGAATAATGAATTTTGATTAGGATTGTGGCAGAAAGTTCCATCTGGGGCAGGTGGCAGCTTGCAGAATTCTGGGGTTTTTTTTTAAGATTTTATTTATTTATTTGATGGAGAGAGAGAGAGAGATCACAAGTAGGCAGAGAGGCAGGCAGAGAGAAAGGGGGAAGCAGGCTCCCCACTGAGCAGAGAGCCCGATGTGGGGCTAGATCCCAGGACTCTTGAGACTAGGACCTGAGCCGAAGGCAAAGGCTTAACCCACTGAGCCACCCAGGCGCCCTAGAATTCTGTTTTTAAGTAAAAGGTCAATGAAACCAGAATATGTTGCAAGTGAATAAATATTGTTGTACCATGGCCTATGGTTCTGAAAAGAATGCAGCTGTGTCTCTATGCAGTCACAGAGTCCTCTCCTCTGGTATTCATTTATGTGAATAAAGGTTAAGTCTAGGAAATGAGCAATTAAAAAAAAGATTTATTTATTATTTGAGAGAGAAAGAGAGAGAAGAAGGAGAGGGAGAGAATCCTTAAGTAGACTCCTTGCTGAGCAGGGAGCCCAACACAGGGCCCTGAGGATCAGGACCTGAGCTGAAATCAAGAGTCGGATGCTTAACCAAATGAGTCACCCAGGCGCTCTGGAAATGAACAATTTTGATACCAAAAGTAAATATATCAAAAAAGGACACTAGAATTAAGGTTGAAATCAGGCTAGAATATAGCATATTGGTTTCCAGATTACAGATTTAACACAATGCATCTAATTTATCTTCCTCCCCAGACCCCACTAAAATGATACCAAAGGGGCTATCACTTTTGAAACTAGAAGCGACAGTAGTAATACTCAAATTTGGGAAGCAAAAAAGCAGTGGTGGAGTAGTGGTAACTGACTTAGTAGAGTCAGGAAAGCTATAGTGCAAAGAGAAAATAAGGCAAGTTCATAAACCAAACACATTTTATACTCCAGAATCCGCAAGAAACTCTTGAGCTGGCTGCACCAGATAACCCTGGAACTAGAAGGTGGGGCTAAAAGAACAGGTTTGAAAGAAATCTCTAGAGCAGCAGTTAGAGCCCGAGGCCCCCTCCGTACCCACACTCCATCCCACCGTGCAAAGGCCCTACCATCATTCTATCAGAGACCTGCTCTACAGAGGGTAAAACATAGGGTCTGAGAACTGGGGCACAAGGCAGTTGAGGAAGTGGGTAAGAGTAAATGGAAAGCTACGGGACTGAGTGATCACACACAAACTGAATACAGACAGCCCCACCTCTTTTCTCCTTAACAGGGGGATGTAAGAAGCTAGAGCTTTAGCCTTCAGGCAGGAGGAGAAAAGATTTTCTGTTGTGTACCTGACCAGGCCAGAAGGAAAGACCTATAGATAATGACTTGAATTGCTCAACAAGCCCCACCCACAAGTTCAGAGCTGTCAATCACCTTTCAGCCCCCCTACTGCAGGATTTCCAACCTCAGCACTACTGACATTTTGAAAGCCTGAATAGGTCTTTACTGGGCAAGGATATCCTCTGCATTGCAGGATGCTTAACAGCAATCCAGGCAGCACGCCTGACCAAGTTCTGACATCCAAAAATGTCTCCAGACATTGTCCTTTGTGCCCTCGGGGAGGGGGGGGGGCAAAACTGGCTCCAGCTGAAAACCACTGCTCTATTCCTAGTCATGAGTACACCTCCAAACTTCCAAGATATCTGGAGAATAGTCTGTAATTTGGAATTTAGATATCACAAAACAGAAAGAGCAACCTAAAAGAAAAAGACTAAACAAACAAACAAACAAAAAACCCTTCAAACTACCATGAATATCCTCAGAAAGCTATTGTAACTATGAAACAAAAACGGAACTTTCAGAAAAGAAAAAAAGGGCTCTTTAAAAAGAAACACCTTAAGAAATTTAAAACTCAATAGAAGGGCTAGAAGATAATGTTGAGGAAATAGCCCAGAAAGTAAAGCAAAAGGAACAAAAGAAATGGAGTGGAAGAACACAAAAGAATCATCCAAGAAAATTTCCCAGAACTTAAATCAGGAGTTTCCCAAATTGAAAGGACCCACCAAATACTCGACAAAATAGATCATAGGCCCATGTCCACGCATGCCACGGTGGAACCTAAAAGCACTGTGGGCCAGATTTTCCATTTCTAGAAGTAGAAGGAAGGATGGTGTGCTGGGAGGGGAGGATCATATGGTTCACATAGAAAGATCAGGAAGCAGAATGGCTTCTAAGTTCTCAATGGCGATACTAAAAGCAAGAAGACAACAGAGCAACAACTTCAAAAATCATGAAGGAAATCTCTAACTTTTAATTCTATATCCAGTCAGAAAAATCAATAATCACAAAGACATTTTCAGACATGAAAGAGCTCAATAAATTACTCTCAATGCATACTACCTGGAGAAGTTATTTTAAGATATGTTTGCCGAAACAAGAGACTAGATCAGCAGAAAGGATGTCAAGAGACAGCAAAGAGGAGACCCAACATAGGAGATGCATAAACGGAGCCCCCAGGAGTATAAGGGAGACCTCAGGCTGACAGCAGGAGAGGTTAAACCAGTCCAAACTGTGAGCTGTCGAAAATTCCCACTACCAATGATCCTCTAACCCCAAAACAAGGAGAAGTAGGTGTGCTGGGCCCAGATTCTTCTGTTTGGCTTTTTCTGACCAGGGGCTGTTAAGATTCCTGCTCTTCTCTGCCGCCTGGATTAGCAGAAGACGGTCATTTTGCTCCACGGCAGTTGGTATATTCCTGAGAGCTTGAGGCGGGTCTCAGGGGACGGAGAAGCAGGAGAATGCAGAGCAGCCCAAGCCCCGACCATATCCCTGCAGAACAGTAAACCAGCCCCCATACACAGCCCTGGTGTCCTGTCTGTGAGGGGCCCCGTGTCGTGGGATTTACTTGGGACCTTGCCAACCGACTTCCCAGACTGGGTTCCTATACACTCTCAGGGTATCTGAAGCCAGACTGTGAACAAGAGGCTCTGTTCAGCTTTTCTTCTCCTGAGAAGCTTCCTACAATACTGGTAATATTGCCCTTTCCTTACATACCTAAGTTTGTCCTCACTACTCAGTTTTTAAAGACTAAATAATATACTCTTTGGACATACATACCTAGGTGGTCAATCTATAAAGAAAACCAAAAGGAATGATTAATATAAAAGCCAGGATAGCAGTTGGGGGGGGTGCTGTTTTCGGTATGGGGCATACAAAGGGCTTTTAAAGGTACTTAGAAATATTCCCTTTCATCACTTGGATTCATGAGTTTTCATTTCACTACTTTTAATATACACACATACTTAATACAATCCTCCATACATCTATTTCATAGTTTAAAAAATGTTTTTAATGGCTTAGAGGTATATCTCTAAGATCTTGCCAATCAAAGGTCTTAATTTTGTTTACATATCTGTACAAATTATTTTAAGTGACTTGATATACATAAATGAAACCAATGTTTAGATCTCAAACATTAAGTTTATAAGGTTATTAAGTTAATATGAATTATGTTCACTGTAACAGTATGAACTTCTTGTCCATATCACAGGTCTAGAAGCTTCATTGCTTTATAATAGATTACGCAACGTACCACAAGAATACAGGAAAACCATGAAGAAAAAGAAACACCAATTAACAAAAGGAAAGAAGCAGATGGGGGAAATAAAGACCAAGAACAAATTCATATTTCATATATATATATATATATTTATACACACAAACACACAGTTGATATATAGTCAATCCTCATTATTTGTAATTTACGAAGTCACTTACTAACATTTATTTGTAACCCAACATCAATACCCATACCCACTGCACTTTCACAGTCATTCACAAACACATGCCCAACAGTGAAATACCTGAGTTGCCTGATGTGGATGTTACCAGCTAAGGGTGAACAAGGTGACACTCAGCCTTCATGTTTCAGTCATCAGACTGTAAGCAAGTGTCCCTTTTGCCATTTAGTGCATTTTTTACACTTTGTGCCTCTTGTTGGTCATTTCACTGTTTAAAATGGCCTTCAAATGTAACGCTGAAGGGCTGTCTAGCTAAGTGCAAGAAGGCTGTGATGCGCCTTAAGGAGAAAATACATGTGTGAGAGGAGCTTCATTCAATAATGAATTGCAGAGCTGTTAGTATTGATTCAATGTTAATCCATCAACAATATACATGAAATAAGGTATCTTCAAACAAAAATACATGTAAGACAGGTTATATATTGATTAGTTAAACAGGTGACCAACAGCTCTCAGGAGCATAACCCCGTATTGCCCCTAGGAGCAGTGGTTCAGCATTCATTTAGTGTTTGGGGCAACTTCATAGAATATAACTGTGGCAAATAATGAGTATCACCTGTGTGTGTGCATGTATGCATATGCATACACATAAACACGTGTGTATTTGAGTTATGTAATGTATATTTATAATATGTAGTATTATGTTACATTTAGAATATACACTCAATGAGTACCTGGTATATATTAGACCCACGGTAAGTATTTGGTGAATGATGGATCAAAAATAAACTAGGAAAGCAAAGCCACTGATAAACTTATCATAGCACACAATTTTACACAAGTATATAAAACTGAAAAATTATGGTACGTCCAGCTATTTCTCTACCGATTTACTAAGTCTGTACTTTCCTACGATTTTCTATATAGTTCTGATGTGAGTTGAGGGAAATAAATGGTGGCTGGGTGAAAAGGAAACAAATTACAAATACAATAATAATGACATTAGCAGTAAGAATGAAGTCTTCAGAACTACATTCTATAAACACATAAATATATATAAAAATAATACTTAATAAAGGTAATAGTGGTCTTTTCCTCTTATTTCTCCATTGTTAGTCATTGGCATTAAAGAAGAGCTCAGATATATCATTCCATCAAGAAGTGCTTTTCTTGTCTTCCTGTAGTTTTCTGGCAGTGACAGGACAGGAATGTTGCTCTGACACTTGTTTTTCTCTTTAATACTTCTGGTGCCACCCCACCTCCAACACACACACTTATATATACACATACCAAGCTGGGTTAGTTTAGGTACAGTGACTAAACCAAAGTAAAAAAGCTTGCCTAATCATAGCTACTGCTAAAGAAATACACGAGATGGAAAATTATTAAAACTGTTGCCTAAATGTTAACAATTAAAGACCTGACACTTTGAAGAATTAAGCTCAGTATCATTCAGATTGTTCCTTGAAAATAGAAAGGGAAGACTTATTTGAAAATTTGGCAGTGGCTCTCCAATAAGCTACAAGAACAAATCTAGCTCAACTGTCAAAGCTGAGTAATTCCAAGAGTTAAGACTAACATTTACTAACTCGGTACTTATACTGGCATAATTAGTACCTCTGCCAAACCTTGATAGTTCAGTGAAAAGTTTAGTATACCTTTCTTTAGATTTTATGTAGCACACCATTCTGTGGTCTGAATCTATGCAGGATATATTCACCAGTTTTATGAGAGGACTGACTATAGAGTATACATAGCAATTTCTGCTAATCCAGAAGTTCCAGAAAACTTGACTGATGTGTGTGTGTGTGTGTATGTATGTGTGTGTGTGCATGTGTTTGAAGGGCTAGGGCCATAGTAGGATATGGACTCTAAGTCTTGGTTAGCTCATATATGATGGAGCGTGTATCAAGGAGACTTGCTAAGAGGAGAAAAAAATATTGGATATTGAAGCACTGACATTAAAAAATTCTATTGATATTAGCACTTTTTATTCATTTACTTCATTTTCCCCCATGGAAGTAAGACCAGTAAAAATACAAATAAACAAAAGATTAATAAAGCAATTCTTGTCCTCAGGAAACACCTAATCTTAACAGATTACTGTTGGTACATATACAAGATTTCAGTATAATGTATGGAACAAGGAATTAAAACAGTATAATACCAATAATTTATTATCTGTGGGTAGGAAGGTGGTCAGAGGAAGCCTCTGAGACAGAAACACTTAGGAAGGCTTGGAAAGATAAATACATTTTTCGGGCCAACAAGGGAAAGGGGAAAATTCCAGAATTAGTAGGCGTGTGTGGAACAGCCTACAGCCAAGTCAAAACATGGTTTGTGCTGGATACTACAAGCTATTTGGTATTGCTGATTTGAAAAATCAGAGGGTGAGAAGTAGCTAGAAAGAGAAAGGCAGAGGAATGGAAGATGGGTTGAATAATGAATGGGAGCCAGTTAGGAAGTTAGTACTTTAGCCTAAGCATGAGGTGATAAACACTTAAACCAATAGAGTACACGTAACAAAGATACTTAAAGTAAACTGACAATGTAGTAGGGCACCTGGTTGGTGCAGTTGATTGAGACACCAACTCTTGGTTTCAGCTCAGGTGCTGATCTTGGGTTGTGGGATTGAGCCCCATGTCAGGCTGTGATCTGTTCAGAGTCTGCTTGGGATTCTGTCTCTCCCTCTGCCTCTGCCCCTTCCCCTGTGAGCGCACATGCACTCTCTCTCTCAAATCAATTGTTTAAAAACATTGACAGTGTAATGAATGACCAGCTTGGGGGCAACTGAAAGAATGACTTACAGACTTCTGGCAACAGTTACTGAGTAAATAATGATACCATCAAATGAGAGGGGCTACATGACAAAGAGCTAGTAGAAAACTGAGAAAGGAGACACATGGTGGTGTTTTCAAAACACTGATTCAAATCAAAATATGGATTTCCATGAACTATCCAGGAAGAGACCTACAGAGGACATTAGACAGGAATATGAAGTTCAAGGAAGGGGTCAACATGTAGATGAAGATAACACCAACCACCATTGACGGCATACCATTTGCCAAGCATGCTGCTAAGAACTTTACATGGATTCTCTCATTGTAATATACATCATTACCTATCGTAACAGCCAAGAAACAACCCCCCATTTTATAGATTAGGAAAACTGAGGCCAAGATGGGTTTTCTAGGGCCAGACAGTGAATGGCTGAGTCAGGACTGGAACCAAAACATAAGGAACTCCAAGATCTAAGTTCTCAATCCCTGTACTCTGGAAGGAGGCACCAGTGAACAGAAGGTTACTTAAGCCATTCATGTGAACGAGATTACTTAAGAGTACAGACCAAAAAGGACAGAAAACAGAGCCCCAGAAAACACAAACATATCCCATTTCTCCAAAAGGAACTGCTAGAAAAATCCTCCTCAGAAGGACTGCAAGAAGCCCAGAAAGAAAAAGTGCTAAAGGCAAGCTCTTAGAACATACTATGTTATAGAAATTGAGACACAAATCCAAGTGCTTAGCAGGGTCAGCCCTAGGCATGAACACATGGATTCTCCCCATTCCTCTCAAGGCAGGCACGAGAAAAGCCCAATTTTCATTTTTAAATTAAGAGCTGCACATTCCCATTGTTATTTTCTACATGTGGGACTATTACGTCAGAAACTGACCCAAAGAAAATATTTCATAGAGAAACAACCTTTTGGAAACTTGCTCCTAACTTTCTACTAGTGTTCGTGAACCTAATCACTTATAACTAGTACTAAAATTAATTATCACAATTGTCAAATTCTGCATGCATACTCTAGTCTTTAAAAACTGAAACTAAAAATTATGGAAGGCTGGCAGTATGAGGTTACATTATAAATTATATTTATAAAAGGAGGGTGTTCTGTTAATATGCCACTAGCATAGTTCTCCAAATGCTACATTATTCCTGTAATAGTATGTCTCCTGCCATTAGCTATTACTTGGGCCCAGAAGTTACTATCTTTGTTAACAGGTTGTTTTTTCACTGATACTTCTGTAGAGTACTGTTAATTTCTTCCCACTCAGAACCATGTTTTATGGATCTTCATAACAAGTTAGACCTAATTCTGAATTAAATAAAATTATCTCATTTAAGTTACATAAATTAGCGAAAGAAACCTCAAAGCCAGCAATATGCTCCTTTCTCTATTATTCATTTTAGTTGCAACAGGATTATGTAAAGTTTATATAGCAGCACAGAAACCAAAATGGATTTAGCTAACACTCTAAATTGGGGTTTCCCAAATTGGCATCTTGTAGAGTCCTTAAGGAATAAAAGTTTCTCTGTCAAGTCTGGCAAAACACCATATAAAATACTTACCCCCCTCATCCCTGCCCCATATTCAAATGTGAAGACACATCAGCAGCTAAGTCTTGAAGTCAGAAAACGAGCATCTCTCCTTCATCCTCAACTCCCATCACCCACACTGCACCTATTAATCATGAGTGTTCCCTGAAAAGCATGCCGGACTGGTGATCTAAAAATTTATGATCGCACTACAAATTACGGAGTTGTAACTGCTGTGAGCCATTCAGATTTCCAACTTTTCTCTGAAACAAATATTCTCCCACCCCCACAGGGCATATAAATTGTTGTTTAAATTCTTACAGAGAGGGAGATAATCCAATTGTTTGCTTAGTAAAGGATGGAAAAGATTTAACTATGCAATTTAAATGTCTATTCATTAATACTCCCAAAAGTAATTTACTTTTTACAATTGTTAATATAAGCATATTCAGTAGGCAATAATGTAACCTCTGGTCTTTTAACCAAAAAACAGTTAACAAAAAGGCAAAGCACACAAAGGAAATAAGCATTTATACCTAATTACCCAGCTCAGTGCAGGGCAGCAGAAAATAGGTTTTGAATCATAATTGTAGTAATCAGTTTTTAGGTCTAAAGAAGGAGATGATCTGGAAAATAACTACTTTAGGGGAAAAAATAAGAAAAGAGTATAAAATAAGTGGATATAAACTGTTCAGGCAAGACAGTAAAATCGAATATTCAGACATTTGGGGAATTTTTCAAGTTAGGTAAGAAAGCAAAGTCCCCACATATTACAAGGAATATGCAAGTTAGTAAAGCTTATTTTTAACCAGTTTCCCAGGGATGGATCAACTGTGCTTTTCTAAGTACTTCCTTTTAATCAATAAGGCTCGTAAGAGAGCACAGGGGACAAGAGAAAAGGACCAGCACATTCCTCAACGCATATGAAACTGAGCCCCTGAGCTTTTCAGTCTTTCTCCTGATCTCAGTTGAAGGCCAACTCCACATTTCCTTCCAGTTGCTTAGCCAAAACGTAAGGTGCCATTCTTGATCCGTTTCTTTCACAGTCCAACTCCGATTCATAAGGTAATGCTCTTGGCTCTACTTTGCTGAGATCTTTGTTTTCATTTGTTTCAAGAAAATTTGTAACCAACTGTTGGAACAGTTTTATGACAGCTGAATCAAAACTCCCATGAAATAATTCCAATATCTGATTCATAGTCGGTATTGGCCTCAGCGGTATTGGCCTTTTTTCTTTCAAATTGTGGCTTTCCTGGTGCTTAGTAAGTATTTTGGACACTGTGGTCTTTATTAGACTCTAGATCAAAGAGTCTTACATTTTAGCAGGTAGTCGCACTTGATCTCACTGGGCGACCTTAAAGGAGAACGGGGTGCGGTCAGAATCTCCCAGGCCTGGGTCTCCTTCTGCCATGGGCTGGACGGCAGGGAAACAAGTAACAGCTGCTACCATGGCCTGGCCTTTGTTCTTGTTGCTGCTGTAGGCAGATCAGATGGCTGGGGCCTACGTTGTGGCAGGGGGACTGAAATGGCCAGGGCTTTGATGCTGCTGGCAGATCAAACCACCCACCAGGGCCCCAGGCTTTGCTGTTCTTGCTGTGGCTCTGGGCAGATCAGACTGCCCACTGGGCTCCAGGTGTGGGGTCCCACTAAGTCTTTGTTGAGCTTTCCCTTGCCTGGGGAAAGGGGTTAGAGAAAGCAAGCTTTTGTTTTTGTTTTCTATGCCCTTTGGTGGATCTGGGCACTAGGTCTCTCCTACACCCAGTCCAGAAGTAAATGGGAGGTAAAAAAGAAAATCCACTGAACTCTCCACATTGTCATTCTTCAAGCGCTGCTACTCTACCTTCTTCCCATTTCTGAGCCGTTTTATTGATGTCAGTTAAATAATTTCCAAGGTATTTATAGTTGTATTTATAGGGGTGGGGCAGGAATAAGGCAGTCTAAACCATCTTGTCCCAGAAATGGAAGTCAGTGCATTTTCTTTTTTAAGATTTTATTTATTTGACAGAGAGAGAGATCACAAGTAGAGAGAGAGAGAGAGAGAGAGAGAGAGAGGAGGAAGCAGGCTTCCTGCCTAGCAGAGAGCCCGATGAGGGACTCGATCCCAGGACCCTGACATCATGACCTGAGCTAAAGGCAGAGGCTTAACCCACTGAGCCACCCAGGCAGCCCCAGTCAGTGCATTTTCAACCTCTTCCATTCTAGCTAGTATTCAGAGTCCATGCTATTCAAAATTCAGGGATGAGTTGCAGTTCCTTTAAGTCCAATACAGCCAGTTAAAAATAGCAGCCATTAAACTTGTCAGGTCCATGCTATAGTTTCCAGGACTCCTGGCTCAGAATTTTAGTCTCAATCAAGTAACTGATGTTTCTCAACCTTCTGCAGTTTGAGGAATGCCGAGCTAGACAAGGTATACTAGAACAGGGGTATCTTACTGTTGTCTCCACACACGTGTGCGCACACATTCATACTTGCACATTTGCTCACCCTGGCAGTCTTCTGGAATCTAAAAGGAGATCTAAGATACCAGAGTCTCTTCGGTGTATTTTAGTTATGCTGTATTGGTTGGAAAATGGTGTTTTTAATAATCTCATTATTTGATCCTACCTACTATAGAAAGTGAGGAAAGGTAGGGGGCACAGTAATTCACATAAATAAGGTGATGCACAATCGAAGATCAGCTCTTAATAAAGGATCTGTTAGGTGACTAAACTAGTACTTTGAGAGCAGGGATTTTTGCTTATCCACCTTGTTTCTTAGTATATAGAACTATGGGTGCCATTATGCTAGTGGAGACACAAATGCTTTTTGGATGAACAAATGGACTCAAATCCATTTTAGGATGCACAAACAAGACCCATTAGCATAATTATATTTTATTTCATCTAAATTATAGTTAATAGCTTTCTAGCTCTTTAATCTCTTGGAGATTTTCACTTCTCTAGTAGAAATAAAACTTTAACTTGTCAGTGCCAATTACTAAAAGGCAGGCAAAAGTTATAAAATCATACGACATGTTAATTTTTAAATCTTTAAAAATACATCCGTTTTACTAGAAATGTTGTGTGCAAGTTCAAAATCCTTCTAATGCTATCATAATTAAAACTCAAAAACCAGACTTTTTTACTTCTAACATGTAGTAACATCTGTTCTTAAGCACTTTGTTTTAATGATTTGAAACAGGCCTTGTAAACTTGAGGCATTTTACAAAAGCAGTATTTTGTAATGGCATAGACCCAAACATAGCTCCTAAAATTTAGAAAGCTTTGCAACCTAAAAGTTTATAAAATCAGCTGTGATAATGATTAGCTCAAAATCAATTGAAGCTTTTTGTTTACTTGAATGTTTAAACAGTTTACTAAAACAAATTTTACTTTGTATAATCTGATAAGATTAAATATGAGCCTCAATCACAATAACAGTTTACCACAAGATGTAACCAAATGGAAATAAACTACTTCTTTTATTCATATGATCACTTTTTTGATGAAATTACAAACAAATAAGCTCAATTAAGAGTTAGAAGACAGGGACGCCTGGGTGGCTCAGTTGGTTAAGCGGCTGCCTTCGGCTCAGGTCATGATCCCAGAGTCCTGGGATCGAGTCTCACATCGGGCTCCTTGCTCAGCAGGGAGCTTGCTTCTCACTCTGCCTCTGCCTGCCACTCTATCTGCCTGTGCTCACTCTCACGCTCTCTCTCTCTCTCTCTCTGACAAAAAAATAAATAAAATCTTTAAAAAAAAAAAGAGTTAGAAGACAAAGAAACTCCATGGCTCCTAATTAATGCTGGACTGAAGACTAAATTTTAAGCACAGGCTTAAATCATAAGCCTTAAAGCATAATATGAGATGATAAAATTAGAAACGTTCTATACCCAATGACTAATCATCCACCCATTAAAAATCAATATATATGTAATTACCATTTACTGTCCCTTAACCAAATCCTTTATTTCATAGTGGCCGTTAAAGAAAAAAAAAAGGAATGAAGCATGCAGAATATCTAGCACAGATACAAAACAGATGGGTTGAGATCACATAAAAGAACATATGAATTTTTTAGGTAGCTCCACCCAGTGACCACTGAAATTTCAAAAGGGAAAAAATTATTCTACTAGCCCAGAATCCTTGCACGTGAAAACTACATAACGAACTTACAACTTCCTTTTGGCATGCCCAAGCAACCTACAGGTCCAAAAACACCAGCTGCAAATATTCCTTAAGTATGAAAAGTCGGTTTAAGAGAAGACACTTTAAGTCTTGATAGACTTTTTCCTCTTTGAATCAAAGCCAACAGCAAAAACAGAGCATGGGCTTCAGAATTCCAAAGACTTGGGGCTGAATCCTGGATCTGCCCCTTACTAGGATGACATTTGGTCGGTCATTCAGCCTCTCTGGGTCCGCTTTATTTAAACTGTGAAAAAGAGATTAACAGCTACTTCAAAGAATTCTGAGGAGATAAGAGAAGGCATCTAGGCCCGTGCCTGACAGGCACAAGAGGGGACTTCTTCAGGGGGTCATCTGTTACCAGACAAGGATCTCTTTACTCCTCCTTCCCTACAAAATACGAGACATCTTCCATACTACTAAGGTGCCATTTCACTATCAAAACCAAGAATCAGTAAAGAATCAGGGAGAGTTCTGTTCCTATTCATAGTGAAACAGGCAAGCAGGACCATCCTTCCTACTGAAGAACAAAATAAAATCCAGATGCAAACACACACCTTTTCTCGAAAGTATAAATATTTTATAAGGTACTTAAATTTTGTCAGTTGAAGACCTAGGAGAACACGAGAACCCACAGCAGTAAGCTCAGCTGCACACAGCTTCTTTTGCCTACAGGGTAATTCTCTACTCCTCAGAGGGAGCTGCTTCAAAAAGATGGCCTCATAGGAATGGGAAAGTAAAGAGAAGCCTTGCAATTTAATTGAGAAGCCAACCCCCACTTTATTCTGGTTTCTTCTGAAGAGCTATGCCTATGGTAGAGGTGAACCAAAAGCAAACCTAGCCCTGCATGAACTTGGGAGTATGGTTCCTTCTTATCTAGTAGCTCACAGAATTTCAAACTTTAAAGTTGGATTAGGGCATTCCTGGCCATGAACTCTCCTCCACAATCCTAGCAAGGCAAACCCTCTCTTGAGAAAGATCTTGCCATCTTAGTATGAGCAAGAATCAGAATAAGGGACCAAAGAAAAAGACCAAAGCATGAGATATTGGGAAAAATATATAATAGCCAAAATTTAAAACTCAAAGTGTGGATTTCTGGGAGCTGAAATTAAGAATTAGTAAAGGGGAATACAAATCAGAAGAAATGATCTGGACTACATCATGAAGAAAAACAAGAAGAAAACAAAGAACGAGGTAGGAGACTCGGATGAAATAATGAGAAGATTTCATGTATGTTAATTGGGGTCCCGGCAGGAAAGAAGACAATGAGGTCAAGGCAATACCTGAGGAAATAGTGAAGAACGTTTTTATAGAATATTTTCACAGAATATTCAGACAGGTCTAGTAACAAATTCAAGACTCCCAGTTAATCACAGAATAAACAAAATCTATACCCAGACACACCAAAGGAAAACAAAGACAAAGAGAAAATAACCAGAGGTTAAAAAAAAAAAATTATCTTCAAAAAAGTGACAGTTTGACAGCTGAAAAGAGAATCCAGAAGACAATGGAACAATTCAATGAGATGAAATAAACTGTCATCCAAACAATTTTATACCCAGAGACTTCAATCATGAAAGCAAAGGTGAACACAAACTGAAAGAGGGTGTCATAGCAGATCCACACTAAGCCAGTTTCTGGGAGGGAAAATTACCCCTGATAGAAGATCAGAGATGCAAAGAATGAAGAGCAAAATAGACATAAATATATGGATAAATCTAAATATGGACTGCATAAAAACAATGTTCTGTTGGTGTGCAAATATAGAGAATTAAAATGTATGACATGAAATCAAGAAGGAATAAAGTTCAAATTTCCTAAGATCTTTGTGCTGGGTGAGATAAGGGTTATAAGACTCCCCAGTATTACACTCCATAAGTGCATGATACACGTTATTTTAAAGGTTACCACTGAAAGAATGGAAACAATGTCTGAATCCCAAACTAATTGGGGGAGGGAATGGAGTGACACAAAAATACCCATGTAAGAAAAAAAAATCAAAGAGAACAGGCACGACAAGCAAAAATACAAAATACATTTAAACTCAAGTATACTACCTATAAACATAAGGAAATTATAAAGTATATTAAGAGGGGATAAGTCTATAGGAAAAAAGAGTAACGTTCAGGAATCGGGAATACTAAGGGTAGTCAGGGTAAGCCTCATTAAAAAGGTAGCCTCTGAGCAAAAGACTCCTTCCTTCTCTAGAGCCAGCCTAAAGGCACATACCTTCTTCAGCCACAGCTCTGGGCCTGCCATTGTGGGGACCATTATTCTCAGTGTCTTTTGTTTCCTGCCCATGTCTGTCACCTTTAATTTTGTTGCTTTAACTTTTTCTACTCCTAGTACTTTGGCAATTCTTACAAAGATTCATTGTTTCTGAAGGCATGTCACAGAGTGGAGAAATCTTACACTTTCCAAATTAAGTAAGTCAAAATCTCCACAAGTAAGTATTCCTTAAGCAAAAAGCCTAACAAACTGTGACTGATTCTGGTCTACTTTCCCTGTCGACCACTTTTATCCCATTTAGTACACATAGATCAGCCACCATTGTACAGCTTAATAAATCCTTCCCTCTCCCTGAAATGCAAAATGAATTCAGAGAAGATTCTGTGCAGAAAACAACTAGACGTTTTAGCCGATTGTGTTGCACTTGGTTGGCGCCCTTCTTTAGGGCTCTGAGAATCAGGCCGGAGCACAAGGACACCAGGGTCATGAAACTCCCAATCCACCTACTAGCTGTGACCTGGCTGCTGATGCACAATTCTCTACCAGTGAACTGAGGAAGTGGAAGAGCCAGAGACTGAGCTCACCCTGGGCTAAAACAAGCCAGTTGAGAGCTGGCCTTTGGCACGGACTCTCTTCCCATTCTGGTTCCCCTCTCCTCACCTGGTGCTGGCTGCCGGTAATCACTGACAACATAAGCACACAGGCTGGGTGGCGAGGGCCTGTCCCTTAGAAAGGCCAGAAGGAAAGGTGTTAGTGGCAGGTGCTCCAGGAGGAGTTCAGAGAGGACTCTGTTGGTCAGTCTCTCCCCGCTGCCAAGGGAAGATGGGCACTCAAAGGCTGCACCGGACTGGAGACCAGGATCCAGAGGACTCAGAGCAAGGGCAGATCTGAAGAGGACAAATGTGATCCAAGAACTGAGAAACTTCAAATCCATGGAACTATCTGGAACTAATCCTGTATAAGATGTCTAACACAATAGCTGAGGTCATAGGTTCACTCGGTTTCCTCCTGTGCCCTGAAAATGATCAAATACTTTGTGGCTGAAGAGTAAAATAAGTGAGAAGCTGACAGAAGAGTGCTGGTGTCAGGAAAAATATGACAAACGAAAGGTCTGAAATCATGCCGTTTGAATAGTATCTAAAATATAAGTTTTCAGAAGAGCTTTTTATCCGAAATATTTAGTCATACTACTAAATTTTAGCAAAAAGAAGAAATCCATATTTCTGACCTTGACTCAATTCTCCCAACTCAAAGAACAACTTGAGAAGCAAATGCAAAGTTATGCTGACCTTGCCTTCTTTATTGGGAAGAAAAATGAGAATCCAATTATGTTGCCTAGAAAGACATATTTATACTGCTTAGCATTAAATGCTCCAAACAAAAGGCTAATACTGAAGTAAAAGGTGAAAAATGCAAACCAAGAACCAAGACTTTGAAACAGTACATCTGGTATGCAATTCATTGCAGTGCTGTAGGCAATTAAGGTTTCCTCCAACATCTTTCACAGAGCCAGCTACAACAGAGAAGAAATGAATTCCACTGCACGGTTCTATTTTATTTTGGCTATAACACTATTAGTAAATAACACTGAAAGCACTGAATAACAAAGACTATCAGCTGGGGGGAAAAAAATCACAGAACACAATTCCTACTAGGGAACACATCAGAAAAGCCACTACCATTCCATTTGTTGGAAAATTCTGGTATTTCCACAGTACACAAATGCAGAGTTACTGTCTTTAATGAGAATGTAGTTTGTCCCTTTCATGTAATAGACTGGATTTTTGAGCCTGTTTTACACCTCTGATTTACCATAAATACTTTGCTGATCCATAATACAAACATTCCAGAGTACTATACATCTCCTGCTTTCATTCTTGGACAGATAAAATGGGCCTCAATACCAGCTGAGGAAATGACATTAGGGCTAGATAGTTCATCTACAGGTAATACACTATTGATCAAGACTAAGCATTCTTTTTGAAAGAGATCACTCAGCTTAAACCTTAACTCTAGTTGGTAAAATGTATTCAGGTGATCGGAAAATAAAGATGGTTGTACTGACCGGTGGAATGAGCAAAGGCTGCTATTTCCATCACTGCCCAGGATGCTCTTGGCCTTTGCCATAACGTTGCTTTTCACAGAACCGAGACAAGCATGGATGGCAACAGATTGCTTACTGGTTTAGAGGAGTACCTGAATCAAATATACAGTGCTTTGTGTTTTCCAATCTTAGTAAAGCATTACATGAATTCAACTACCAACCATCATGCACAATGCTAAAGTTATCAGAGCAAATCTGTTTTTATTGCTTTCTCTAAAAATCTTGGAGAGATTCCGCCCCTAAATTAGGAAGTCACTGCTAAGACAGTAGTCTCAGTAATGTGCTCTTGAAAAAGTGAAGTTCTGTACTTCTGTCTTTGCCTAGAGTAGAACTGATCAGCAACAGAGCATATTTGAAAACCATCATGCTAACCCGTCTGGTTCTTCCCTAAATTTCAGTGAGCCTTCTTTATGGCCTGTTACAGCCTTCTGGTCCTGTCAAAGCTCCCGCTCTTGAGGAGGCAATTTCCTTAGAGCGTTTGCAAAACCAGTTCAGCCTTCTTCCAGCTCCCACCTTTGACTCCTCATACAGAAAACATCTTGGTTTACTCTCAGCCTCAGCCATGCTACTCTCCTTGTCATCAGAAACCTCATTACAGGGACACCTTCAACCCTCATCACTTAATGAGTCACAATCTACTTCTGCTTATGCTGACTCGAGTTATTGAGATGTTTTGAAGGGGATGGTATTAACAAGAATATCAAAGTCAGGGGAAGCCAGTAGAGAGGACTGCCAGGGAAACAAGAACGCATGTGGAATGAGGAATGATCTGGAAGGCCTGTTTTAAAGAAGACTATATTGGCTGGTATGTTAGTGTAAAAATAATAAAAGCGACGTGTGTAAAAGAAAACTTACAACGCTAGACGCCATTGTTTTATTTTATTTTATTTTTTTAAAGATTTTATTTATTTGATAGAGATCACAAGTAGGCAGAGCAACAGGCAGAGAGAGAGGGGGAAGCAGGCTCCCTGCTGAGCAGGAAAGCCCGATGTGGGGCTCGATCCCAGGACCCTGGGATCATGATCTGAGCCGAAGGCAGAGGCTTAACCCACTGAGCCACCCAGGCGCCCCTAGACGCCATTGTTTTAAAGATTTGGTATTTTTGAAAGCCTGATTTTAGGACTTCTACAGAAAAAAAATTATCCCAATACTTCTAGGAAAATACAAAAACAGAAAAAAATTACAAACAGTTTAACTGTATGGTACAGAAAAGTGATCAAGGAATTAAGTTGGCTTAGTGGAACCATCTGGGCTGGGAAATACTTTCTCAACAAAAAAATTCATTAATATTGGTTTAATTCTGATTAAAATATTTATATTTACATCCAAGTAGTGAAAAGCTTCCATTTGTCAAATATCCTGCACTTACCAAGATTACCCATTCACATGTCACATTTCCCCCAGTCTTCCAATAAGAGCAGTAAGAACGATAAAATTATTAGTGATAGGTACTGTATTAGGATATATTAGAATACAGTATTAATATTATAAGGTATTGAGCACAATATGCTAGTCATCTCTCTAAGACTTGCTGGTATTAACTCAAGTTCTCATAAGTACTCTAGGATAGGCAGTGTCTTTATTCCACTTTACAGAGGAGGAAAACTGAGGTACAGAGAAGCTTAGCCTAGCCCCAGAATTAGCAACTGGTTCAACCAGAATTCAAATCCAGAAATTCCAGATCCAGAGCCCATGCTTTCTTAATCACAAGGTTATCCCTGCCTCACACCTGTATCAGACATATGCCCAAGGTCCCCTGCTGAAGTTTTCCAATCTTTATCCCATTTATAGAGGCAAAAACTCCCCTGTTGTATTTATCAGGAAAATCTGCAGACTTCAGTTGCCTTGTATGTTTTATTTATATTCTGTAGTACTTTGGATTTTCTTTTTAAAAAGTATATAGTAAGTATTCATTTACAATATGAAAAAAAATACTGTATTTTGTAGAAAGCATCTCCATGTTCAAAGTTTATTTGAAAAACAATTTTCAAACTTACAAAAAAGTGAAATTAATACTGCATATTGACTTAAGTTTCCTTTCTGCTGTATAATTACATTATTAAGTGGCACTAAAAACATCTTTAGTTGGTTAGAAGGTGATGCAGAACTAGAATATTAATAATATTTCTTCTAGAGTAATTCTATAAGTACATGGCAACGCCAATTCTACCAAATGCTCTGTAGGCAAATAAACTAACAGAGTCACACTCCCATGAATCTAGCATTAGAGCAAAAGTCAAGAAATATGGGTGTCCAATTCTGGCTTTGTAAGTGATGGGTTATTTTTGTGTTACAGTCACTCCGTGCCTATTTCCTCGATTTTCATAGACAGTGTTAGAGGTAGGTAACTACTCCCATTCTGCCAAGATCTAAATTTGGACTTAGAAAAAAAAATCCGTAAGGCACTAGAGGCTTCCTCAATAGGTTTTTCTATCAATCCTGTCCCTGTTTCATCAACCACCACAGGACAGTCATCATCTGTGACTGGAGAGAAGAATGTGTGCGTTCTAATTCTAAAATTCATCACCAACTATTAGTCCAACTCTCTGGTCTTCCCTCAAAAAGGGGAATTAGACTGGTCCCTACTCTCTTTTTGTAGGGACAAGTCACTTCATTTACCCAAAGACTGAAGATTAATGACCAGGAGTAAGAGTGAGAATCTGCTCAGGAGACACAGCACCTCCAGGCTGGAAGAAAGATTCGTTTCTGACAGAATCTGGAAGAGATTCCAGCCTCATTGCCAAATAGACATTGTAGGCGAGGGCGAAACCTAGAGTTCTAACTTCAGACTGCCAGAAAGACCAAAGCCCAGAATGGAGAGGGTATGCCAATACGTAGGAGATCTAACTTGGCACTTCTTTTGCTTGAAATACTCATTACCTTAAAAGAATGCTGTGACAGTAGAATACCTGTGCCTAACAAAACCAACGATTCAATAAGGTACTTGCTCATTTCAAGTCTGACCAATCAGCTCAAACTACAACATCTACCAAAGGATTTAGTTAACTAAGATCTAAAATACTAGGCTCTGAAGAAGTCATTTAACCATTCTATACCATGAGCTTCTCTCCCTTACCATAACATCTAAGTAGGATCATGGTATCTTTAGAATTTAGCAGAAAATTATCCTGGTATAAAGTGCTATAAAACACAACCAAGTTAAATCACAACAAAGCCTTGCTTACCAAAAGGCTAACAATACATCTTAGACACAGTTGTACTATATTGTGAATGCAACTCAAGGCACTAAACTGTACAGTTAAAAGGGTGCAAATGGCAAATTTCATGTTATATACATTTTACTATAATTTTTAATAATTTTAAAAATGGGAAGGAATAAAAATATATCTTAGAATGCAATTTATTTTCATGAGGCATGAGTATATATTTTAAAAAAATCAACCAGTACATGTTTTAAGTGAAATAAATACATTATGACACTTGAGTTTTAAAAGACCAACTTTTTCATTAATAGCAGTAATCAACATCAATCACATAATGGCAGAAACAAAAACAAAACAAAAAAAACCTCCCAAGGATGAGAAAGTAAATGCCTATAATTACAGGTGGATTTAACTTCTACATGATATGCTTCTGTAAACTTAGTTATATGTGAATTACATTTAATTAGACTGGAGGGAAAAACTGACAAAACTCAGCTTGAGAAGCTGATTTCTCCACAGTGAGAGATTTCTTCCTCTAAAGTAAGTGAGTGCCTAACAAATTACCTAGAATTCTAGCTTCTGTACAGAGTTTTGGTAAAGTGAGGCTCCTCTAGAAAAAATGTCAGATGTAGAGATGATCCCAGGTGTCACTTGATCCAGTCCCTCATTTTGTAGATAAGGACTCTAGGTCAAAAAATGCAAAGACAAGCATCACTTCCCACACACCCTCAAGACACATAGTCATGAACACACAGACACATGAGGTCTGGTGACCTAGGACCTGAACTCTGAAACTCAAAGTGCAACAGTCTTCATTCTCCTCATCCTGTTCTCCATTTCTCTTCCTTCCAATCACCATGGCTCAAGAATGCCAAATAAAGGTTTTAATTCCTATGAAACACTTGGTTACTCATTTTTTTTAACGATTTTATTTATTTATTTATTTGAAAGAAAGAGATCACAAGTAGGCAGAGAGGCAGGCAGAGGGAGAGGAGGAAGCAGGCTTCCCGCTGAGCAGAGAGCCCGAAGCGGGGCTCGATCCCAGGAACCTGGGATCACGACCTGAGCCGAAAGCAGAGGCTTTAACCCACTGAGCCACCCAGGCGCCCTTTGGTTACTCATTTTTAAAAACATTTATTTGAGAGAGAGAGAGAAAGAGAAAGAATGAGCAGGGGGAGGGGGGAAACAGAGAAGCAGGCTCCTCACTGAGCAGAGGGCCTGATGCGGGGCTTGATCCCAGGACGCTGGGATCATGACCCAAGCCAAAGGTAGACTCTTTGAACTGACTTAAGCTACCCAGGCACCCCGGTTACTCATTTTTAAAAAAACACTTATTTCGAGAGAGAGACTGCACACAAGTGCGCAAGTAGGGGGAGGAGCAGAGGGAGAGAATCTCAAGCAGACTCCCTGCTCAGTGCAGAGCCTGCTGCGGGTCTCCATTTCACGACCCTGAGATCATGACCTGATCCAAAATCAAGAGTTGGACACTTAGTCAACGGAGTCACCCAGGTGCCCCAGTTACTCATTTTTAAACGATTTTTATCCCTATCACATTTCCTAAGGTATGTTTTGAGGTTCACTATTCTTACAAATTGCTCTACGACTCAAAGGTTCTAAGAGCAAAGTACATTAAGAAGACATTCAAGAACACTCCTATTTTTTTAAGATCTCAATGCATATTAGCAAATTTAAGGCTCTGAAAGGTCCCATGGAAAAGAGACTTGTTGAATTTCTTTAAAAGTATAATTTCCTAAACTTCTGAGCATACTATACTTAGAAAAAAAGATGGACATGGAAACAATGTTCTTCAAACATATTTTGGGGGGCACCTAGGTGGCTCAGTCGGCTAAGCATCTGCCTTTGGCTCAGGTCATGATCCCAGGGTCCTGGGATCAACCCCAGCCTTGGGCTCCCTGCTCAGCAGGGAGTCTGCTTCTCCTTCTCCCTCTCCTCCTGGCTTGTACATGCTTGCTCGCTCACTCACTCTCAAATAAATAAAATCTTTTTAAAAAAATGAAACATATTTTGGGAGATGCTATCCTACAATTTCATTCAAGATCTGGAGTATTCACGTATCTGTGGAATTGAATTCAACTCTGAACACATCAAATAAAGTGTCCACAAAAAACACAGCTAATCAACTAACTATACGTTTCACTATTAGGGGAAGGAAATATATTAGAGTGTATAAAGATAATAGACACTTTATAGGAAAAGAGTGAATTCTGACAAATCAGATTTCAAATTTGACAGAGTTTAAGGTCATGTAAACATAAAAAAGCAAAACAGATTCTGATGTGGAACGTGTTAACACATAGACTCAAAGAATTTTCAAAGAGGATTGTGACATAGGTAGACTAAACACATGCCACTCCTCCAGAGAACAAATATTGTTAAGGCTGGTGTTCTCCCCATGGCTTTGGAGAGCAGTCTTTCTGTTGAAGGTTATACAGATTTGGTGGTAAACTGAAGTGATCATATAGGTCTTCTGATAACCTGAGGGGAGAATTTGGGAAACTGAAGCTAAACAATCAGGACAGCATTTTGTTAACTCTAGTACCAGGCATGAGCTTTTGGGAATTTGATATAAAATATAATGATATACACCTTATGTACTTTGAAATTTTCTACCTACTGGCACTAACAACAATGGCAAACTATGGAACGTCAGTTTATGTTCCCAAATTTTTATTTCACACCAAATGGCAGGGACAATTAAAAAACAAATTCCTTCCTGTCCTAATTAAGTTGGTCTGTCTAAACAGTATGCCTCTTGCCTGAGGAAGACAAGCTCTCATGCTGTATGGGAGAGTCCTTGTTCTAATGAGGAGGGGTTTTACATTTGCTCACGGGCCCACGTGACCACTTGGTAGCCTTTCAATTCTGGCCTAACAGCCAGAGTACTTGAGCCAAATACTTGAGAAGGATTAAGGCAGTTTCTTCTCCTGGGCATGTTTTAGTTTAAATCACCTTATGCTGCATTCACATTTAAGATACCCTCTGTAACCATAAACCAGATTCTGCCTTATTACCAGTGACTAGACTTTTCCTTGATGGGAAAAAACAAAACAAAAAAACACCGCTCTTACACACCTACCTGCAGACCTCTTTCAGAGCATCTATCCATGCTAAACTTCATCCAGAAGATGAAGAGAAGCCAGGTTCCTGAAGGAACTGAGTCACATGACAACGGGGGCACACTACATCCCAAAGTACATACTCTGGGCAGCATTAGCACGTGTGCTCGGCCTCTCCACTTGTCTCTACTGTCGCAGGCCATGTTTGAGACCCAGAGACCCATCCCCAGTAGAATGGACTGAAGTCGCGGACTACATGAAACAAAAGGAGAATGATTCAAATGCCCAAGCAAGTCTGTGAAAATAGGAGTCAAATGATATTTGGTTCTAATTCTTCATTCAATTTCACATTTTCAACTTCTACTTTAAAATCTGGAAACCCTAGGCAATACTCAAATGTTTATTACAAGTACAGCTGCTCTATTTGTTTATTCTTTAAAACTATACTGCCTATGTTAAGAACTTCCCAAGTAAATCACCAAATAATTGAAAGAATTACTGAACTTCTGCACTCAAAGATTTGATTTTTTAAAAAAGATTTTATTATTTGATAGAGACACAGCAAAAAAGGGAATACAAGCAGAGGGAGCGGGAGAGGGAGAAACAGGCTCCCCACTGAGCAGAGAGCCTGATATGGGGCTTGATCCCAGGACCCTGGGATCATGACCTGAGCTGAAGGCTAATGCTTAACGACTAAGCCACCCAGGTGCCCCTCGAAGATAATTTTAAATATCAAAGAGGAAATAAATAAAATGACCTTACCTTATAGAATTTAAAAATCATAGTTCACTGTTTTTCATTTATAGGTAAATTGCAGAATAGCTCTTAAGGGGGTCCAATAAGATGTTGTGGAGGGAAATAAATTTGGAAGCAATAGGAAAAAAAATGCAGAATTATTGTTGTGGTGACTAGAGCTAGTGTCATTTGTTAGAGTAAGCATCAATCTATCATCACACGAAATAAATTAGAAATTTTTTTCAGAAAGTGCTATAAGAGTATGTGGTTTCATTTATGATTACTCAGCAAGAAAGCAATTATTCAGTTAACAGGACCAAGAACACAAAGGAGGACTTCCTGTCCTAAAATCATTCATTAACATTCAGGTTAATATAAGGAGATTCAACATCAGATCTCTTGAAACCTAAAGAGAAATATCTGGTGAATTCAAGGCTTGTGGGTATTTTCACAATGCAACTTGCTTTTAATTCTGGGAGCTACCATTCCTTGAATTTTCTCAAATAATGAGTGGTTTCATACTGTTAGAGCATTAAAAAAATACACAAGTTGCTTTACTGAGTCCCAAGAATGACATTTTTTAAGTAGGTTCTACACCCAAACTGGGGCCCAAACCCATGACTATACTGATAGAGCCAGCCAGGCGCCCCCAAGAATGACATCTTGCATAAACTAACAGTAAGGCATCACACTCTGCTTACAAATCTTTATGGTTAGTTTTAGATGGTGGTTTTGTCCTTTGCTTTGCAGTTTTCAGACTTCCTTGCTCATTCACCCCTGATTTAATAGGTTTATTAATAATATCCTAAGTAAGCTCTATACAATTTCGGAAACTTGTCCTACTTCCTCGGGTCTAACACAGTGCTAGAGCTATTTCACTTCACTTGCACAAAACTACCTGAGAGAGATCAAAGCACTTTCTGTCCTTTCTCAACACTCCTGAACAGTGAAGAAGACAGTATTACTCTATTTTAAGGATAAAAATGGAAGTGCAGGAAGTGCAAAGATGGCTCCGGCAATAGCCTCATTTCTTGCCTTGGGTGCTGGCTACAGAAGCATGTTCGGTCTGTAAAAGCTCATCGAGCACCACACGCTTACGGTCTGTATATTCTTCTGTAGTTTATGCTATACTTCGGTAAAAAGTTCAAAAAAGGAAAAAAACTAAAGACCCAAATTCTGAAATGTCTAGTGACTTGAACATCAGTGGCAGAGGCTGCCCCAGATGCAAGCCATGCAAAGCTTGGCTTCGGTGTTCCACATTCAACTGCCATGTTGCTTTCCCTGTTAATCATTTCTTTCCACTCAATCTCCTGATCATTAGCAATAAAATACTCTGCCTCATCAGAATATGTCTGGAGCATCACACTTAGAAAACCTTTCCACATGCTCAGCACGGAGTCTGCTTGGGTTTCTATCTCCCCTCTCCCTCTGCCCCTCTCCCACCCCCGTACGTTTTCTCACGCTAGCTCTCAAATAAATAAGTCTTAAAAAAAAAAACAACTCTTTCTTCATGTCAATTTAATCTTATATGCATGCAGTAATATGGATTCCTCCAACACCCAAACTTCATCCTAGCTAGGCGATCCAAATGCATTTCATGTATTGATAACCATGCTTTAGTAGTCTGACTGCAACCCTTACAGTTATTGCATTGCGTACAATTACGTTTTTTTTAAAGATTTATTTATTTATTTGACACAGAGAGATCACAAGTAGGCAGAGAGGCAGGCAGAGAGAGAGAGAGAGAGAGAGAGAGAGAGAAGAGAGGAAAGCAGGCTCCCTGCTGAGCAGAGAGCCTGATGCAGGACTTGATCCCAGAACCCTGAGATCATGACCTGAGCCGAAGGCAGCGGCTTAACCCACTGAGCCACCCAGGCACCCCTACAATTACGTTTTTAACCATAAAGTGTCTCATTATCTATATTGTTTGAGTCCATCCTTATACTTTAGAAATGTTAATGATTAAAATGTGGAAGAGAAAAGAATCTTACTCCATTCCCCTATAGCTCTTAGATTATCTGAAATGATGGGGAAAGGTCAGTAGAGTAACTTTGCAGAAACAAAATTTGGTTACATAGATTTTCACATCTATTTATTTTTCTCCTCTCATCTCTCAATACCATCTAGACACATATGACATGTACCTATACTAACCACAATCATCTTAAAAAGATGAGATTCTCAGCTGCCCCCAATGCCTTTGCACTAACTTTTGAAAACTGTTTCCTTTGCCTAGAATACCCTTCCCCTTGTCCAATCCCTCTCCACTAATCCTTCAAGATTTAGCTTCAGTATCTAAGAATTGTTTTTATTCCCCTCTGAGCAAGTAAAGATCTCTTTCCCCTTAGTGCTCACAAAGCACAGGACTTTAGTCCAGCAACAGGAAGAACAGTAGAGTCACAAAATCCAATGATAAAAAAATTAAAGTATGTTGTGGAGTCTTAAAGATAGCTAGCTCCATTCAGAAGCTGGAGTATTCCCCCATTTCTCACTCCCGAAGCAGGGTGAGCTCCCTCTCTCTGTTTTGTCATAGCATCCCTTTGGCCTCCCTTCACGGCACTCACAAGTGAGTTTTAAACAATTACTTGTAGAATTATTATTTAACACTGGTCTCCCTCTGTAGACTAGTAAGTTTCATGAAAAAGGGGCACCTTCCAGGTTTTCAAGGCTGTTATCTCCAGGGCTCAGAAGAACTTGCGACATAGTAACAGCTCACTACATTTTGTTGAATGAATGTTTCCAAGAAGCTACATACCATTTTGGTTCATTTGCTATGCCATTTTTGCTCACTTGATAGACAGGTTTACTGCTTTAAAAATAATATTCTGACTTAGCATGCCCCAGTTGCTTCACATATGCAACTTATCTTTATAGGCACTGTGAAATAATCACAATAACTATGAAGAAACTAAGAAAGTAAAATAATTCAATTTGTTATTTACATGTTTACTTCCCCTATAGAGTTCCCAAGTGGCAGGAACTGTTGGTACAATTATAGCAAGATAGCTGACCAGGGGTGCCTGGGTGGCTCAGTGGGTTAAACCTCTGCCTTTAGCTTGGGTCATTATCTCAGGGTCTTGGGATCGACCCCCGCGTCGGGTTCTCTGCTCAGCGGGGAGCCTGCTTCCCCCTCTCTCTCTGCCTACTTGTGATTTCTCTCCATGTCAAATAAGTAAGTAAAATCTAAATAAATAAAATCTTTAAAAGAAATATCCCCTCCCCCCCCAAAAAAAGTAGCTGACCAATTCAGAGGAGAGAGTCAAACCTCCTTAGGCTCCCAGCTTTACCATTTGAGAGCTTGGTAACCCTGGACAAGGGACTTAAAACTCTCGGAGTCTCTGTTTACATACAGCTGTAGTGAGGATAATACTATCTACCCTCCTGAGATTGTTGTATTTTTTTAAATATTTTATTTATTTATTTATTTGACAGAGAGAGAGAGAGCACAAGTAGGCAGAGAGGCAGGCAGAGAGAGGGGGAAGCAGGCTCACTGCCGAGCAGAGAGCCCGATGCAGGGCTCGATCCCAGGACCCTGAGATCATGACCTGAGCCAAAGGCAGAGGCTTAACCCACTGAGCCACCCAGGTGCCCCAGATTGTTGTATTTTTAACACAGTTTTATTGAGGTATATTTGAGGTATATTGAGGTACAGTGAAAGTTGTATATACTTAAGGCATACAATATGATTTGATATATACATTGTGAAATGATTACCAGAATCAAGTTACCAATTAACATGCCATCAACTCACACATTTACCATCTTTTTGTGGTGAGAACATTTATGATCTACTATCTCAGCAAGTTTTAATCGCATAATGTAGTGACTGTATTCAATGACATAATGTAGTAACTATAGTCACCATGCTGCACGTTAGCTCTCCAGAACTTATTCATTCCGCACAACTGAAACTTTGTACACTTTGAGCAACATCTCCCCATTCCTCCTACCACTCCAGCCCCTAGCAACCACCGTTACACTCTCTGCTAGGAGTTAGACTATTTTAGACTCCACACAGAAGATCATGTAGTGTTTGTCTTTCTGTGTCTAGCTTACTTCACATAGCATGATGTCCTCCAGATTCATCCATATTGTCACAAACAGGTTTTCCTTCTTTAAGGCTGAACAATAGTATGCTGTGTTTGCACATACATGCATATCCCATTTTCTTTATCCATTCATCCACTAACATTTTGATGGTTTCTAGATCTTAGTTGTAATAAATAATGTTGCAATGAACAAGGGGGTGCAGACTCTCTTTGATACCGATTTCATTTCTTTTGGATATACACCAAGAAGTAGAACTGCTAGATCATATGGTAGTTCCGTTATTTGAGCATCCTCCATACTGTTCTCCAAAATGGCTTTATCCATTTATATTCCCACGAACAGTGTATAAGGATTCCTTTTTCTCCACATCCTTGCCAACACTTGTGTTTCTGAGAACAGCCACATTTTGATTTGCATTTCTCTGATGAGTAGTGATGCTATGAACATCCTTCTTAGAACTGCTTTTGCTGCATCCTTTAGGTTTTAGTATGTTGTGTTTGCACACAGGTCCTGAGACTGATTAGACTGCCTCTAGGATTACAGTTGAGTAGGGATGAAGCCAGGTCTTGTGGTTGTTGGGTTCATGTTGACAGGCCTATTACCAGGGCTGCAGTCAAGTGCAGCTTCCACCACCCCCCTGAACATCCTCCTACTGGGTTGCTGGGCTGCTTGGGTGGAGCAGGAGGTGGGGCTGGAAAGACGCCTTCCAGGCTTTGGTATAGCAGGACTGCAGCCAGGTCACAAGACGGCTTCAGGGATTACAGTCAGATCTGAGGTTGATGGGCCTATTACTGGAGGTACCCTAAGGGCATGGTTTCTACCAGGTCTTTAGGTGGGCAGGACTGCCATGGGAACAGGTAGAATGGGGCTGGACTTGGGTCATGGGCCTGCAGTTGGGTTCAAGGGTCAGCAGGCCAGTTACCAGGAACAGGGAAAGAGGTGGCTCCTCCTAGGTTCCTTGATGGAAGGGGCTGGTGGCAGGACTGTAGACAAGTAAGGCTATTGCCAAATGCACAAGAAAATACGGCTGCTTCTGGTCTGCAACCAGGACCACAGTTAGTGGGCCTAAACAGATCTACCTTCTCAAAGTGGCCCCCTTCGGTCTTGGGCTCCACCAAGGTTTTGCAATCTCCTACCTGGATACCAAAACTCTTATAGAGGCACTTTTGTTCATGCACAGTTGCCAAATATTCTGTTGGGGGGGGATTGGGGGGATATGGGCTGGGGAATCTCTATCTTGCATCTAACTAGGCAATTTAATAGAATAGATTGTTGTGAGGATTAAATGAATATATGTAAAATGTTTATGAAATAGTCACAATGGTAATTACTCAAAAACTGTTATTTACTAGTATTAAGCACTACTGTCTAATATAACGGCTGACAACTGGTGCTCAAATATCTATTATTTGATGAATCTTCAAAACATAGGAGAATTTGAAAATGTGAAATCTTAGAAATGAGATTCTAGTGCCCAGGTACTACTTATCCTCTTCTTTTTATGTTAATTCTTTTCTTTTCTTTTTTTTTTCTTTTTAAAGGACTACCTTGAAGAGAGCTAATCAGGGAAAACAGAGGTCACAACACTACAACACTCCAAGTAGCATAAAACATTATTCTTTATTAAAACTTGTATTTCAAGACTCTCAGTCTAGGACACTGCCAAAAGGTAAAGTTTATGGAACTTAAAAGTCTTAACTTTGGATTGACTGAGGATATTTACATGACGGTCAATAATTAGCATATATATAATATATATTATATATAATAATCAGCAAATATATACGTATGTATTTGCTAAGTACCAAATAAAACAGCCACAAAAGAATTTAGTTTTCATTTATAGGGGAAAATTACATACATCCAAAGGTCCTAATTACTGACCTTATAAGCATCTTGTTGCAAGTTCACTTTCTACTTACCCATGGAACCTGTGCCCATGGACAAGAACCAAGACCCTGGGTAAACTGCATCACCTGGTGGCTGACATCAAAACAGCTGGCACAACAGCTCTTCTGCTTTAATTGAAACCATCTATTTTTTCTTGACCATTTATTTACCCATCACTGATTAACTTTTCTTGGAAATTATGTTCACATATTTCTTTGTTCACACTTTTCCCGTCTTTGCCAAGTGTTCGGGTCCTTAGGAAAAAGTACTCCTTGCTAGTCCTAATTTCTCCCAATTTAGGACTTAAAAAGCAGATGTACACCAAGCTGCCTCTCGGTGCTTAGAATACACCTATATGAAGGTAGGGAAAAGATTTTCTTGAAAATTTGTCTTAAGAAGTAATGGCAGTCTCTAACAAATTCAAAAGTGACTTTAAAACTCGTTACTCTTGTTAGGTGGTAGCAAAATACTTGATAACGTCACATGCCCAATCAGACTGTAATTTAGGGAACTTGAGGAAGATTTCAGGACATGAGTATATGATGGCTTTTTCTTGCAGCTTTTGAGTCCAGTCCCAGGAGAGGCCAAATCAAACTAGAGCTAGACATTCTATGCCTGCAGCCTTCAATCTAGATTGACTGAGAGTCACATAATTTGAAGCTTTGCAGGGCTGTAAATATCACAGCCTCTGTACCTCAGATTGAGGTGATTATAAGCAGTAACTCACAAGTGGCTGTCTTAGCAGGAGATAAGACCACAGCCCCAAGCTGTTTTAAGAGTTCTTTTCAGGACAAGGAAGAAAACCAGCCAGCAAAAAAAAATCAGATTAAGGATGTCGCCTACCCCAAGGCAGCTGGCTATTAATTTAAGAGCTAAAAGAAAAGAGCTGAGCACAGAGGACAGTGAGCAGAAGAATTTAAGCTAGATGTGGCTTCTACTCCATGGAGCTTACGGAAAGCAAAATATCAAACACCCATAAGTTCTTGAGGGAATGTCATAGAAACTGTAAGACTGCTCTGTAGCAGCCAGCAAGTATTAAGTCTCCAAAAATAATTCATGGCCCTAAATCCTCACCAAGAGAACATTTATTAGTTGTGAAAGCTGTGCTTTCCCCCAAGAAAAAGTATGCTCTTGAGATGGGGCCCTGGAGAAGAATGGACAATAAAGAATCTCTAGAGAACAGTTAGGGGCCTGCTCCAGAGCAAAGGAAACCCCCTGTATTATTCGGACTATTCCAGTTGCTGCTTTGACCCTGATATTTAGCTAACCACACTTACCTTGCCTCTAGGGACGGAGTGCCACTTGGCCTCTGCCACACCAGGATCCAATTACCCACCCTGTATTTAGGTTTGCGAATCCAATGGCAGCAGTTCCCACCATAACTTCTGACCTATAGGGAGGAGCAATCAGAGAGCGCCTCGGATGCTGGGACTCCCCTCACAAATTTATTCCCCAGGCAAAGGAAATCCCTCTAGAGAAGAGAGCCAGGGACTGTCATATAGGCCATTCAGAGAGCTTTCTCAGCTTGCAGGGCAGGAAGTCTTTTCTCTTCCTGCCCAGTAGGGTTTGGTCACTGCTATCTTTCCCAATCTCCCCTCTTTTGTGTATGGGAACTTTTACTATAGTTATCAACTATTTTTTTTTCCTATCTATGTAACAATGGGGGCATGGCAGTTTTGTGAAACATCAGACAAGACATAACTAGACCTAATGGGGTAGACTGCACATCATCAAGAAATGGACTTGGGAAAATGGACACAATGACTAGGTAATACTTTGGAGGTAGTTCCATTGAGGACAGGGGGAGCATGTTCTTTGTATGGGAAAAAGATTCAATAAGGATCAGGGTAGTTAATGTGGTATACTACAGTAAAGAGTGCTAACTACCCCCCAATATCCATTCTCCCCCTTTTTTTTTCTTGATACCAGAAGCCCAAAGTTACGGGGTTGCAATGTGCTCCAGTAAAAATACATACCCCAGCTTTCTGGTATATAAGGGGGCCATGTGATATAGTTTGGCCAATGATCTAAAAACAGATTTCACTGGATGTGCTTTACAAGAAAGTTCTTTAAAGAGGTCTTATGCATCTAGCAGGCACCATTTTGCTCTTTCCCATCTTCCAGCCTGCCTAGAACACGGATGGGATGACTTGGGAATAACGCTATAACCATGAACATAGGCTAAAATGGCAGGGGAAAAGGCTAGAAGGCACCTGTGTCCTTCTGAAGAAATAATCTGAAGAAATAATCGACTGGGGTGGGGGAAGCACAGAAAGATCAAGGGTCTCTTCCAATTGTCATAGCGTCTCTCTGATATGAGGAATTTGAGAAGCAGGGCAGAAAGAGGGGGTCGTGGGGGGGGGGCAGAGAAGGGAGGAATGGTATCCTGGAGACCCTGTACCAGCCTTGGAATGCTGAATTTTGGAATTGTCATGAGTAAAAAAATTAACTCAAATTTAAGGCCACCATTATGTTTTCTATCTCATGTAGTAAAATTAAATTCCTTAACTGGTACACATAGCATCCTTTAACTTACTGAGCATTCAATAAAAAATCTACAAAGAAACTATCAGGTACCTTAGATTTAGCTAGCATGACTGCTACCTATTTGCCATCCATAGGTTGCCCCCATGTCCACTTCAGACATGGTTCAATCAGGGGCATTCTCCCCCAGTAAGCTGGAAGTAGGCCTACAAAACTATTTCAACTCCAACAAGTCTCAACAGTTACAACTCATCTAACTGACCTGGCACCCAGTATAGAACCCATTTTCCATTTGTATCAATTTCAGTTTCTCGGAGCTCGAGAATTCTGATGACAAAATTATAGACCATGTAATGGAGAAAATGTGTCAAGAGTTCTACCTACCAAGGAATGCAGAAAAAGGTAATATAATCTGAATTCTAAAACTCTGAACCAGTCACATTTTCTCAAAAAACTGGTTCCTTCATTTGTGAGATGGGAAAAAAATATAGGAAAATCTACTTACCTCATAGGGTTGACATGAAGATCATACAGAAAGTGAGTGCAAAAAAACAGTAACAATAAAACTTTGAACCTGAAATTACTATGAACACATAAATCATTAATCTATAAAATGTTATTCTTTACAACTAGCATACTTTCCTACCTATTAGGGATACTCAACATTTAAAATTCATTTCAAGAACAGGGTTATATGGTCTTGTGTGGTAGTACAGACAATTCAAAGAGTTCATTCTGATTTTACACTGAAGAAATAATCGACTGGGGTGGGGGAAGCACAGAAAGATCAAGGGTCTCTTTCAATTGTCATAGCGTCTCTCTGATATGAGGAATTTGAGGAGCAGGGCAGAAGGAGGGGGTCGTGGGGGGGCAGAGAAGGGAGGAAAAAAATGAAACAAGATGGGACCAGGGAGGGAGATAAACCATGAATCTCATGAAACAAACTGAGGGCTGCTGGAGGGGAGAGGGTGGGAGGGATAAGGTGGCTGGGGGATGCACACTGGGGAGGATATGTGCTATGGTGAGTGCTGTGAATTGTGTAAGGCTGATGATTCACAGACCTGTACCCTTGAAGCAAATAAGCATAATGTTATATTCATAAAATCAAAAGAGAATTAAAAAAAATACAAGCGATCAAGGGTCTGTTCTAATCATCTTTATAGTCTTAATTCCACAATGCAGAAATAATACTACCACTCATGAAAGAATTCAGTTTTTACCCTATTGGGTTAATCTTAAAAACAGAAAAAATTAATTTCATTATGCAAGGGGGAGGGCTAGTTTATCACATGTGTTGGTTTTGTTTCATTTTTAACTTAAAGGGGAGAAATCTCTTCAGCTCTACAGACTAAAGATCACAATAAATATAAAAATAACTAGGCAAATGTAATTAAATAAACAAATATTTGGTTGCCAACCAAATATGGTAACTTGCTGCTATTATCATAGTGAATTACCAACAAACCAACTTCAGTAAAAGCAGTGAAGTAACCCCTGAGATACAAGTCTTAGTACCCAGGGTAACATGTAATTGAAGTTTCAATGTTTGGAGAAGCTTTAGTAATTAAAAAATAAATGTACCCATTACTATCTGAAATGGTCTTTAAAACACGGGTTACATACATATTGCCAGCTGAAGTTCACTGAAGTTTTCCAAAGCTTACTTCAATTTCCCTTTCAACATTTTAAAACCATTTAGAACTACTTGGAAAGTCTAGAAACTTACAGAAGCTTGGAAACCTAACACTTGAAAAAGGAAACAGTAACAATACGAGACAAGTTACAGAGACATCTTTAAGGTCAAGCTTGCTCAGATCACTTCTGAAGTACCTTACACACTGAATAGAACCTAGATCCCAGCTACAGAAAATAAAAGGCATCTATGCAGATAAGCACTATATTCTACAAGTGCTATACAAATTACTGTGTCCAGATGTTAAAGGACCTTAGTTCTAAAATATGAACAAGGACATGCAAGCAGAGTTAAGAAGTTTCCAGTCAAAAGTCAAAACATTCTGGTGAGATGAGAAAAGCTTCTTTCCAAAACATAGCTACCTGCTAGAGACAAAAGCCCTAGTTAGACTTTATTGTCCAGACCATCCTCTTACTTGGCTAATGCAGATGGAAAAGCCCCAGTAACTTTCTAAAAGCCACTGTACATCACAGGTATACTGTAGCATAACTTTGACTCTGGGCATGTACACCCACAATCAGGAGACATATGCTAGAAGCTGTGATATTAACAGCTTTCTCCCTTGCTATTACTATCCACAGTGGGCACCATCTGGAATGATTTAGAGAATCACACAAACAAAAACAGAAGATTTAAGAAGCATTGCATATTTTCCTGTACAAAGTTATCTACGTACTGCTACCTAATAAACTCTACTACATCTTGCCAGACCGGAAGTAGCACCTTCTGAGGAAAATGGTGAAGAAATAAAATTTGTAGCAAAACACAAAACTGAAGTACTGCCTAATCTTCAAGATCACCCACCACATGGAAGAGAAATTAGAGTAGTATATGCTAAGTGTTTAGGTCCCCCTAGAATTCACATGTTTGAAACCTAATCCCAAAAGGATGATTTTGAGGTGGAATCTTTGGGATAGGATTGGTTTATGAGGGTGGAGCCCTCATGAATGGAATTAGTGCCCTTATAAAGGAGATCTCTCCTTGCCTCCCTCACCCCACCCCCACCCCATGTGTCCTGTTGAGGACACAGTGAGAATATAGTCACAGCACACAGGCCCCCACTAGACTCCCAATCTGCCAGCACCTTGATCCTGGACTTCCCAGCCTCCAAAGCTGTGAGAAATAAATGGTTGTTGAAACTACCTAGTTTGTTGTACTTATTATAGCAGCCTGAAAAGTCTATGACAGAAGGCAAATTCTTCATTGCAAGTACATCCCAAACCAGTTTCTAAGTTTTCACTTCTGGCTTCTGACCAGGATATATTCATTTTTTTCCCCTAGGCTAACTGAGTCCATCTTTTTTTTTTTTTTCCACAAGTGTCAAATTCTAACCAAATACTCTAATGTTTCTGAAGATTATCTGCTACCTAAGCAAATAAAACCATGTATAGGCTACATCTGTGCATTAGAAGATAAATGCTCATGGGTATACTAGACATGTCCTAGACAGACATACAGTGAAAAGGTCAAAACTTACTGTATTAAATGGAAGAATTATCTTCGAGTCAAAAGAAGCAGGAAGCAATACAGAGTGTGTAGGTACAAGGGAGTGGTTGAGATCAGAACCATATTACCCTTTTCATTTTAATGCATCAGGCACAGCAATCTCAGCAAATACTGAATTAAAAGCCTAACACCACTCTTTTTGAGACTTACACAAAGCAGTGATAGCTTTCTAATTAGTTTAAGCCAGGTCTCCGAAGGCACCGAAAACAAAAATCCTATCTACTGAAACTATCAATCCATTACAAACATCACTTTTCTTCAGCTAATTCCAGGTAAAGAAATGTAACTCTAAAAGGAAAACCCCCAAGCAGTAACAACATCAATCTATAGCCACATTTTTCTGAGAACTGTCAATAATTCTCACATTCACAGAAAATATCACAACCTTCAATGTCTCCTTTATTTCACTTTCCCCTCCTGGAATGGAAAGATAAAACAAAGCTCTTACACAAGGATTCCAATTTAGCCATCTGCCAATAGATCATCAAGCCATCTGAAATTTTAGACTACAGAAGCCACAGGTAGCTCCACATGGTCTAAAAAACTTGGGGACACTTGCTGCATGTGTTCTGCTAGGCTTTCTAGCAAGAACCCCTAATAACCTAAAACTGGAAGAGGGGAAAAGGGCTTGCAATCGGTACTTTCCAGAGTAAGGAAAGAAAACAACTTTAAGAATCAGATGGTAGCTACACTTGTGAACATAGTGTAGTTATAAAGTTGTGGAATCGCTAGGTTTTACACTTGAAACTAATGTAACATTGCATGTCAACTATAGTGAAAAAATAAGGCCATGAAGCTGAAACAAATCTCCCATGTTGGTTGTTTGCTTTAATATGATGCTGATGAGTCACTCTGAAGTGACTTGTAATACAAATAAATGTTGGGAAGCTTAGATAGAACCTATCAACACTAAATATTTTGAAAGTAAAATTCATACAGTGACCACTTAAAGAGCAAACACTTTAAAACAAAACAAGCATTAATACCACTGTATAATAAAATTTCACGAGTAACATTTGCTTCACAGCAACTCTTTAATATTAATTCCATATTTCCCATATAATACTTGGAAGCTATCCATAGCCTTAAACAATATTAGACTATTTCACTAGCTGACCTAATGCTATGGCCCAGGAAAAAGCAATTATTTGCACTGAGAAGCTGACTTATTCCAAAGGCTTACATAAAATGCACCATAATTCAATGAAATTACCGAAAAGAATTTCCAAGCAGAAACTGGTAATACAGGAAGGTAAATCATGCTTTCAAGTTTGACAGGATCTACAGAACTTTGCTTAATTCCTTCCTTGCTGGCATACCCTTTGTTAATAAACTACTTAAGGACGACTGGGTGGCTCAGTTGGTTCAGTATCTGACTCCTGATTTTGGCTCTAGTCATGATCTCGGGGTTGTAAGATCGAGTTCCACAACCAATGTGGAACCCACTTAGGATTTTCTTTCTCCCCCTTTACCCCCTCCCCTCTCTAAAAAAAATAAACTGCTTGATTGTTTATGCTTTTTTAGCTGCTTAATAAACTTTTACTCCACTATTACACACATAGAGAGCTCAGCTGGCCCTAAAATGGCCATTTGGGGGCAGGGCCTGGGTTTTAAAAGAGGGCCTTAAGAATTACCCACTTCTTGCTAACTCTGTTCTTACCTAATTACCCCATTCTCTCTTTCATGCATGGGCACACTCACCTCTCACTATTCTCTACCTGCCCTGCCCTAGCCTCAAGGACAATACTGACTTTCCACTCCCAAGACTAGACTAATTGTTGAGAACTAGAAATGACAGTTTTGATCACTTTTATGAAAGTACTTGCTATACTGGAAAAACTGGCACATTATTTGAGGATGGAAAGTCTATCTAGATCCATCATGGTGAACAACAATAACTCGCAGATGAATCAAAGAGTCAAATGTAAGAAATCAAAACAAAGACAAAATGTAGGTGAATTTCTACAGGACTCCCTGGAAGGGAAGGACTTCCAGAATCAAAACAATTACAGAAATAAAGGGAAGGACTAACGATTTTGACTATTGTAGAAGCTCTCCTAATCAACCTCCTCTTAGCCAATTCCACAGACTGAATCATTCTCCAGCCCCAGTGTAGAAACCTAACGAGTGTCCACCCCATGCCCATTGCTGAGTGCTAACAGGCTACTACGTACTACACTTGTCCATGAGCCCTACAAATTAAGTTACCTACTTACCAGGAGTTAGGTTATAAAGGTAATGTTCGTTAAGTGTGGCTGACAAACCTGCAAAAGACTGGGGGCAGGGGTGGGGGTGGGGGGGAGGCAGGGAGCAGGGTGCCAGATCAATTACCTGAAAGGATCCTGCCTAGATTGCAGCTCATTAAGGTAACACTCCCCCTTAAAGAGACCAGAACTGGAAATCACGGATGATGCATTTTGGGTAAGATGTAAATTAGAAATATTCTATATATACATATATATATATATATCTAATCAATTAGAAAGGGCAGCTGAATACAAAAGCATTAGCTGCTTAGTGTGTATTCTGAAGCTTTAATGTTTAAGACACATTGTTACCTTTTTTGGGCTACCCCTTCCCCTTAAACAGTCCAGCTAAAAGATCTAATTACACTGAATGAAGAGGCTGCTTCTGTAGGATTTCAGTTTCTCCATATTCACATTCATCAGGAACAGAATCAAAAGGTGAACTTGAAAAATATTTGAAAGACAAGGATAATAGGTTAATTGTCTGAACATAAGAAGTTTATATAAAATGGCAAGAATTTTCTGAAGTCCAACAACAGGGGAAATATCAAATAAATTATGAAACATCCAAACGAGATGATACACAGCCATCAGAAATTACTTATAATGCATTGTATCAAGGACTGAAGTACTTCTAAGTGAAAGCTATCAAACTACAAATGATATCAAAAATACACGGAGAATCTAAGGTGGGGGGCAGGACTTCTAGGGGCAGAATGAGGGGGCTCACTCATGAACAATCCTAGATACAACAGACAGCATCTGTGGCATCCTAACTTGGGGCTGCTTCCATTCCCATTACGATTCCGTGGTATTAAAGGGAGCTGACCTGATTTGGAGCACCAAGGGAAAGCCCCACGCCTGCAGCTTTGTCAAAAACAATAGGGATCATTAGTGAACAAATATCACAGCTGCCTAAGCCTGCCGTACCGGTTGTGGCAAACAAGACTTCAGCCAAATGTGCGAAAGGGAGACCTGGGGAACCAGACAGCCAGAAGGGGCTTAAAGCTCTGACAGATTATTCCTGTGCTGCAAGGCTGGAGCTTCCCAACTTATCTACCAGAAAGATTTTGCTGATTTTAAGTTTCTGCCCAAGCAGAAAGTAAAAGCCAAGGCAGACTTGTAAACTGCCTGAACTTTGAATGTGTGGGTTGGGGCACACATTCAAAGTTCATTCATTTAATAAGCCTACTACATGGCAGACATTATGCAAGTGCTGGAGATATAAAAACCCTGGTTCCTGCCTTTGAGAAGCTCATATTCTAAGGGTAGAAGCAGATGTCGAAGTAGTAATTAGAAATCCAAGGGGGGGGGGGAAGATTTCAGGGGAGGGAGGGGCTTTTGATTAAACACAGCTGATTGAATATAAGCATTTATCTACCTCCCTCTAGAGACCATGAGTGGGCTCAGAGACGATATGGATTTACAAGAAAGTCACAGAACCTGACAACAAAAGAGGGACAACCACAAAATTAGGAATAAAAACACTTGGGAAAGAGGTATTAGCCTGGTTGTAGCTTTCTTCTGCCAAGCACCTGCAGTAGGATAATCTAAATTGAAGCCCAGTGAGCTAGTTCATTCCTGAGCACCCTGGAAAAAGCAGAAGGTAAAGCAGGCCAAGAACTGCAGTTTCCAGGGACATTTAAAGGAAACAGAAAAATTTTTTTAAAGGTGGGGGAGGGGCAGCTTGGGGTGCCTGGCTAGGTTAGTCAGTGGAGCATGTGATGCCATTTCAGAGTTGTGAGTTCAAGCCCCATGCTAGGTTTGGAGTCTTTAAAAAAAATGAATAAAAAATAAAGGGGGGGCGGCTGAAAATTCCTTTTAAAGAATAAGACTCTTGGTTTTCTCGTCCACCAGAGCAGCAGGGCAAGCCACTGCCTCCATCCACCCCCAAACACAGAATACTTAAACTCTCAGGCAAGACTGAACCAAAATATTCCTGAGCTTAAGCTCCAGTCATAACCAAGAACAGAAACAGGATGCCTTACTGAAAAACAAGGAGGAAGTCGGTCTTCATGGCTGATGGTGATAAAGCCAGCTCTTTGCAGGCTGGGCTTCTCAATTTTAGAGGTGAGCTTATTACCACCAATTTCCCTCTCATAAGAGATTCAAGGAGTCCTATATAGAAAAACTGGCTGTAGAAAACAGAACTGATAAGGAGTTCCCCATAAATGCCCAGGTTTCACCCCCAGACACACCAGAGCCAAACCCAGGAGTCAACAAGCCCCACTCATGAACACGGTTCCCAATCAGCTGTTCCTTAACAGAAACAACCTGCCAAAGACACTTGAGGAATGCATCTAACATGAAAGACAGGCACAAGACTGAGCAAGGGAAAAAGAAACAGAGAAAACAGACAATATAGGGGAAAGAAAATGCCAACACAATTATCTTCCTCTTTGAAGACATTAGATCTAGCACCCAAGAAACAAAAGTCAACCAGCAGGGGGGAATACAGCTGTCAGAAATGAATTACAGAACTGGAAGATAAGTTGAAGGGAACTTCCAGAAAGTAAAACAAGAGGAGAATACATGCTAAATATGACAGAGAACGGAGGGCCAAAAATCCAAGAAATAAGAGTTCCAAAAGAAAAAAAATAATAATAGAAGGCATTATTTAAAAAAAAAATCTAATTTTCCACAACTGAAGAAAATGAATCTTCAAATCAGTAGGCCTATGAAGTGCCCCATAAAGTGAATACAAGAGCATCCATACCAAAGTGTATAGCATGGTATTTTGAGAACCCCTGGGATAAAGCCTAAAAAGTAGGTAGAGGGTAAAATGGGAAAAAAAAAAAAAAGTCGCAAAAGATAAAACAACTTTACAGAGAACAATGTAGCAATGCCTTCAAAGCTGAGAGCAAATTATTTCCAACCTGAAATTCTATCTTAATAGCTACATAAATTATGTCTACATAAACTCTCAATACCGACACAATACCGACATTTCCATACACGGTGTGTTCATAGTTTCCTATTGCTGTTGTAAAAAATTACTACAAACCTAGTGGCTTGAAGGAACAGATTTTTTTTTCTCTTACAGTTCTGGAGGTTGGTAGACTAAAATCAAGGTGTCGGCCGCATTCTTTCTGGAGGCATCAGGGAGAATCTGATTCCTTGCCCTTTCTGGCTTCTAGAGGCTGCCTGTATTCCTTGGCTTATGGCCCCTTTCTCCATCTTCAAAGCGCATCACCCCGGATTCATGACCTGAGCTGAAGGCAGACGCTTTACTGACTGAGCCACCCAGGCCTCCCGGCCCCTTTTAGTTCTGTTCTCTTATCTCCTCCTACTGACTCTGAGCTGCCTGCCTCCCTCTTATAAAAACACTTATTTCTATGGGGCTCCCCTGGATAATCTCCCCACCTCAAAATCCTTACCTTGATGACACCTGCAAAGTCCTTCTTACCATGTAAGGCAATATATTCACAGGTTCTGGGAATGATGACGTAGGATCTTATTTAGCATGTTATATACAGTCTCAAAAATTATTTCCCGTTCAATCTTTCTCCAGAAGCTACTGGAGGATATGCTCTACCAAAACCAGAAAATAAACTGAGGTCAGCATAAGGTCAGAACAAGATGACCTCAGAATCCAGGCAAAGCCATGAAAAGAGCTCTGGAATTCAATCAGGTGTCTTTTTTTTTTTAGCATCAAGAGTTTTGCAGATAGAAAAATACGAAAACACGGCAGGCTTTTATCGAGTTCAAAGAGCCTACGCAGAAAGCTGTAGTAAGAGGTACTTGACAAGTACTGTAGCAGTGAGGATGGAGAGGGTAGGCCTTTGGGAGTGGAAAGGAGAAGGTAATGTATATAGATTGAATTCAAGGGCCTGGACAAGAAGACCACTTCCTTCCCTGTTACAGCCACCAACAGAGCAACTACAAATAGGGCTCAGTGTCTCACAGGGTCAACACAAGAATCCAACCCACAGTTTCACCCAGGTGAGACAGCAGCCCCCAACACTGCATGACATAAATTGTTCCCTTAGTGGATAAGTATCTTTTAACTCTGGGACTATTTAGAACTTAACTACGGAAACATTAGCAGAAAAAGGCTGCAGCCTTGAAGGGTAGGAAAGCTTCACAAAGGAAGGTCTAGCTCAGCAGCACCTTGAGGGGAGCAGAGCAGAGAGACACCGTAATGTTGGGTGAGGGCAGGAGGACAACGGAGGGCTGGCTAACAGACCCGCTTCTGCCAAGGCAGAAAAAGCACTGTGCATGTAAGGTACTGTGAACAGCTCTCTGTTGGGCTGGCAACAAAGTAGGAGCAGAGGATGGGTGGCAAGAAAATAACAAATTCCATAAGGAGACGGCAACAATATAGCACAGAAGGAAAGTACATGTGAAGTAACCCAACCTAGGGAAGAAACTTGGCTGGGCCCTCACTAGCTTTGCAAATCTCTTAAACTCAGTAAAGCCTCCATTAATTCATTTGTAAAAAAGTGAAAACAACAGTACCTCCTTTGTGGATTTGTTTTGAGAATTAAATGAAAATACTTTGGGGGCTGCCCAGTGGAACAGTCAGAAAGTGACAAAGAGTAAAACTGCCCAAAAGTAACACTTCTCCAGAGCATAATCCACATAATCTGCCTTCTATTCCATTTTCTCTGTGATTTGCAGCCTCTGCTTTTTCCTTCCTGCCCCTACCCCACCCCAGGGCCTTTCTTTTGGTCCCAACAGAGAAACTCGGTTCCTCTAGATCATCACTTTCTAACAGAACTTTCTTGTAATGATGGAAATGTTCTAAGTCTGCACCATCCACTCAGTAGCCACTAGCAACATGTAGCTATTGATGACTTGAAATGTGGCTGGTACAACTAAGGAACGAAGTTTTAAAAAAGAACATCTTCATTGAGATGTAATTCACATACCATCAAGTTCACCCTTTTAAAGTATACAATTCAGTGTTTTTTCAGTATATTCATAAACAGGTGTCTTGATCAGTAAGCACTATCTAATTCCAGAATTTATAAGTAATCTCAGAAAGAAAACACATACCCTTAGCAATTACGCCTCGTCCCCTGGACATTTCATATAAATGTGGTCTTTTCTGTCTGGCTTCTTTCACTTGGCATGACGTTTCTGAGGTTCAACCTTGTGGAAGCAGGTACCAGTACCTCATTTCTTTTCTGGCCGAGTAATATTCCACTACCCACAACTACCCCATTTTGTTTCTCTGTTCATCAGAAAATGGAAATTTCCATTGTTTCCACCTTTTGGCTACTGAGAACAATGCTGCCGTGAACACTGATGTACAAGTTTTTGTGTGAACATACGTTTTCAGTTCTCCTGGGTGTATATCCAGGAGTAGAACTGCTGGGTTGTATGGAAACTATAACTTTTTTGAGGAACTGAAAAAGTGTTTTACACAGTGGTTGCACCAAACTACATTCCCACCAGCAATGTATAAAGATATACAATTTCTCCACATCCTTGCTAACATTTGTTATTATCCGTCTTTTCAATTATGGCCATCCTGGTGTGTGTGAAGTGGTATCTCACTGTGGTTTTAATTTGTATTTCCCTAACAAATAATGATGTTGACAACCTTTTCAATGTGTTGTATTGGCCATTTATAAATCTTTAGGAAAATACTCAATGGATTTTAAATTTTATTTAATTAATTAATTTAATTTAATTAAAAATTAATTAACTTTAAATAGGCGCATCTGGCTAGTGGCTAAAGCATTAGGCAGATGGTGGGATTTAACAGCTGGTCGCTTAACTTTGTTCAAGGTAAGGAGGGGGCTGGCTAGGTAACTGAAGCTCTATCCCAGCTTCATGACTGTCCCAGATGGAACCGGGGAAAGGGAAGCTGGTGCAAAACTTGGGAGGAGGGGACACTTGGCACAGAGCCTAGCACTTAGGAAGCTCTCAAAACTCACTGTTGATGACGGAAGCAACTGGTGTCTATGAGCACTTCTGAAGCGCTAGGAACTGTGCCTTTATACCCACTTTTTCATTCAATCCTTATAACAATCCCATCAGGTAGATTCTACTGTCTCCATTTTACAAATGAGGAAGCAGTTTTAGACAGATCAGGTAAGACTTAGAAAGTTTTCTCAATCCAGTTTAATTATGCCATGATCTTCTAGATCTCAACCAGGGAAGCTAAGTGTTATTCAGGATTCCACCCTCATGCGCAGCACCTATGTACAATTCTGTACACACTAACCTACCGCCGAGGGATGGTCTGAGAATGAGATGGTGTTTGAAGCAGCAAAATATTAGCACTAAATGAAAATATGAATTCCTGACTGTGTGCATAGTGGGCCAACTTATATCTTTTCCAATGTGTTCAGCTACCTCCTCCTTTTTGAATTGGTTCAACAACTATGCAACACTGACTGTGTTACTATGGACAGCCAGATGCTGTCCTAGGTATAGAGATACAGCGATGGCTATGACAGCCATGCATCCTGACCTAATGAAGCTTAAAATATATATTAAAGAAATATATGGTTTTAAAAATACACAAGCTCCAATAAGTTTATGTCACATGGAGGCCCTGCTGCAGTGTCTATTTCATAATGAACCTTATCCCAGCAGCATATGAACCCTTAAATGGCACTCTCTGCCTACTAAGAAATTCTGAGTCTGAACATTATAGCCTTTAAAATGGCTCAAAATCCGTGCATTTGGCAGAACTTGTCTATAAGAGTTGCTTCTAGGAAAGCAGCACCCAGCTCCCAAGCTCGGCCAGCTGCCAAGAAATAAAGGGATTAAAGCTTACCTCCAGTTCCACAGGGCTGTCCAAAACTCCTATGCACATGAGAGGAGGCCAACACAGCAAGAGTCACGAGAACATTTCTCTTGCCTAGAGAGTGATTTTCCAAGCTTTCCTCACCACCCACCTCTGACCCCTGTTTCAGGTAGATAAAACAGGAAGGATGAGGTTGTTCAGAAGATTCGTGTGGGTGGCTATTGTCCTGACTGGGGCAATAAGGCTGCAGAACATTACTCTTTTTAAAAAAGTTCTCATTTTATTCTTTGGTATAAATAACAATTTAATTTTGGAAACAATGCATGTCCATGCTGTATTGTACAAAACGGTAAAGCTCAAGTTCTCCTGTAGAGGGGCTGCTTTGGGCAATAGACCTAAGTAACCACACTGAGGGCTGGCCTTTGCCTGACCCTCTCTCATCGTACCTCACCTCTGGGATGAGTCATCATGGCAAAAAGTATGAATTAAGTTGATTGGGAAAGCCTAAATAAAAGGTCTCACTCAATCCTTTCCAGTTTTAAGCTCACTATCTCCTGTGTCTTACCTGACCAAAGTATTCCACCCGAATATACAAGAAGAAATCATGGACCAAACAAACTCATCAATGACACAGCTTGGGATCATTTGGCCAACTCATGTTTCTTAACTTCAAACCACCATGGAATCAGAGCTGCAAAAGCAATAGTTTCCTCGCTTTTGCTACTAGAGTGAATGGAGATGGTGAGAAGGCTTTTCGTTTTTGTTTTCTTCTTTTTTAAGATTTTATTTATTTATTTATTTGAGAGAAAGAATGAGAGAGCATGAGGGGATAGGGACAGAGGGAGAAGCAGACTCCCTCCTGAGCAAGGAGGCTGACGTGGGACTCGATCCTGGGACTCCAGGACATGATCTGAGCCTAAGGCAGTCGCTTAACGGACTGAGCCACCCAGACGTCCCAGGAAGGCTTTTCGAAAGCTATTACACTTCCTTCAGTGGAGTGGGCAGAGCGAAAGATTCCAAGTGCATCAATAAGAACAAAATTAAAATTCGGTTCCAGTATTTCATATGACGCTGGCCACCAATTCCCTTAAAGGCAGAGAGCAAGAATAAAAGAAGATGGTATTTCAACTAAGGATAGAAATAGCCATCCTTGGTATGGGAAGGCTAACGGAACCTTGTCTGGTGAACATTCTAGGATTACCCACAATATTCGGTATTTATGTGCTCACGAACATCCTTGTGAAGTACCAATGACTATAGCACTCCAGGCCAAAAATAAAACATTTCCACGTGGGATGGCACTATTTCCATGGCTCAGAGTACACCAAATGGCTCCCAAGAATTCCTAAACTCAGCAGCCACAAGGTAGACTTTCTCTTGACGAAGTTAAAAGGCAGTAAGACCTGGGCAAAATGAAGACTATAAAAGATAATTAAGTCAGGCTACACCAGAGTACAGGAAGAACCTAGAACATATCAGTGCAGAATCAGTGAGGAAATGTCACAGAAATGTTAAATGGGCTACCGCCGTTAGCAAACATGAAAGGACACAGTTGTGTATTTTCATTCACAGGTCTCTAGCCACTGAATTACAGTTTGATATCGGAGAGAAGAAGGGGTTTACAGAAATAAGAGCATCAGGTATAAAGGCAACAAAAAAAAATTGGTGTTGTAACTACTGATTTCAGAGATTTGCAGTTTCGTATAACAGGCAAGAAAACAGTACCAAGGCTTCAACTCAAGCAAGGATCAGCAAACTTTTTGTGTGAAGGACCAGAAAGTAAAAATTTTCGGTTTTGCGGGCCATGTGGTCACTGCCGCAATTACTTGCCTCTGCCCTCACATGTAGTGTGAAAACAGCTACAGACAATATTTAAATGAATGGGCATGGCTGTATTCCCAAAAAGCTATAAAAACAGATAGTGGGCCAATTTGGCCCAGGCGCCATACTTTACTAGACCCTGATGTGGAGTTCCAAATCAGTGGTTCCCTAACATTAATGTACCTCAGGACCCCTTGAAGGGCTGTTAAAACAGATTGCTGTGCTCCACCCCACCTTGTTTCTGATCTGTAAGGCAGGCCCAGCACCTGAGAATCCGCATTTCTAACAAGTTTCCACATGATACTGCTGCAACTGGTCAGAATAAGGTCCACACTTTGAGAGCCACTGCTCTAGACCTTACTACTAAATAAGAAGTTCAATATTTTAAGTAGCTGCCACAGTTCCCATCTGATTGGTTACAGAAATTTGTTACTTGTAGTAAGTTCTAAACTTCAAAGCTCAAATAAAATTAAATAATACAAAGAGAACAAAGGAGAAACATACTAGTCAGGATTTTTTTTTCTTCAGTGTAAACATTGTCCCACCAGTAAAATACACATAATTCATCCTCAAATCTCTTACCCAACATTTTCACATAGCATGTTCTAAGTCCTATAAAGAGTTGAGAAGTGTTAAATTCTAAAAATAAAACAAAATACAACCAGTATTAAAGACGAAGGTAAGCCATTCTTGCAAAATCAAAGAAAATTCAACACAACCCATTGCTAAGAAGTGCTTCATCTCAATAAAATCAAAATATGGGGGTGCCTGGGTGGCTCAGTTGGTTAAGCCTCTGCCTTCGGCTCAGGTCATGATCTCAGGGTCCTGGGATCGAGCCCTGCATCAAGCTCGCTGCTCAGTGGGGAGCCTGCTTCCCCCTTTCTCTCTGCCTGCCTCTCTGCCTACTTGTGGTCTCTCTCTCTGTCAAATAAATAAATAAATAAAATCTTTAAAAAATCAAAATATGTAAGACAGCTTAAGAATTTTAAAGAATTGTGTCATTTTATCCTAAGAATCTAAGGAGATAGATAATACAGCATTTACTATCTTTCTTTTTACAAGACGAAGAAACTGAGGAAAACAAAAGAAGTGGTTATCTGTCACCATTATTTAAAAAAAATCCTTAAAATACTATTTTTCTTGGTAAGTTCTAAGCCGCATTGATCAAATCCAACTTTCATATGCCTTTTCAGGACTATGTCTATGAATGTGTCTTCATGAGGAAAAACCTCATTCTAGTAACATCTTCAAGTCTATATTCACATTCATGGGCCTAGTTCTGAAGCCACTCCCACAAGTCTAACCAAGAAGCCTGAACTTTAATCAAATGGCAATTTTAAGCACACTCGACCTTTAGTGTGAGTGGGTCATAGATTATGGAAGTATGGTGATCCTTTCCAGCAGTACAACAGAAATACTTGGCAATGGGAGAAATACTATTAATGGAGATAATCCAAAAAGTAGAGCAGCAAGCCTAGAATCTCCCTCTCTAGATACCCAGACTCTTTCTGCAATGATAATAATGAAAATGTATTCATTTGAATAGATATTTACACAAATCAGTTTCACATCCATTATAAGAGGTAAATGTTTTCTAAAAAGAAGAGAAGAAAGAAGAATAACCCACAGTGCATATGGTCAGTAGAGGTTTTTTCCATTCCTATTAGCACTCTTTTAAAAGTTTTATATAAGTTGATTATAATGTGAGATAATTACATTCTCACTCTAACCTGTGATCCGAATACTCCAGTAACAATTTTTTTAATTTATATGAAACATAATTAAAGTCCTCAGTGAAAACACCTTCTTGTTTGTTTTACAAGTATCTAATTATTTCACAAGTGACTAAATTAAAGAAAAAAATATTTATTAAAAAGATCATTTCAAATTCAATGCCATGTATTACTGCCAGGACAGATATCCAGTTAAGATGTTATTAAACCTAAGACAATCAGTAAATATTCTATATAAATAAAAGTAGACCATTCTGCTTTTGAGATAATGGCTCAGACGGAAGTCAGCAAAAACTTCAAACCTAAAAAAATGCAATATAAATAGTACTGTTCATGGATTTTAAGAGGAAAGGGTGCCTTCTACTGTCCTCTGAAGCCAACCTAGAGAAGTATTTTCATCAAAGTAAGGGGTCTAAACAGATTCCAACGTGATCATTCTTCTGCCTGACAATGTAATGTGACCTAGTGGATGAAATGCTGTTCTGTAAATTTAGGGAATTTAGAGTCAGTGGCCAACTGTGTCAGAGACTGCCAACTTTAGGATCGTCCTACCTCATTTTGCTCACTGTTAAAATGTGGACACTGCTGCCATAATAAAATGTGGGGAAGTTACATAAAAGAACACTATAATATTCACAAATCCTTCATATGGCTATTTCCTAAATACATATTCTGAGATTTTCCTTGTCTCCTTTCTGAAATTTCACAATTTGAACAATTAATTCACCTGTCAAATGCCCAAACGCAAAGACAAAAGCTGTGATACAAAATTCCCTCTCTTAGCACAGTCTTTGGAGCTTTTCACAACACTACAAAATTATAATCTGGAATAGTCTTGCAAACAAATTATAAAAAGCTCTAAGCACAAAGAATACTATCTTTCTGATGTACCTAAGAGGCAATGACAGTTTGTTTTTAAAGATTTTTATTTATTTATTTGACAGAGAGAGATCACAAGTAGGCAGAGAGGCAGACAGAGAGAGAGGAGGAAGCAGGCTCCCCGCTGAGCAGAGAGCCCGATGCGGGGCTCGATCCCAGGACCCTCGGATCATGACCCGAGCCGAAGGTAGAGGCTTTAACCCACTGAGCCACCCAGGTGCCCTGCAATGACAGTTTTTTAAAGCCACAAAGCACTCTACGTATTGTAGGTCTATTACCACAAAATAGTGATTAAAATGGATTTCAAACACAAAATAGAACCTGAAAAGGTTTTGTTTACAACACACATGCACGCACGCATGCACACACCCTAATTAAACAGTGACTCTATCAGGGGCTCTTTGAGAAGTCATAAAATATACACAGATGGCACATCACAACTCTCCAATTAGGGATGGAGATTTAGCTAGTAATTTTCCCCCTAACTTTATTAAAGCTAGTATTTTAAATAATCTTTCATATCTGAAAATTTTTAGTACATTCTCATTTCTATTTTCATCCACTCTACAGGCAATAGGCAAGCATGAAAGAAAGAATTTCTTTTAGGAACTCTACACTTACATTGCTTCTGATGAAATAATCTTAAAAGAATTTTGATGGGTTTTATTCCCTTTAACCGAGGATTGAAAAAAAAATCCAAAAGCAGTAAAAAAAAAATGTAATAAAAGCAAATTTAAAACCCACAAAAAACTAAATGTATAGCATTTCCCCATGTAACAGTGAAAACAGTTCAGTGAACCAACCTCCATGTATACAGTTTTTCAGAAACAACCTACTCATTATGGGGCTACTCAGACCACTGACAGAATATCCCAATCTTGATTGTAAATAAGAACAGGAACTGGATAGTAAGCTCCAGTTTCATTTTTAATCTATAACAGGATCAGCAAATTACAGCCTGAGAGTTAAATCTAACCACCTATTTTTATAAATAAAGTTTTATTGGAACACAGCCACACTCATTTGTTTTCATATGGCTGTCTTCACGCTACAATGGTAGAGTTGAGTAGCTGTGACAGATGCTGTAGGGCTCACAAAGCCCAAAATATTTACTATCTAGTAGTTTACAGATAGTTTGCCAACCCTTGGTCTACAACATCTAAAATTGATGGAAATCAGTATAAATAGGTCTGTGAGATAAAAGGTTAACCAATAACCCATAAAATTTACTTTTATTTATATTACAGTGTATTGAACAGACTCTACCAGCAAACTCTGATAGTGCTCACCTGATTAAAAAGCATTCTAACCCTCACACACTGCTGGTGGTAATGTAAAATGGTGCAACAGCTTTGGGAAATAGTCTGGCAGTGCCTCAAAATGTTAAGCACAGAGTTAGCATTTGACCCAGCAATTCCACTCCTACAAATATACCCAAGAGAAATAAAAATATATGCCCACACAAAAACTTGTAGGTCAATATCCACAGCAGGATTATTTATGATAGCCAATGGATGAAAAGCACCCAAATGGCCCATCAACTGATGAATGGATCAACAAAACTGGTATATCTACACAATGGAGTATTACTGGGTCTTAAAGATGAAATGCTGAAACATCGACAACATGGATGAACTTTGAAAACATTATGCTCAAAGAAGCAGTCACAAAAAGACCACATATGGTATGATTCCATTTACATGCAATGTCCAGAACAGGCACATCTGTAGAGCTAGAAAGTAGATCAGTTGTTACTTAGGGCTAGGGAAAGATGGGGTTGGGAGCTAACGTATACAGGGTTTCTTTTGGGGGTGATAAAAATGTTTGGAAATTTCTCATGGTGATGGTTTCCACAACTCTGTGAATATACTAAATCCCACTAAAATGTACGCTTTACATTGGCGAATTGAATGGTATGTGAATTACATCTCAATAAAGCTGGTACCAAAAAAAAATGTGTTCTATGAACCTGCTGAAACATCTAAAATCAGAATGTTAGAGTCTTATATTTAGGACTAGCCTTTAAAAGACAACCAGTCTGGTATACTAAATGACAAGCAGTAAAACAGTACTGAAGAGCAAGTGCTTAGATGGGTCATAAATACCCAGGTGTGAATCCCCATGTTGCCGCTTATTACTATTGACACTTTGTCCAGGGCAAGTTACTGATCGCCCTCTTGCTTAGTTTCCTCATCGGTTAAAGGGGAAAGGAAGATTGCCTCAAAGGGAAGGCTGGTGGCCAAGGTTAAATTAGAAAAACATAAACAATTTAACACTGTGTACAGCGTATAATGAACACTCAAGCCATAGAATTCAAGAACCAAAAAAAGAGAAAAAAATTCCTACTGTTATCCCTAAAACATTTAATTTTATGCTTATTGTTCAAATTTCTTATGTAGGTTGTCTATGTCACTAAACTAAAATAGGAGCTGTGAACCCAAAATTGCTCAAAAAAATAAAGTTCATTATTTTAAAAAATAAGATAAACATTTTTAAAGTTTCATAAGAGTTCTTTAATTTTCCTGACCTGTATTCCTCTACTCTGTTTTCTTAATGAGGAAACAGGCATAAAAAGATGACATGAGTTACCCAAGAAGAAGACTAACAAATCATTCAAGCCTGACCTCCTCTGTAAAGATTTCCCCAACTTCCTCTTATGGCTAGGTGGTCACAGTTTCTGGATTGCTCATTTAACACTCACTCCTTCAACAACTGAATACTTACTGTGTGTCAGTTGTGCGGAGGATACTAGGTGAACATGTCAGATGCAACCCTGGCTTTAACAGGACTTAATGTCTAGTTAGTTGAGATCTGAGCCATTTGTCAACTTCTCCCATTGACAGAGAGCTCCTTGAGGCCAGAGAACTCAAGCATTTGGTGAGTAATAGGGCACCTGGCTGATTCAGTCAGTGGAGCACACACACTTGATCTCAGGGTCATGAGTTTGAGCCCAACGCTGGCAGTAGAGTTCATTTAAAAATAAATTAAGGGGCACCTGGGTGGCTCAGTGGGTTAAAGCCTCTGCCTTCGGCTCGGGTCATTATCTCAGGGTCCTAGGATCGAGACCCGAATCGGGCTCTCTGCTCGGCGGGGAGCCTGCTTCCTCCTCTCTCTCTGCCTGCCTCTCTGCCAACTTGTGATCTCTGTCTGTCAAATAAATAAATAAAATCTTTAAAAAAATAAAAATAAAAATAAATTAAAAACATAAAAAAATTGGTAATGGCAATTAAAATAACAACTATCTTTAGTCATTTTACACAGATCACGTTATTCAATCCTCACAACAATCCTGCAAGGCGTATAGTATCACCCTCATTTTGCAGGTAAAGAAACTGAGACTCAGAGAGGTTAACTAACTTGGCTAGGGCCACACAGCTAGAAATGCACGCATAAATGAAGGAACTGTTAACACCACTAGCAATTTTACCCACGTGATAGGAAAGAATGTTCATTTCACCATATTATTTATGTAATAGAGCCTGTGTTTAGCACTGAGAAAGTGCACATTTAGAAATTGTTGAAACTTATCTACATAGCTGTCAAAAGTAATTTGAGTATCTCAGAGACATTCTAGAAATAAAAAATACTTATGTTGCACTTTACAATCACTAATCCATGCAAATAGCTTGTGAAGTGGCCATCATTCTTTCTATAAATAAGAAGAAAATGGCCACACTGTGCCCAAAGGCTACCAGATCTGATCTTAGGGGGCTGCCTCATAAGATATAAAACAATGTCAGTCCATATGTTTGGGGTAAAGTACATACCAAGGGTAAGCAGAAAGGCTGAAAATCTATGCTGTTTCCTAAAAACACAAATTAAATTCCATAAAATAGCAGTGGTATAATGGTAATCTGCATGTCTTAGCAGGGCTAGAGACCTCATAATTGCATTAATAACATCAAGAGTATTTTAATAAAACATTAGAATCTGCATATAGCTAGGCAGTTATATTTCCACTTTAGATTTAAATACACCAAGATATTCTAAACTCAGGGTTACAATTAAAAAGCCTGAAATACAGACTCGACATAGTAGAGTTTGGATATTATTAAACTACACTGAGACAGACAGAGAGAGAACACAGTCATCATTCCAAACTAAGTGATTCAAATATTCAAAACAATGGTAACAAAGCAAAAAAAAAAAATGTGTATTAAGAGAAATAAGAAGGGCGCCTGGGTGGCTCAGTCAATTAAGCATCTGCCTTTGGCTCAGGTCATGATCCCAGGGTCCTGGATTGAGCCCTGTGTTGGGCTCCCTGCTCGGTGGGAAGCCTGCTTCTCCCTCTCCCACTCCCCCTGCTTGTGTTCCCTCTCTTGCTGTGTCTCTCTCTGTCAAATAAATAAATAACATCTTTTAAAAAAATAATAAAGAAATAAGATTGGAAAAAATAATATGCAACAGTTCAGTGATAGAACACAGATGTTAAAATGAAATAATGAGGGCGCCTGAGTGGATTAAAGCCTCTGCCTTCAGCTCAGGTCATGATTTTAGGGTCCTAGGATCGAGCCCCGCACGAAGGCTCTCCGCTCAGCAGGGGAGCCTGCTTCCCTTCCTCTCTCTCTGCCTGCCTCTCTGCCTACTTGTGATCGCTGTCAAATAAATAAAATCTTTAGAAAAAAAATGAAATAATGTACACTTACCAAAAAATTGGCTTAAGTGCAATAAAGTAATCGTTTCTTATTGTGAATGGGTGTGCAAAACTACAAAAAGCCAATGAACAAATTTAGTTGCACAGTGGGAGGTAGAGGGACATTAACTACACTCATCCATTGGGGGCCCAAAACCTTGAGACAAGGAAGGCTGCAGTTCCCTGTGGGGAAGGGATTTAAAAAAATAAGAATGGTTTGACTAATATCAAGAACATAGAGTAAATGTAAAGTATATAAAATTTACAATGTCATTTCATTAAAGGCTTCCATTTAATTGAAAGTTATGAACCAAGCTGAGGAATGAAAAATACCTAATCTTAGGAAAACCAAATGGTTTTACCTAAAAGCCAGCCATCAGAATCTATAAAACACAATCATAACAAAAAAGAAATCAGCTTCTTTTTTTTTTTTACACTAAATATGTTGCTGTTGAGGTGGAGTCACAGAGAAATAGCGTATTACCAACATGCACAGAACCTTGCTTTTCAGTCACACTATGAATTGATATTTAACATTATATTCATTTTGATAGATGCTTTAAATTGCCTCTATAGTATAAACAAGCCTTTTTTTTTTTTTGATAGTCCATCACAGTGTGCTGGCATTTTACATTATTGATCCTCCCTACTTTAAAACTTCTGTGAAATCCAGCTATCCTGACTCTCCTAGCTCTGTGAGTTACACAGCAAACCACATCTCTCCAGCTCAGTCACCTGTCAAGAACTCGTTCACTCAGTTTTACTTTCCACACCTTCACTGTCATTCCAGAACTCTCACCCAAACTCCAGTTCAGCATTTCCAATGATGTCTACTTACAAATGGCTTGCACTCAACTCAAAGCTGCAATAATCAATCCATACCATGGAATACTGGTCAGCAGTTTAGGAAGAGACAAAGTTCGACAGAGATGTAGATGGATATGGAAAGGTCATCAGAGACAGTGTTTGTCAATGGAAAATTAATACTTCAGCATAGTGTACAAATATGATCCCATTCTGTTTTTTAAACAAAGACCTTCCAGAAAGATGTACAAGAACTGGACAATGGTAACCTCTGGAGAATGGGGCTATGGACGGTGGGAGAATGGAGAGAGGGGCACATATACCTCTGTACATTCTAGAATTTAAAATTAATTTTATAATTTATTTTACAAAGACTAGTCAATTTACGAAGAGAAAGTAATAGAAAATTACTGACTCTCAACATTGCAAATACGTATTAACTTCCTTTAAGTTAAACAAGCTTCAGAAATGAAATCTTCCTGGTGTGGATGAAGGGAGACTCTCCCTTTACTGACTTGGGCTCTATGACCAGTCATACCAGACTACCATAATGGCCAGAAGGGTGATTACATTGGACTCAGTTCAAAGAGGAATACCCAGACAGGGGGTGGCCCCAGCAGAGAAAGAAGAGAGCGGGTCCTGTCGCACCTTGAACCTTGAAGCATGAATTCAGAGCCGTATCTGGTGGTTTTAGAATCTACACTGTCAGTTGCCAACTAAAAAATAAAACCCCAAATGCGAGAGCTGCACCGGCCATCAGCTTGTTGGCGGGGGTCAGGGACCTATTCAGTAACTCACTCACTCGCCTACTTGGGTGTGCCGTGCTGGCCCCCAGCTGACAAGCTCATAGCTCCGCAGCTGCAGTTCTGCACGTGGTTTTCAGAGTCAGGGAGAGCAACAGCAGGATTTGTAGCACAGGATATAGGAGCAACGACCCCGTGGAAACCACCCCACCCTACTCGCAACAAACACCCATCTCCCACACCTCATCACGTCTGGTTTGGCAAATTAGGAGTCATTAATCAACGATGCTGTTTTTTGGGGCAGGGAAACGGAAAAGAAAAACCTGGAGAGTAAATGGTGTAGAGAAAGTTCCAAAACAAATTGTATTTTGGATGGATGGGCAAGAGTCTATATTTCCACTGCTAAAGAATGCAGAGGCTTATCAGTTTAGTAACAAACGTGGCTATCTCATTAACAAGAAAGACAAAAAGAAAAATGGGTGAAACAATGAATGGTAGTATAGAACCTCTAATGAAGGAGTGAAAAACAGAACTAGAGCGTCGAACAATTAAAAATTGTTGTAAATAAACTCTGAAAATGAAGGCATGGGACTTGCTTCAAAGAAACCCGACGTAGCATTTTTAACTATCGCAATCGGCAGGAAATGAATGAATGGACTTCGGAACCGGTTGTAATTTCATGTGATCTCGGGCAAGTTACCCCTCGCTGAATCGCAGTGTTTTCTGTAAAACAGGTATAATCAGAGAAGATAATATATGTAAAGTGCCTAACATTAGAAGGCATAAATGTCAACTCCCCTTACGAAGTAAGCATTAAATGACAAAAGATTTTTTGTTGTTGCCTTTAAACAATCTTATGTCAAAGTTCTTTTAAACAGTGCTTCTGGCAAATTTAAAATGTGAAAATGTTTATAAAAATGCAGTAATTCAAGAACAGTCTCAAAAAGGAAGGCATACTTGCTTCTTTAATGCGTTGAGTAGACCTACAACTGGGAAGGGTAGAAGACTTTTTGATTTAAAGGCAATAACCAGGAACACCATTTAAGGTGCACGAGAGGTAGTTTGCCAGGTGAAATGTTGCAGATTCAAGGGAGAAAACAGGGGGGTTGTGAAGTGCACATGTCAAGGACACAGAAGCAGGTCACAGTTGTAGAATGCAAGGGAGTCACAGGAAGCCTTTATAAAGAAGACAGGCAAACGACACTTCATAAACTCCAAGTCCTAAGGCATTCTTGTAGAAAGCAGGCTTGAAGAGACTCCGAGAAAGCCGTGCACACGCAGGAAAGCTCAATTCCCTCCAAAATGGTCCCAGAAGCCAACTCCGTCATCAGGAATCAACACTGCTTACCTACTCCCAAAAAGGCCGGCCACGTGCAGGCATCTACACCGTGTGAAACAGGTTTCTCTTCCGTGGAACTGTAGCTAATCCCCCTTGGCTTGACTCTTTCTGGGCCACCAATGGGCTAGCTGGTGACTGTGTTTCTCCTGCCTTGCTAGACGACTGTCACTCTGATCAAACACTTCTCTCATAAAACATCTAGTCATTTCTGGTAAATTCCTGGTTCCTTCGGGCTCACACTTTTCCAGACACTAAAAACTAATTTGCCTACAATGTCTACATAAAATTTCCAAGAAAGATGTTCCAACATATGATAATGTTCCCCTCTGTGGTACTGGAAATCCAAATCAGTGGGCCAATCAATATATGTGCAAGCCATGGTAATTAGTAAAAAGAGTAAAGCTGAATTTTCGTCATGTTAAGTTACATATTTTACCAATGATTAATCCAGTGTTTGTATAAAGGCTGCATTTAATTCAATTCTCTGGTAAATGGTGTTACTGGAATTGCAAGTGTGGACATGAAGTATATAAGCAAAATAACCACACTCTTTTAATAGAGTATATGTATAAACACAATCCATACTGAACTGATAAATCTCTTAATATTAAATTAAGTCATTGTAGTGGACAGCCACAGTTATTGAAGCAATCCTCGTTCTGTGTTGTTGCAAACATCAGTCACCGTGTTAGCATTAGATGAGAATCATAAATCAATGCAAATCTTAAAAGACCCATGAAATCAAAGCCAAACACAAGCTGAAACAAAATTCTGACACAACAGGGCTCAGAGACACACAGCCCAGAGGAGATAAAATCCACATTTTGGTCTCTTGGCTTCAATACCACCCAAAAAGCATTTGTTCTACTTTTCAAATCCTGTAAGCCTCTGAAAACCCAGTCCCAAAATATTACATACATTACCTAAGTTTTAAACCAATGACTCAATCGTAGCTGCGCATTAGAATTACTTAGAGAGCTTTCAAAAAATGCCAGTGTCCAGGACCCACTCCCAGAGATTCTGATTTTATTGCTCTGACACAGGGCCCTGGCATTGATCTTTTTTAAAAGCTCCCCTGGTGATTCTAATATGCAGCCAGGTGGAGATCCACTGCTTCAGACCAATACAGCCTTTTGGGATAGTAATTGCTCTGAGGTTGATAAACATGCTTTTTGCCTTTTAATGAGATTTTATTAAAACTACTCAATTCATCCCATAGCTAATGAGCAACCGTTACATCGCAGGCCCTGAGTTAAGTTAACGGAGAAAGATATATATGTTCCCTGTCCTCAAGAAGCTCCCTGTTTACTAGGCAGAGAGACTCATGAATAAGAAACCGTAATTAAATATGGTAAGTGCTCTCAAGGTACAAGCAAATTCAGCATGCCTCACAAACTTGCATGTCATCCTTGAGCAGGGGTCATGCTGCATCATTCCAAGTTTAGTATACGTCCTACCAAAGCAGGAAAGTCAGAAGTTACAGGTTACCAAGAATCCTAAATACCAGGGCAAATATTCAGCCCATGCAAGATGAAAACGGTGTGCCTTTTGCTATTCTCATTCACAGAAACTCCTGTACCATGAAGGTAGGCATTTCTATGTTTTAATTTGGATGAATCATCTTAAAATTGCCTTCATGCAATATTACTGACTGTACACTTACCTCTAAAGCTATACACTTGCAAAAGATACAGTAAATGAGCATGGCATAAAAATGAGCCAATTTCCTGCATTTGCATAAAATCTTTCTTTCCCACTAATTGCTACATTTGCAAGGACGAGAAGTTTTGGGACTAGGATAAGGTCCCATCATTGGAGATTAGTTTCAGTCACTTGAAAGACGTTACACAGGAAAAGGTTATGGAAACAAGAGGCATTCAAAGGATCTTTTGTAAGACTTTCAAAAATAAGAAACGCGGGGAAAGAGTTTAATTTTTTTTAAAACAAGAAATGGCATCCTTTCAATATTCCTAACGAATCAGGCACATGATTCCCTCGCAGACAGTGGATGAGTGAATGAGCCCATAAGCAGTGAGGTAGGGGAGTGAGTGGGTGGTCAATTGATCTTGAAAATCGAAATCTGTCTTAAAGTACCTCAGTGGAAATTTAAACCTATTAACACCTAAGGGTCAAAAACAATCTGTGATGCTGATTTTGTATACAAGAAAATCACAATTCTAGAGAACTTGGATAGAAATCAACAAAAGGGTTTCTAGTACAAGTGAACATCTTCAAGGCCTTTCCGCTTAAAGCTAGAGTTGAACAAATGCTAAGTTAAAATGTATGCTGTCAAGGTCCCTGCAAGAAAATCTCAAGTGAATTTCAATTTCCAGATCAATACATGCTGAGACAATTTACCGGAGAAACCTTCAACCTTTACACAGCGTGAGGAACACTATCATTTCATTCTTTACCACGAAGGCTACCTTGAATTCATTATTTCACGAAATGACACATTATAAATGGCACTGACCAAGTCATATTTTGTAGGGTATGAAAGAGATTTCACGTTCACAATAGTTAAGGGAGCCATAGGGTACCTATCACCTCTGAATCAGCCTGCTCTCCCTCCTTATGCAGCTCTGAAGCAACAGAAAAGATGAATTTAGTTCTATCAGAGGTGTTTCCTGAAAACATTCTATCAATTACAAGCTAATATGATGCCGACCACTTGGTTCTGATATCCAAAGAGATCATGTCATCAGTCTTTAAGACCTTAAGGAATCGGAACTGGTTACTAACATTGATCCAAAGATGGCTATATTCCGTCATCACGATATAATTAACATTTTAATTTCACATTTTCCAATTATGACTTTGCTGGCTCATTTAAAGCAAATATAACTAAGACACAACAAATATCATTCACCCACACACACGACCATTTGGGAAACCCTAATTTACCTTTACCGGGTGCTAAGAATGAAGAAACCAAGGAGATTTTTTTTTTTAAACATGTTTGTCTCTACAGAACAGTGCTTGCTAGCCACATATGGCTGTGGAGCACTTGAAATGTGGCTAGTCCAACTGAGAAACTGAATTTTCAATTTTATTTAATTTTATTTCATCAAAATTTAAATTTAGAAAGAGATATCAATTAGGTTATTAGAAAACTTTTAGATATGTTTGGGAAAACTTGGGTATGTGAAGCTACTTTTGCAAATGCAAATGTTATGAAACCTAAACACAGATCAAGTATTTCTGATGAAAATTTAGCTTAGTGTCAGAATTAAGATGTGCTGTTAGTGTAGAATACACACCGGATTTCAAAGACTGAGTACAAAAGAAAGGATGTAAAATATCTCATGAATAATTTCTGCCCTGATTATGTGTTGAAATGATAATAGTTTGGATCTAGTGGGTTAAATAAAGTATTTTATTAAAATTGATTGCACCTATTTGCTTCTGATTTTTTAATGTGGCCATTACAAAATTTGCATATGTAAGATTTTTGTATAGAAAATTACATATACATCTTGCATTCTGTATCTTTGGAAAGCACTGCTCTAGAGCACTTCCACAAGCACTTTACAGGGCACAGTGGATATCCTTCCTCTAGTAGAGAGGCTGGTCATGTAACAATAGGGGCAAGGAGTAACATGTCCTTGTATCAGTTGAGTCTGAGGAAAGTGTGTAGAAAGCTCTACCCATAATTTCACCATGTGAGGCAACACAGTAATACCTCAACACAGAAGAAAAAAAAATGAGTTATCAGCACTTAAACAAATTGAAATCCAGTACTGCAGACAACTTAAGAGGGATACAGCCAACTGCTCTAAGGTCTTGGTTTCATTTCCCAACTGCAGACCTTAAAATAGACAATAAAGCACGGCTTCCAAAAAGAGGTAAAATATTTCAATGGTAGCTACCTAGCGATCCTTAATAAACCAGCAAAAATTGCTCTTAAATCTTATCTCCTGAACTTCTAAAGGCACAGAATACACGCTGAACTAGGAAATCAACTTCGGATCGCCAGCCTTTTCCTTCACAAGCAAATTAGCAGGATTGTGCACTTGGAATACTGTTTGACAAGAATGAAAAGGAAACTATTCAAAACAGATTTAAGGAATGGACAATTAGATGAGGAACTGCAGATTTAATTCTCAATCAGCACTGTGATTAATCTGATTCCCTGCTTTTCCCTAGTGTAATTACACAACACAGATGAAAGGATGAGCATTTGGACTGTCAGTTCTATATTCTAGACCAGCCCGGTGACTCAAAGCAGACGGCTCCACCACCATCCCAACAACAGTCGAGGGAAGCCTTGAACACTGATTTAACAGTCATTGCATAACGAGGCATTAAAAATTCGGATACCCCCAACTCTTTCCACGCTGGTCTACACCAGGTGAGGAATTTGCTGAAACTGAACGCACCCCGTCTGAAAATGACCCCCTCCAATACGGGCACGGGGTGAACACAAAGGCATCTCTCTAATATCCTGCACAATAGACACACACCCCACAATTAAAAACCCTGGACGTTCTCTCGCTATCGCTCCATGCAAGCAAAGGAAATGCAAGCTGCTCTTTTCGTTAATGGTCTGTGGTACACGCAAGGTAACAATAACCCCAACTGTTCCCAGGAAGCAACTATAAAATCGGGTCTGCCACGTCCCTGTGCAACCGTCAGATAAAATGCAGACAGCGGATTTCGACCGGCCCCACGCCTCGTGGGGTGGCGGACCTCGGCTCGGTGGCTTCCACGGATCGCTGAGAACCCCCCCGGACCCCCGCCCGGCAGGAGGTCCAGGTACACGTCTATAAATACGCCCGGGTGAGGACGAGGGAGGCGGAGGGGAAGGGAGGGCAGGGGGCAGGCCCGGAGCGGGTGCCGGTGCGGGAGGACCCGGGCATCACTGAAATGCATTTTTCCACACTCCCGCTCCCTCGCGTGGGAACTCACTTGCCGATCACCTCGCAGAGCTCGTACACATCCTCGAACAGCACGTCGTCGTCGGCCATGGTCCGGAGGGGACAGCGGCCGCAGCGTGGAGGGCTCCGAAAACGGGGGTGGGGGCGCCAAAGAGCTCAGTGCCCGGCCCCTGGCTCGCCTCTTCCCCTCAGGACCCGCGAGTCCTCGGTGCTGAGGACGCTCGAGTGGGGCTGCGAGGCCCGGAGACTGCGGCGCCTTCCTCTGCGGGCGACCGCCCCGGCGCGGGCGGCGGGGCCGGGGCGCGGGAGCGAGGGCGGCCCGGGCCCGGCGCCGCCCGCCCGCCCGCTGCTCCTCGCGCTGCTCGGGCCGCGCTGCCCGGCGTGCGGATCCTCGGGGACCGCGCGGCGCCGCGCTCTCCGCTGGTCAGCCCGCGCGGGCCGCGAGGCCGCGACCGCTCCCTCTGCCGAGGTTGGCTCCGGCGCGGCGCGGCGCGGGGCAGCTCAGGCTACCAGGGGGGCCGCGGCAGGACCATGGAGGGAGGATCGCCGCGGAGGGAGGTGGCGGCGGCAGATCGGCGCTGGGGACCAGGAGGCGGCGGCAGAGACGCTCCCTCCTCCTTCTCCTCCTCCCGCCGCCGCCGCCGCCGCCGCCCGCCTGAGAGTGGGAGGGGGCTTCGCGGGACTGGCTGTCTGTGCGGGCGGGAGTCGCGGCCGCCGCCTTCAACTCCTCCTCCTCCGCCCTAGCGGCGGACTAGCTCCCGAGCCCCGCGCACCCGCCTCGCGCACACACACCCTCCTCCCCCTACGGCCGCGCGGCTTCCAGAACCACAGGCCCCGCCCACTCCAGCCCGTCGGGAGGCGGTGGCCAAGGGACAGGGAACCGGGCTGAGCGGCGCATGCGCGCGCCGCGGGCCACGTCACGGCGAACAGGCGGGCGTCGGGGATCTAGAAGGGGTGCGGGGTGGCGGGGTTTGGGGGGGGCTCGTCCCGAGGGGCGCGCGGGCGGCAGCTGCTTAGGCGGGGGCCGGTCGGGTCGTCCCCTCCGCGACCGAGCTGCGGAAGGGGTCCTGGGACAAAAGGTCCACGACCGAACGCGCGTTCTTGGCTCTCTGCGGCGAGAGGCTCTAACCCCGGCCGCTCCCCTCTCTTCTTTTGTAACCGCAGGAAGCCTTGCCCGGTTTTTGCTCGGGAAAGAGGCTGGGAAAGGGTCCTAATGAATGGGAAAAGCAAGAAGAGAGGTGGAGACGCTGTCATTCCAGACCGTGCTCGGCGGCGGATGCTTTTAGTGCCACTCTGAATTCCTTATTTCAAATGAGGGCTGGGGAAAGGGGGTCGTCCACCTACAAGAAGAACCAGACAAAAACTGTCCAGGAACGTATGCAACAATAAGTGACAATTCATAGAGACATCTTCTCCCGCATTCTGCCCCAAACTCAACAAATTGCTATCCAGCGCGTGCCCTCAGTAGAGACAGCCTATAGAGAGGTCAGGAAGGCAGGGACAGAGTTTTAAGCCCCTTTGTATGTTGCCTCCCCCGGCCGCCAAGGTTTCACTACCTACCCTGCTCCCCGCAGTCCCTATAAATGTTAGGCATGTCAGGATAAAAATGCAACTAGAGGGAGTGGATGCACAGGGTCAGTCAGGGAGGGAGGTTCTGGGTGTTGCCGCTGTGCTAGGTTGTATTCAATATGAAGATTTCTGTTCAACTGAGCATGTGCAGAATGAGCCAACGCCATCAGACAGGTATATGCCTCACTTAAGGACCAATAAAAAAAGTCTTTGTTCCTCTGCACGCAGAAGTGCCCAATTAGTTCATAAGTCAGCTACTAGAAGTCATCTGGTAAAATTCTCAGTGCGGTAATTAAAAAAAAAAAAAGCTAGTATTTACCAAAGTGGGGGGGGGTGTGTGGAAACCTATTTTCTCAGAAACGTTTCGTGCAAACCGCTTGACCACTCCCTCAAGAGACTGAGAGATTTACCAGTGTTAAGGATTTGAGTACTAAACATTTTTTACAATGCAAATCAGAGGGAAAATGTAATTGTATGAGGTCTTCCTCCTTTCCCCAAGAGCTTGTACATTCTCTAGACAAGGGAGATTTCGAGCCTTAGAAACATTGCCTCCATTAAGGGTCCAGCAGTTCCAAGTCACTGTCACCCTAAGTTGTTATGTCCACCTGGTGCACAGTGACCCTCACAAGTCACCTTGTCAGCTTCACTTCCCCTCCCCAGCCCAAGTCTGAGTGATGCCAAGACTTATCAACTTCATTTTGGGGCTTGTTATCTTCCACAGGGGCTTATATTCAGAGGTAGAAAAGGACAATTATAAAATTGTGGAGTTGAATAAAAAAAATACAATTATAGAGCTAGGATTGCACCCTGCTCATGGAATCGCAGCCAGTTTTGATATGGAAAGAGCCTTAGACATCAGCCACTCTGACTCAATCATTTACAGATGTGGGCAATGTGGTAGTTGCCCTGTCAGGAGCCATTCTACCCCTCCAGGGTGGGGATGAGGCTCTGGGTTTGACTGGGGTTTCAACCACCTCACCTGGAGAGGTGGGTCCTGACTCATTAAACTAATAAATGCAACCCTCTTGCCACAAAGAAGGACCTAACATAATCAGCTCTTGGCATTCCGTGCTCACCGACCTTGAGTGGTTCAGAGTCTCCCAATCAGCACAAAGCTCAGGACTTCACCCTCCCCCACCCATGATCTCTCTTTCTGCCCACCCCAGCCCCCAACCAGCACATTGGCTTTGAAGGAGAAGGTATGCAGCCTCAGTTGCTGCCATCATCAGACATCTGTACCTGCGAGGGTAGTCAGACCTAAGATGAAGGTGGACTTGAGGGCCAGCAGGTTGATGTCCTCAGTGACATTTTCAATCTCTTGTTTAGCCAACTCTCTACAGTTTCCGGGCAATGAATTCGCTTATTGTCTAAGCCATTTTGAGTTGAGTTTCCTGTTACTTCTAGAGAAAGCATCCTACAAATGGTACAACAAATGAGAAAAATTCAGAGACAAACATATATCCATATCACGAAACATCTCATCTGAGCCTAGATCTCCCAGCTCTGGCGTGGAATTAAGTCATGCAGAAATTCTCTGTAATGCACATCCCTAAGAACTCGTAGCACACATTGTGGCTGGAGGTAGCTCCTCTCTGCTTCTGTAACTAAAATGACCAAAGCTTTTAGGGGCTCCTGAGTGGCTCAGTCGTTGAGCATCAGACTTTGGCTCAAATCATCATCTCAGGGTCCCGGGATCGAGCCCCAGGTCCAGCTCCAGGCTGGGCTCCAGGTGTTCAGGCTCCAGATCAGGCTCCGTGTCATCCGGAGTCTAGCTCTGTGCTCAGCAGGGAGTCTGCTTCTCTCCCTCCCTCTGCCCCTCCGCCTGCTCTTGTTCTTTCTTTCTCTCTCTCAAAGAAATAAATAAAATCGTAAAAAAATAAAATGACTCAAGCTTTTAAAGTTAAATTAGTTAATTCTTCTCCTGGTTTCTTACAAAAATCTAATATTCTTCCAACAAATATGTCAGGTATAAATGGTTAGGTGTCAATAATCTGTTTTAGTTTTCGCAAAGAAGTGTTAAAGTAACTAGGTGCATCAGTTAGGTTGTGTCCACATGTTAATAACAGAATATAATGGCAGTTTAAACAAATGGGGGGCTTATCTTCCTCAGAGAGCCAGAAGTCTGGAGGCAGGTGGTTACTCACACTGGCTCAGCTACTCCACAGTATCATCAGTGACCAGGTTCTTTCCCTCCACTCTGCGATCCTGGACATGTTAGCCTCTCACCCCAGCCTTGTTCTCTGGCCATCGAAAGATGGCTACTGCAATTTCCAGCATCCAGCTGCATTCAGGGGCAGGATTCAGAAAGGCAACAAGGGTAGGCAAAGCCATTTTGTTCCCTCTCCCATCTCTTAGCAGGGAAAGAAAATATCGCTTCCCCAAATCACTGGCCAGAACAGTCATACAGCAACTCTTGCCTCCATAGGAAGCTGGTGACATGGGTGTCTGACTTTTCCTGCCTCCTCTTTGGAGGTGGGCAAGGGAGAAGCAGGTGGGGAATGGACTTCGGCAACCAATCAGCAGTATTTCCAATATTACCAATGAAATAATTCTAGATCTTCATCACAACGTAGATATATACCTCAAGTATATGACTGATGGAACCTTACTGAGATGTGTGTGTGTGTGTGTGTGTGTGTGTGTAATAACTTAAAAAATTCAGGAATATTTAAAAATCCACAAGGATGGAGTTGGTACTAGAGAAATTTGATTCTCAGATGGCAGTGGAAATCTTCAATAACTTTGAGGCATTGGACTTCCTCCCAGTCACATTAGACGTTCTCAGGTTGTTGGGCTCCCAGGTAATTTCAACATGACACAGATATAAAAGGGAATAACACACTCTAGAGAAATATTAGCATGAGAACAACACAGAGGTCAGGGTGGCATAGGGTTGATTTAGGCAATTTGTGGTTCAGCCTCATTCTGTAGCTGTGATTGTTTAAGCAAAAAAAAAATTACTGAATTAATGAATAAAATTAAAACTGAAACTATTTCTAAACTGGAATAAAGTGATTGCCTTGTGATACAAGCAGGCCACTCTAAGCTGAGATGAAAGACACCATCAGCGTCTCTGGAAAATCTGCATTTACAAGACTTATACTCTGATGTCATACTGTGGATCATTTTTTTTATATTCGTCTTCAATATCATGTTGCAAATCATGTGTTTTATACTCCTTGCATGAATGTCTACTCTAGCCACTGAGGTTACAGCTACAAATAAAGCAGACATGGTCTCTGCCTTGGCCAAGTTTTATTCTTAAAGAAAACAAGTATCAGACAAGTAATCACAATGAACACTAACAATCATTAGGTTGTGGGAAGTATGGGGAGCTAATAGCAAGGGGACATATAGGCCAGGGAAGGCCAACTGAAGCAACGTTTAAACTAAGGCTGAAGAAAGTATAGAAATTAACAGGGTGGGAAGAGTGGGAGACAGTTGATCATAGGTAGAGAGAACAGCATTTGTGGAGTCCTGGAGAGGGGCAAGACTATGGTCTTTTGGAGAAGTAGGTCATGGCTGAATCACAGAGTGTAGGAAGAAAGAGGTCAGAGGTGTTAGAGACATAGGGAGGGGCTGGAAAGCAGAAGATGTCAAACACCATCTTAAACAGTTTACCCCTTAGAAGACTGCACACTTCAGTGCTACTAGTCTTATGTGTAGCCTGAGCCCCTTCCCTCAGTTACTTTAAAAAAAAAATACAGGTGCTCCTGTAGTAAATGAAATCCCTCCAATCATTTTAGCAAACACTGTAGGTACTCCACTCAAATCCCCATCACTCCCTTTTAGTATTTCTGTGTGTGCCCCTCCCCCCAGCCTCAGCTCGGTTTTGATTCCAAAGCCCATGCCTGTGACTTCAGAGGAGTTCCCACAAGCTCCTGGTATCATTTTGCCCACATGGAAGTGCCTGGGCATTTAGGTCTCTCTGGCTATTTAGTGCAGGAATGTAGAAGCCCAGTTACCTTCCCTGAGGGACAGGGGACAACTTTGTGGGTTTGCTTACATCGTCCCTTTGGGAATGGGACAAACAGGACTTTCCCCCACTCCTGTCCCCTCCCTCTCATACTACTTCTTTCCCTCATTCCTTAACAGGTTTCTCCTGGGAGTTCTTCCTTAATAAATCATTTGCTCATGAACCCCTTTATCAAGATTCGCTTTGGGGGGGACCCCACCTAAGACGGTGATGTTTCGCAAAGGGACAATTGCCTCTGAATCACCTGGGAGCTTACAAAAATTGTTTCGTATGTTGATTTCCGGACCCTTCCCAGGACTCACTGTATCTGAACGTCCTGAAAGCGTGTCATGGGAATCTGTATTGTTGTAAGCTCCCCAAAATGAGCCCTAAATACGTAAAATTAAGAACCACTGCTCGAACACCAGCCACTGAATAAGCTCTGTGAAAAAAAGAAGGCAGTGCTGACCTCATCGTTAGGTTGGAGAAACCATAAGAAATGCAAAAGAACACTTCAGGGAGCAGAAATGGATCTGAATACAAATGTGTTTTCTTCTGTACAACTCTGTCTAAAGATTCATGTTACCCTTCTTCCTTCAACATCAATGGACAAGTCACTGGAAAGTTTTGTTTGACAGTAGAAACAAGATTGTCTCTGGACACAGCACAGGGTCGCTGCACACTGAACACATCGTAGTCAGAAGGTAGCCACTTAAGATCACAAGTATTCCCTTACGCCCTGGAGACTCAACATTGTGCTGCTTGCTAGTAGGGATTACAATGGTAGGCTTCTTTGGCCGCAAGTGACGGAAGACCCAAATCAGCTTAAACAATATAGAGATTCTCTTGGTTCACATAATTGAAAAATTGAGATGTAGGGTAGCTTCATGTAAGACCTGAACCAGGATTCAAAGGATGTCATTTCTTCTAGTCTTATTAGTGTGCATTCTAAGATACTAGCTTCATCTGTAGGTTCAACGGAGAGGTCCCCAGAGCTTCAAGCTTGAAGAAGCAAAAGAGCTACCATTGTTCCAGACTTTGCCTCCTTAGACATCAGCATCCAGAAAAGGAGTGAAAAAAGAGTGTTATCCGGTAGGCCCTTCCCATATTTTAGGATTCACTCTCTCTCTTTGGCCTTATGGAGGCATATGACTCTCCCTGAACAACTCACTGTAGGTAGGGAGTGAGTGTCCTTGAACAATTTTACCAACCAGGGCCCACTCTTGAGCTGGATGTGGGAATCAGTCTTTTGGTTGAGAAAACAAAACAGGAACATGCTCTGAAGGAAAATCAGATGCTTTGGGCTGGAAAAAGGCAGAATAAATGGTGGAAAGGCTTCTCGGCTTTCCTAGTTACCTAAACGCTGTCATTGTCTTTGTCTTCGCAAGTCATTTCTTTCTCCATGTTCAATCAGTGACCACATCCTGCTGATTTTTCTTACAAAATTTCTTTGAGATTCTCTACTTCTTTTCCATTTCTTTTTTAAAAAAAGATTTTATTTATTTATTTGACAGAGAAATAGAGAGCACAAGTAGGCAGAGCAGCAGACAGAGGGAGAAGCAGGCTCTCTGTTGAGCAGGGAGCCCAATGCGGGGCTTGATCCCAGGACCCTGGGATCATGACCTGAGCCAAAGGCAGCCACTTAACCGACTGTGCCACCCAGGTGACCCTCTTTTCCATTTCTTTAGTCTCCACCCCAACCCACTCTCCCATCAACCCATGTTTAGATATTGCCTCACTTTACTCATTAGACTCCTGCCTCTAATGCCTTGTCCTATCTTGTTCACCATAGGGAGACCCAATTAAGACCAATGAAAGAGAATTCTGAGCATCTAGAACAGTGCCTGTTGTGTAGTAGGCATTTAAAAGGTTATTTGTTGAATGAGGAATAAATGAATGAATAGTTTCACAGCCCTTATCATTTCTTGCAGTTCTTTTATTTGTTTTGTGGATAGCCTTTCTTCTTCAACCCTTTAACTTAGAAATTGTCTAGAACATAGTAAGTACTTCATATGTATTTCTTAACTAAATAAATGCCTATGTTTCTTGAATTGGAATAGAGTCACTCATAATTAAGAAGAAATTGAGGACCCATAGGGGTGCCTGGGTGGCTCAGCGGGTTAAAGCCTCTGCCTTCGGCTCAGGTCATGATCCCAGGGTCCTGGGATCGAGCCCCACATCGGGCTCTCTGCTCAGCGGGGAACCTGCTTCCTCCTCTCTCTCTCTCTCTCTCTCTTTCTCTCTCTGCCTGCCTCTCTGCCTACTTGTGATCTCTGCCTGTCAAATAAATAAATAAAATCTTTAAAAAAAAAAAGAAGAAGAGATTGAGGACCCAACAGAAGCAGTTAAAGAGGTTGGATTCTGGGAAGAAAATGCATAATGGAAGAAGGAAGATTTTTGTAGAGGAGGAGAGAGTCAACAGTATCAGAGCTGAAGACATATCAAAGAGAACAGGGCATTGGATTCATTTCTACTAATTGAAAGTGGTTCTACTAGCTTTCTTTTGCTTAGAAAAATAAATTAAAATCTCATACAGCATTTGGAATTTTGCCTTCTGTCTTTACTACGAGAGATTTTGAAGGTGAGGCAGGAAATTAAATTGGTATCTCCTGAATGTTCTCCTCTGGGTTTCCTGGTGTTTTCTTTCCAGGTTGCTGGCAAACTATCATATTATGTGGTAAAAACACACGATCAGCAGCAAAATGTCCAACGGGTGACTTATATTGAGCCCAGCCCTGGCTAAATTGCAGAGAGTCATGTAAGTCACCCAAGCCTCAGTGGAAAGGAGTACAATTTACTATGCTAAGTGCACTGTGAAAAAGGTCAAGTGATTAATAAGTCACCAACATGAAATACAAGCCTATGGACACTGGTAGGTTTAATCATTTACCCTCCTCTGGGCACAGATGTAGGAGATCCTCTCGGGGGGTCTTTTCCGGTGGTATGAGTCTGCAGAACTCTCAAGTAGCTGCTTTCTTCTTACCATCCTTTTTCATATATGATACTTTCCTTTTGTAAATGGAGACTTCTTTCCTGAAAAATCTTTTTTCTCATAGAGATCATCTATAATGTCGGGATCTGCACTAATAAGATGTTTTCCATTTTGGTCAAGGAAAAAAAAAATCACTATTAGATTTTCCACAGGCTGTTTGTGGTAATTCTCAGATCTGATAGGAACTCTTCAATGATATTTTGCCTTAAGTATTCTAATCAAATATTTCCCATTCAAGCTTATTTACCCTTGTTATCTATTTTAAATTGTCTTGTAATGGAGACAATAGCTAAGAAAGTAACCTTTTAAAAGACAATAGCAAAATCAATCTAAAGGGAAGAGATAGAGATTGTAATGGTCTGTAAAAAATAATGGAAGGACTATTTATTGAGGGCTTATTATAAATGCCAGACACTATACGAAGACATTACGCATATTTCATTTAATCCACAAACAACTTTGTGAAGTAGATATTACTGCCCGCATTTTACAGAGGAGGAGGCTGAGATTTGGAGGGAAGTTGACTAACGTCCCAAGGATCACACAGTCAGAAAGAGATGGACCAGTGTTTGAACGAGTCGTCCAGATTGCAAAGCCTGAATGACTGTGCACCCTGACTCTGGCTTTCTTGTGTTCCTCAGAGACAGTACCTTTCATTTTCATTTCTTTTATTGTAAGCAAAGTGTGCCTCAGGCAAAAGGTACAATGCATTGAATAAAACAAGATTAACAGTTCCTGCTTGTTGAAATGTTATTTAGTGGTAGGCATTGAGCTTAGTATCTTTCAAGCATTTATTTGCTCATTCAGTAAAACTTTATTGAGCCTTTATTACATATGAGGTGCTGAGGAGACAGTAGTGAGCAAAATCAACATGATTCTTACCCTCCTGGAGTTCATAACTTAGTGAGGGGGGCAGACATGAATCAAATACTCACAAAAGCAAATGTATAATTAATTCCACAGGAGTGCCAAGACTATTCAATGGGGAAAGGACAGTCTTTACAACAAATGGTGTTTGGAAAACTGGATATCCACATGCAAAAGAATGAAGTTAGAATCTTACCTTATACCGTGTTTAAGAATTAACTCAAAATCAAAGACCTAAGCATAAGTCCTAAACTATAAAACTCTTAGAAGAAAACATAGAGAAAAAGCTTCATGACTTTAGAGTTGGCGATGGTTTCTTGGATATGACACCAAAGGCATTGGCAACAAAAGTAAAAACATAAATGGGACACTATCAAAATGAAAAACTTCTGGGCATCAAAGGACACAATCAACAGACTGAAAAGGCAACATATGGAATGGAATAAAATATTTTACAAACCACATTTGTGATAAGAGTTTAAATTCCAGAATATAGGAGGAATTCCTATGACTCAACAAAAAAACCCCCAAATAACCCGATTAAAAAATAGGCAAAGAACTTGAAAAGACGTTATCTCCAAAGAAGACATAGGAATGACCAACGAGCATATGAAAAGGTACTCAACCTCACTTATCATTAGTGAAACATAAATCAAAACCACAAAGAAATATTATCTCGTATTCATTAGAGTAGCTGCTATCAGAGAAAAACAAATGAAGAACAAACAACCCCCCCCCCACAAAAAACGGTGACCAGAAAATAACAAGTGTTGGTGAAGACGTAAGGAACTAGAACCCTTGAGCACCACTGGTGTGAATGTAAAATGATGTAGCTGCCATGGAAAACAGTACAGCAGCTTCTCAAAAAATTAAAAATAGAGCTACCATATGATCAGCAATACCAGTTCCAGGTATCTATTTGAGAGAATTGAAATTAAGTTCTTGAACAGATGTGTACATCCCTGATGATAGCAGCACTATTCACAATAGGCAAAAGGTGGAAGCAACCCAAATGTCCACCCACAGATGCATGGATAAACAAAATGTGGTGTATCCATACAATGGAATGTTACTCATCCTTAAAAAGGAAGGAGGTTGTGATACATTCTACAACATGGGTGAACCTTGAGAACATCATTCTGAATGAAATAAGCTAGTGAAAAAGACAAATACTGTAGGATTTCACAAATATGATGTATGAAGAGTAAACTCATAGAAACAGAAAATAGAATGGTGGTTGCCAGGGGCCGGAGGGAAGAGGGAAGTGGGACTTCTTATTTAATGGGTATAGAGTTTTAGTTTTACAAGAGGAAAAATTTCTGGAGATCAGTTGCACAACAATGTGTATATACTTAACATTGTACACTTAAAATAATTAAGATGGCAAATTTCATGTTATATGTATTGCATCTCAAATTATTTAAAAATAATTTTAAATGTATAATTTAAACATGTATCTCTAATCTTTTTAATGACACTATGAGAGAGATTTTTTATTGGGCTCACTTTGTAGAGCAAATTCAGTTTTAGAAAGGCTAAGTCACTTGCCCAAGGTGACACAGTTAGTCATGGGTGGGGATGGAATTTGAACCCATTTCCTGAGCCTAAAGTTCATATTCTAAACTGTCACCCAACTTAGTTAGCCAGGTCTTCAAACAAATGAACCAAACTACGTCTTGCTGAATTGGGTCACTATGGTTGGAGAGATCACAGGGCACCAAGGTTGAGAGTGGAGTATGGGTAGCATTGGGGATGAAGGGTCCTGTTGAAGGGTGTGTATCCCATGACTAGGTCAGTTCCTCTCCCCCTCCCCATGAAAACTGAGTGTAAACCTAGAAACAGGGTAGCAGTTTGGTTTCATTTATTCCTATTCTATAAATTTTCTATAGGTAAATTTCTAAGATAACAACTTAAACCCAAGCAGAAATAGAAAGCTTAGAAACTTTTAGTAGAGTAGCTGCCTTAAAAGCGTGTTGGCTGGGAAGAATGGCAATAAGGGTAAGTTCCTAAGATAAAGCCCCTGGTTACATTCTGGAGTTCAGGTGAAATCACAGATTGCTTCAGCCTGGATGAGGTAATTGGTGGATGGGTACTGAAGAGCAATTTTCCAGGGAAAGGAGAAAAAATGGTGACTGATACCCTGGCCAGACTATCCCGGGGATTGGGGTGAGGGTGAGGGCTGTGACCTGTTGAAATTTCCAAGGACCTTCAGAGTGAAGTCAATGTAACAGTAAAGAAAGTGCTCCACACGGAAGGGTCTCACAGACCCAGGCTGCTACTATTGTGAGGACCGTGTGCTGGGCCAACAGAGAAATACAGGCACTGGATGGCAAGAAGAGACTTGGTGGTAGACCAACGGGCTCCCTGCTTATGTAGGACCAAACAGAGACAGCACCTTGACCAAGTGAAGGAATGTAGTCCCTCCCTGAGCTCAAAAATAAGCTAGCTCACACAGAGGGGGCTGACATAGGTCATGGTTACATAAACAAATTATAGCTTCATTCCCAGAAGGCCTAAAATTCTCTAAAGATTCTTTATTATGACCATGAACTTGAGAACATAAAAAGGGCTGGGAAAGGATTCTGGGTATTTTGGTTCTGCAGCTTCTCGCCCCAATGTGATAATTTTTAATAAGAAAAACCTGGGCAAACTTTTGCGTGCCCCCCCCCCCACCCGCCTTAGCCTGTGGGCTATTTTCCTCACAATTACTTTTTCTGAGAGCAATAGAACCAATGCTAAAAACAACACTAGATTCCACAGTGGTCTGGAATGGATGTTTTAAAGAGACAAGGAACATCACTTGAGTGGATTTATTCCACGAAAGACCATTCAGACTACGTAGAATAGTCTGTCGAAGTTCTCGGGCCGAACTGAGTCACTTGTTCCCTTATGACTAGATCAGTGACAACGAGCAAATTCGTGGTAAGCTTGTTAGAAAAACCCCACTAAACGTGAATGTCTCTGATTCAGAGAATTCTAAGACACAGGGGGGTGTCTCTTTTCAAACCTGGGGTTATTTGAAGTCAGAAAACCCACCATGGAAAGTCATTATATATCCACATATGCACAGATAATTGTACCACTGTGATCTCTTCTACCTCAGACTTTTGACTGAGAGGAATAAACACTGCAGTGGGTCTCCAAGCTGAAATTTGCTGACTCATAAATCCTTATCCTTCCTGACCTGGGTAGTAGGACATTGCTGAGGAGAGAGGCGGGGAGGAACTTCCGGTTAAGTCATCATTTATGTCTGGAACACTGAGGCAGTTTTATTGTACCTTACCAGGCACTAGTGGGAAGAATTGCCTCCTCAGGGAGACCAGGCGCTGAGGCTGTGCCGGAGAAAACAGTTATAGGGAAATGATGGAAGGTGTCATAGCTCTCAGAAGTGAAGGGACAGAACACATTTTGGCAAGGAAAAAATGGCTTTCTTTAGCAAGTTCCTATATAACTGGGTTTTTAAATTAATTTTCTTTCCCATATCCACTTTAGCGTCTCTTGAATTCAGAGAAATAAATGTAATTTTGAGGCAATTCATTAATATTAGTCATGCACTCATTCTTTCTTTTCATGCCTACTGAGTGCTTGGGAGGGTGCTCGGCCTGGGCAGCTCTGGGGGGAGCAAACTGAGGAAAACAGCTTCCTCGAAGGATCAGAGGAAATGGATATGGAATATAAACGGACATAAGTCCTCTTGGGGGGAGACACCACTTTGGGTAAAGTGGGAGGTTAACCCAGACTGGGAATCTAGTAGGGGAAGGTCAGATAAGGCGCCCCTAGCAGAGTCATGAACTAGGCGAAGGGTTGGGTTTGGGGGTGGAGAAGTCCAGACTGAAGAAATAGCTCAATCAAAGGCCTTGTGGCTTATTTTAGGAACTGAAAGAAGGCCTGTGTGACAGCAACAAAGGACGTGAGTGGGAGAGTGACCCAACATGAGGTTGGGGGCATAAGGATTTTGATCCTTTCAGGAAGCAACTATTAGGTTTTAAACAGGGGATGTAGTTTGGAGAGTACATTGGAGGGGAACAAGAGTGGATGATGAGAAATGGCTTAGGCTTTACTTTAGCAGAGATGATGAGAGATTGCATGAAAGCGGCATGCTGAAAGTTCTCTATTCCCCGCCAAGCTTTCTCTCTACCTTCTTCCTCCTGCTTTATACCCTGGGAAGCTGAACTGTGCAAACCACATAAACAGGATCCTGTGCCCTCTGTGTTCTGGTTGAGTTTGGCCAGTGGGGATCCCCTGTAGAGGCCTAGAGAATTGGAGGAGAATGAGGTCAAGATATTTATTTTCCCAATTCCCTCCCTCCTGGGTTACCTCTGGCTGGCTGTATCCTTCATCCGAAGAAGATAATGCTCTCAAATTTACCTTCTGTCCATGTCACTCTCTTTTGAGAGTACTGTTCCCTCCCTGGGTCCCTTCAAGTCTAGGGGTGGTGATAGCTTTGCTCATATTGCCAAGGATTTGTCTTTTTTCCTCAGATTGCCCTCTTTTTTATTCTGTGTGGTTTCTCTCTGCTCACCCCCTTGTAAATAACCCCCATCTCCATTGGTCCCAGTTTGATTGTGTCATGTGTTTCATGCTGATACACTCACTGACATAGGTGGCGGCAGGATATAAAGGGAAATGAATATATTAGAGATGTATTGAGGAAGTTAAATTAGCAGGATTGGTGATTGCAAAAAAGCATTACTTATAGACATAAAAATATTACAGTAATAGTACTTGTATTTTTACCGCTAACAAAATAGATGCCATGGAGTATTGGCTGAAAATTATATTTGTGTTCATCATCATTTACAGGAACTGTGATTTTCAAAAGCAGCAAGATTCCAATAGCCTAAGGGAGACAACAGTGACGGGAAAAGTAGTATTTGGTAATTCCACTTTCACCTCCCTCCTTTCTCTTCTTCTGAATCTGCCTGTTTTTCTTTTCTATAAATCTGTTGTTGAATATCTTAACAGGAAAGCTAGTCCTATAATGCTAGATTCAAACTCTGGGCAAAGACTTTCCCCAATTAACCTGTTTTGTTTTGTTTTGTTTTGTTTTGTTTTGTTTTGAGAGACAGAGTGTTTGGGGTGGGAAGATGCAGAGAGAGACAAATAGAATCTCAAGCAGACCCCATGCTGAATGGGGAGCTCAATGTGGGGCCCAGTCTCACAACCCTGAGATCATGACCTGAACCGAAATCAAGAGTTGGACACTTAACTTGACTAAATCACCCAGGTGCCCCCTTCTTGTTTTTTTCTTTTTTCTTTTTAAGCATGTGTTCCCTGGTAGCATTCCCTGGGCTTTGCTCCTAAGCCCTTTACCATCATAGGGAAATACAGGCAAAACTACTGAAAGATCACTTGTGACCTGTGTAATTCAGAAGTGTCTAGGGTTGGCCCCGCTTTTAGTGGGATTGTACCTAAATCATACCAAAGTAAATAAAACCTCCAGGTTTTAGATTCTTCCTAAAGGAGATGCCACAATCTTCTTTGATGAGTGAAAATACCTAATGATGTGGCAGTCAGTGCCCCTTCCTGATTTCTGTGGGGATTAAGACTAGCTCATCATTATAGTATGAATAAAAGATGCTCATTTACTTGAAAACTTGATCTATCCAGAATTATCTGTCCGTTTCCTGATTTACCTTCTGTAATAGTTTTCTATTGCTGCTGTAACAAATTACCACAAACTTAGTGGCTTAAAACAACATACTTTTTTTTTCCTCTTACAATTCTGGAGGTCAGAAGTCCTAAAAGGAGTCAGCAAGACTGGGTTCCTTCCCGGAGGCTCTAAGGGGGAATCTGTTTCCTTTCCTTTCTAACTTCTAGAGGTCATCTACCTTCTTTGGCTCATGATCCCACCAGCCATGTCCAAAGCCAGAACTGTAGCATCTTCCCCTCTGTCTCTCTATCTTTTTCTCTCTCTGGGCCCACCAGGATAATCACCCCATCTCAAATTCCTTAACTTGATCATATCTGCAAGTTTCCTTTGCCATGTAAGGTCACATATTCACAGGTTCCTGGTCTAGGGACATGGATATATTGGGGCAGGGGGCTAATTCAGCCCACCACAGCTTCATTCTTCTTGGTCTACTCCAAACACACCTCCTTTTTCCCAGCTTTGCTCTATTTGTTCCTATTGCTAAACTGTTCTGCTACTACCTCTCTGTGTGTCAAAATCATCCTCCAATCATTGTTAACTGAACAAATATTTTTCTGAGTCTTGTGCTAGACTTGCACATAAGTGTGAATGGGATACTGCTAAGACGTCACTTTCCTCTGAAACCTTCCCACTAGGCTTACACTTTGGGGAGGGAAGCCCTAAGAGGCAGAGCTGAACTCTGGGTTTTTGTTTTGTTTTTTAAAGATTTTATTTATTTATTTGAGAGAAAGAGAGAGAGAGAGCATGGAGGGGGGAGGGGCAGAGGCAGATGGAGACAAACAGACTCCCTACCGAGCCAAGAGCCAAGGTAGGGTTCCATCCCAGGACTCTGAGATCATGACCTGAGCCAAAGGCAGATGCTTAGACTGAGCCACCCAGCCGCCCTGAGCTCTGGGTTTTCACTGGGTGCTTGGACCTGTCTTGAAAACACACATCTTTAAATTCTTATTGCCCTGATAATTTCTCACATTTTCCCCCCAAAGACCTTTCCAGCATTCTAGTGGGTTTCTGCTATACTCTTTTCACATCCTTAGTTTGGGAATCTGGTACAAGACACACTTCTCTAGAAATTTTTTAAATGTTACAGGAAATAATCAAAGAGAAATTAATCAAAGATATTATTAATAATATCTTTGCAATCACAGAGGGGGCACATGGAGGGAATATTTCTGGGTGATTTTCCTTATACTTTAGGTACTTATCAAATACTCCACAATGAACATGTAGTTTTCTAATTAAATAAACATACAAGACAAAAAGGCAAAATGTTTCCAGTTTTCAGGTCTTAAAATTCAAATGCCATAGTAACAATTAATACTATATTTTGCATAGACCCAGGAAACAAATCTGCTTCTTAATTTAACTAATTGTTTGTAATCAGGACTCACTACATAATTTGTGGGCCCAGAGTAAAATGAAAACATAGGTCCCTTGTTCTAAAATTGTTAAGGATTGGGGCACCTGGGTGGCTCAGTCGGTTAAGGGTCTGCCTTTGGCTCAGGTCATGATCTCAGGGTCCCCTTGTTGTGCTCCCTGCTCAGTGGGGAGTCTGCTTCTCCCTCTCCCTTTGCCCCTCCGCTGTGCTCTTGCTCTCAAATAAATAAATAGAATCTTCATAAAAAACGTAAAATTATTAAGGATTCCACAATAGCAACAACAGCAGAGCACTCCACGAAGTGTGAGATTTCTTCTAAGCACAGGGTCCCGTGTGAGTGTGTAGGTGGAATGCCCAGGAAGCTCGCCCTGGTTGTCATCATTGTCACACATAGACACAATGGCCTTTTCATCCCCTTAGGCAAAAATCTGAGAACAGGAACTCGCTTCTGCAAATTTTGGTGGTTAAGAAACAAGCTCTGTGGGTGGCAATAACCACCATGGGCACTGTTTGTCATTTTCTTCTTCTTTGTACAGTTTTGATAGTAATTATTAGTTTGTGTCTACCCAAGACAAAAATTCATCTAAAAATGTGAGACATTCTGTCAGTTGCCTAGATCTCTCTGGAAGGCTAGATATCATATAGTAGACAAGAAACCTATGGAAGCTCAACTTTTGATGACTAGGCACAACCTCAGTGTGCAGTCTCCAGAACACCTCACCAAGCCTGTCCTTAGTGGAGTGGACTATTTTACTCAACTGACGAACCATTTGAGTCTGGCCATTGAGTTAGTGGTGAAAATATGGCACCCTAACGACTACCCAAGTTTCTTCCTGGCTTTGTGTTTTTTGGCTTTTTTTTTTTTTTTTAAAGATTATGTTTATTTATTTGACGCAGAGAGAGACAGTGAGAGAGAACACAAGCAGGGGGTGTGGGAGAGGGAGAAGCAGGTTTCCCGCTGAGCTGGGAGCCCAACTCGGGGCTCAATCCCAGGATGCTGGGATCATGACCTGAGCTAAAGGCAGACGCTTAATGACTGAGCCACCCAGGTGCCCAATGGCTTTATGTTTAAATGACCTCGAATAGCTTATTTCATCCTGCTGCAGGAGGGAAAGGGAAATAATTAAATTCTTCTAAGTCCCAACCCAGAAAGATACCAAAGGAAGTCAACGCTCTGAGAGCCTCGGAAAAAATATGCTCTGAAAATGCAAATCTTCTCTCACTTCTTCGGCCCCTTGCTTCTGTTTAGCCAAAAGGTTACCTCTTTCTAGGTGCTTTTTTTTTTAAATATTGTATTTATTTATTTGAAAAAGAAAGAGAGATCACAAGTAGGCAGAGAAGCAGCCAGAGAGAGGGAGGGAAGCAGGTTCCCTGCTGAGCAGAGAGCCCGATGTGGGACCCTGAGATCATGACCTGAGCGGAAGGCAGAGGCTCAACCCACTGAGCTACTCTGGCACCCCTCTAGGTTTTTTTTTTTTTTCTGATTGCTTCCCTGGCCCAATCCCTGCTAGGTGCTCCTGCGGCAACCTGCCTGCTATTTAATCTATTGTAGATTTTCCCATCCTGTGACAAATTATATTTGGATCTGTTTTTCCCACCACACTGTGGAAGACACAGAGGTGTCCTGCCCATATTTGCCTTCAAGGAAGGACCTGCAGTCCAGATGCAGGCAACGTGGTCAGCCCCTTCAGGGACAATAGACAGCCCCCTGACCCTAGGTCATGCCTCTTCCTGGGCAGCCCACACTCAATGAATGAGCAAGCTGGGGATATAGAGTCCCAGCCAGTCCAGCCACATATAGGACAACGCTGACGGACAATTCTTGCTCCAGAGCCCCCTACCAGCTGGAGGGAGACTATCAGGCTTGCATTGTAGTTCAACTTCTCTCCTTGCCCGGTCCTGCACCCTTTACAGTTGTTGATCCCTAATGACCATCATGGACCCCAAAGTCCATCTCACCATCTGCTTTTAGACACTGTAGTCTAAAAGGTGGACTATGCCTTTGTACTCGTGAATCTTAGCATTTTGCCACAGTACACACCCAATCCACGCCGCCTGAACTGAACAGTTTGCTATGGCCTTAAAAACTATAGTATTATTCTTGCTTTTCCCTCTCCCTTTCACAGAGAACCGTGTGTCAAAAATCACTGCGAAGCTCTCTAACATTGTTAAACATACCATCAATAAAAAAAATGTAATAAAGTGGCGCTGAAATATCTTTAAGCAAATTATTCAGCCAATATAATCTTTATGTGTTATCTGTATAATTTTTTAACATGATAACATCAGCGTTTTAATACAGTATCAGACTTTGCCAGTCTCTTTATACACTCTCAAAGTGGTGCCTTTGTTTAAGCCTTGGGAAAAGGTTTATTTGTTGGTAGAAATGAAGGTGATCCCCAAAGTGCTTTTGAATATGAAGAATGCAGCATGGATTCTTAGTTATGGGTTTTCCTTATAATACATTTTTGTTTGTTTGTTTTCAAACAAGATGCTTTGGAAGAGAAATCAGGTTGGGGGAACTGAAGGAAGCAATGAAGAGAAGAAATAAACATGTTTCTAGCAATATCAGGAGGCTGTGAGTGACGTTACAGCTGCTAAGTCAGTTCCCACAGCAATTAAGATGGGGAATAAAACTGGAGGAAAAATCAAAAGAAAACAAAACAAGTGCCAAACAACATCCCTGCTACTACGTCCCCTGAAAAACACCCCCTCACCAAGCCACAAAAGAATTACCTATCCAATAACCCAACATCATGCCGAAGGCAGCAGATTTCATCTCCAATGATTTGGCACTACATTAATCTAAATGCAATGGGTTTTGCAGTTCCAAAGATGCCAGAATTGAGGGAGAGAGGCTTTCAAATGCAGAAGGATGAGAAGAAGCAAATTGGGGTAAGAATTTGCGAGGATACAAGAAGATTTGCTCTAGCAATCGTCTACTTGAAGAAGTTTAGGGGGCACCTGGGTGGCTCAGTCGGTTAAGCATCTGACTCTTGATTTTGGTTCGGGTCGTGATATCACAGATTGTGAGATCAAGCCCAGTGAGGGGCTCTGTGCTCCATGGGCAGTCCGCTTGAAGATCCTCTCTCTCTCTTTTCCTCTCCCTCTGCCTTTTCCTTCACTCATGCATGTGCTCTTTCTCTGAAATCAATCAATCAATCAATCAATCAATCCTTTTTTTTTAAAGAAGCTTATCAGTTTGTAAAAGAGTATCCATGGTGTCTTCTGAAAATGGTGGGAAATTCGGTTAAGCAAGGTGTTACAATTTCCGAATGCTTTGCAAGTGTTTATTGTAAATAGTGCTTCAATCAGAGCTATAAAGGCAGCAAAAAGATCAGTGGTTGGTGGGGAGGACAGAAGGAAAGAACGAATGGGGGGAGCACAGGGGATGTCGAGGGCACGGAAATTGTCCTGTATGGTACCGTAACAGTGGATATATGACATCCCGCATTTGGCAAACCCCATGGAACCGTGTGACACAAGGATTGAGCCCTAATGTAAGCCATGGACTTTAGTAAATAATAAGGTACAAATACAGGTTTGTCAATTGTAACAAAGGTACCACACTCAGGTCACATATTAATAATAGAGAGCCAAGGGATGCCTGGGTGGCTCAGTCAGTTAAGCGTCTGCTTTCAGCTCAAGTCATGATCCCAGGGTTCTAGGATCAAGTCCCGCATCTGGCTCCTTGCTCAGCGGAGAGCCTGCTTCTCTCTCTGCCTCTGCCTACCACTCTGCTTGCTTGTGCTCTCTCTTTCTGACAAATAAATAAATAAAAATTTAAAAAATAGAGAGCCGGAGGGGTCAGAGGTTGGCAGAGGGAGTAAATAGCACTCTTTGTACTTTCCGCTCTATTTTCCTCTACACCAAAAACTTCTCTAAAAATTAAAATCTATTAATTAAAAAACCCTATTTCTGTGTATGTTAATGACTGCTCAGATAGAGATGAGCAGGTTTGGGTTTTGTCCGCCAAGAGCTCCTTTTCCATACTTCAGCTGGTAACAGGTCCCCTCTTCCCAACCCAGTAAATGGATAAATGACACAGGTCTGCCCACCCTTCTTCAGTCACAGGAACTAGTCCAGAGCTTATGAGTCAAAGTTGGATTCCCCCAGAGACCTTCCCTGGACAGAGCTCCCTTTCCATCAGTTGTCAGCTACAACCGAGTGCATGGACACCTGAAGAATGTCTCAGAATGAAGCAGGAATGATAGGTGGACAGCGGATGTGCAAAGTCCCTGGATCCAGTCACCCAAGGCCAGCTTAGCTATAGTTTTTGTTTGGTCTCTTGGCCCAACACAAGCCGTTTTCTGCTTAAGCTTGTTTGAGTTAAGTTTTTGTTCATTGCCATCAAGAGTAAAACAGGATTTTTGCTTTTTTCCATTTTGAGCAAGTAACCAGTTATTGGGGACTTATTATGTACCAGGAACTTGCTGTATTGTCTCATATGACTTTTCCAGGGAGTGTATGAGGCAGCTCCATTGTATATGTGTTGAAATGGGAGCTCCCAGAGATTAACTTGCTCAACTTTGCATGCTAGTAAGAGGCAGGATTTGAACCTAGGTCCAACTCAATCCAAAACCCAGGCTGGTAACCGGGGTGCAGTATGTGTATAGTGTATCTTTCCTGTCTACTGAAGCACAGCTTATTCTACCCTGGGCTACACCTAGCAGGACCGCTTTTGGAACCATAAGCTTTGTCCTTGATCTGCGTTCAAACTCTACCCTGATTCTTAGTATTAGGTTCAAACACGAGTTTGCGGGTATTTGACCATTGATGATCTATAGCAACGGCATTTTCATATAATTCTGTCTAGTGGCTTACGGCCTGGTGTGCATGATCTAACCTTTTAAACTTAAAAGGTTTCTTATAGTTTCTTAACCTATTAAATCGGGATGTAGTCAAAACAGACCCTGAGGTGAGCGTTTGGTTACCAGGCTCTCACACGAGGATTTAGGTGCAAAGATTTCATTTGGGAGGATTTTACAGGAAGTCCAGTGAAGGAGTGGGGGAAAGAGAGATAAGGAAAGGAGAAAGCCAATGAAGGGTATGTTGATGAGCAGGTTAGTGCTGTGGGCAAGGGCTCAGTTCTCTAGGAGAGCTTCTGAGAGACGGCGTGGAACACAGCTTGAAAGCGTTCCCCCTGGAAGCCAAGGAAGCTGGGTATGTATCCACCAATGCCTGTCGCTCACTGCATGAAGGTCGTTCCTGGACACTTCCCTCTTGTGCTTCATGCAGGTCAAGTAGGTTCCTGCCTCCAGATCAAAGAGATGCAAGAAGGGACGCCCGGGTGCCTCAGTTGGGTAAGGGGCTGACTTCCGCTCAGATCATGATCCCAGGGTCCTGGGATGGAGTCCTGCATGGGGCTCCTTGCCCAGCAGGGAGCCTGCTTTTCCCTCTGCCTGCCACTTCCCTTGCTTGTGCTCTCTCTCTGACCAATAAATAAATCTTAAAAAGAAATAAGAGAGACATGCAAAAAGCAGGGCCCGTAGTGAAATTTACCACAGGGGACCTTTGGGGTAGGTCATGGAATATGAATAGGGCACTGACAGGGAGTGCAACAGAGAGTGTTAGCACTCACTTTATGGGATTTTTGGTAAGGGTGAAATACATGTGATGTGTAGTTGTCAAAATAGCCAATCAATTTACGTGGAGGGTAAGGGCCAGATTAAAAGACTCTATGATAGCTCATTGATTGGGAAACTCAGGTGCTTGATTTCCAGGTTTTCCTTATCTGTCCCAATAAGCCTACCGGTGTGAATATCTGACCTTCACATCACCTGACACATATAGGATTATTCTGGACAAACTGTTTGGGAATATTGGACATTATATCTTATTCTTTTTAATGCCTGTGTGGTATGCACTGCTGTCCGCTGTATGGATTTACTACAATTTCTTTAACCTTTATGGTTTTGATGGGTAGTTATCTTATTTTCCTGTTTTTCACTATTACAGAGGGAACTGCAGGGGCCGTCTTAGACGCATATCGCTGTGCCCTTATGTGAGGATGCCTTTACATAAATTCCTTTTAGTGTAGTTGCGGAGACCCCAAACATGTGCTTTTGAAGTGTCGATAAATATTGACAGATTGGTCTCTGGGAAGCTTGCTCCTATTTGCACACTAACAGTGTGCAAACTGCCATTTCCTCACACCATTAGCCATCCTGCTAGGGGTTATTTTAGGTGCCGTTTTGGGAGGTTAGCACGTTTGGAAGCAGTTTCAGAATTGTGCGATGATGAGCTTTGGCATCTTTTAAATTACAGTAATAACAATGGCTGGAATGGATCCTTTGTTGATTCATTCAGCCCATATGGTTTAGGAGTTACCATGTGACAGCTCTGTGCAAAGGGCTAGCTAGGGGCTAAAAGTCAGTAGGGACATGGGTAAGGATTCATACACATAGTCGTAGTCACTACCTCAGTGGAAAACGGCAGCACACGGTGGAGGGGGTAGCTGTTGCTGGCGGTGTCCTGCCCAAATCCCTTCACTCTTATCACTCTTATCATTAGCACACTGGCTCAAAGGTTTTCTCCATCCTCCAGAGGCCCCGTGCCATCCACGTGGCAGGCCAGAAGCGCCAAGAAATTAATGCTCCCCTGGGAGTATTTCTCAGCCAATAAATGACAAGAATTCGTGTATAAATACACCAGCTCCCTAGGCTCTTGGGAGGAATAAGTCTGAGGTATGTGTGTGAGCTCCACTGGCTCCCAGAGCTCCCCAGCGAACTGGAGTTCAGGTTGTCCACAGCAGAAACAGGCAGCTTTATTGTTTTTTTTTTTTTTTCCCTTCTTGGTCTCACTTCTCCACACTGCTACGGAGTGTCTCATTCACCCTCCAAATGAAATACTTATACTTTAGTCCTTGTTTCAGAGTCTGCTGGGCGAGCCCAATTTCAGGCCTATGCTTGACCTACATTTTACTTTGATAAATTATCCTGTAAGTCTTGCTCCCATAGGTAGCTTTCATGAGCTCTGTAATTTACGAGCCAACCAACCAGGGTCAGTGGGGTTGAGTTGAGTCCTAAGAGTTTACTTACGAAATATCTCCCAAATCCAGGGAGTTCATAATGAGCCGTGGGGATTTTAGTCTCAGATGATTAAAGGAAACTTTCCCAACCCCTCACAACGTGACAGCTGCCTACACACTTTGTCCTCTGGGATTTTAAAATATGCAACAATTGGCACGCTTGGCTTCTGGTTTTAAATCTCTGCCACCTTCTATGGCCTTACCTGACGGTTGTGTTTACAGACCTCACAGTCTCTTTGCTTTTGCCTAATTTTGCCCCAGCAACGTGAGTGCAAATACGTAGGGGTTCGCTTGGATTCCCTGAACTTAAACCCAACCAATAAGCAGTCAGTGACCAAACTGAAAAGATTTCTTTGTCTCCAGTGGGTTGATTAAACATGGAATTCCATAAAGCTACCACTGGCCTGTGAACCGGGAAGGTACAATGCATTGAGTTAACTCGCTTGGGCAAAAAGGTGCAGGTGCCATTATGCATCACGGCTTTTAGATAGAGTGCGGCCGCGAAATAATTTCATCTTTAAGCTAGAATGCCAATTAGGGTTTTTTTCTTTCAGATTTTAATCACTTAAATCTCCACCCCCTGAGGGCTGTGAGGGAGAGGGAGGGACAAAAGTAAAGGGCACATTTCAGAAATCGAATTCTTTAGTAACAGTGTGGGTGGAAAGGATGTATACAATTTCAGGGACAAACGGAGACCTGAGCCACTGTTGTCATAGCACCTCCGGGGGAAGTTTTTACTTGCAAATGCAAAATAAATGAAAAAGGGCGACCTTTTCAGGAAGACGCTACAGGAGTGTACTTTGGAGCAGTTTGTGCACTCAGTAAGATGCGAAATTATCAGTGGTCCATGAGGGTCTACTGGGTAGTGTGTCTTGGTGCAAAATGGAAAGGCGGGTTTATGAGGACAGCGTAGACATCATAGGACAAATAGCTTACTTTCTAGGCGGCCTAGGTACACAGACCATAATCCACCTATATTTCAATTTCACAGTTTCTTGGCTCCGAAAGGAAGCAATGATACTTCTAAGGACAGAGAAAATAGGAGAAAGGGAAATATCCTATCTGACCTGCTGGGCAGCTCCTTTTTTTAAGCTTGCAGTTTTTTCCCCAGCGGGCCTCCCCCGCTTCCACCCAGTGATACTAAATACTGCCCAGGCAGCCTCAAAGGAGCGGGGCTCAAACAGAGTGAGATCTGCAGAAGTTTCTGTGTGCAAATCCCGGAAGCCTTTATTATTTATCTGTTTGTTTGTTTTGTTTATAAAGAATTTATTTATTTATTTGAGACGAAGAGACAGAGCATGAAGTGGGGGGAAGGAGCAGAGGGAGAGTAAGAAGGAGACTCCCACTGAGCAGGGACCCTGATTGTGGGGCTCCATCCCAGGACCCTGGGATCATGACCTGAGCCCAAGGCAGACGCTCAACCGACTGAGCCTCCCAGGCACCCCTCCTGGAAGCCTTTAATGAATATGCTGTCTAGAATCCCCAAGCTTTGAAAACCTTTATGTCAAAGGTTTGAGGCTAAGCTTGGTTTTTTTGGGTATGTGACAGACCCCATGTGGGGCACAGTGACTGATCCCTAGGCTCCCTCTCTGCCCCTCTCTCTGCCACTGCGTTGGTGACAGCCTCCACACCCAACACGTCTCCCCAGATTTGGAGTAGCTCTAGGAAAACAGAAGATGGTTGTTTATTATGTTCTAGTTAGAAGTATAAAGGTATCAGTTCTGTAAAAAAATGATGTTTCGGGATAATAAACTGAATTTGCGCTACCTGCCCGGCAGGAGCCCAAAGTAGTAATTGCTTTCAGTGAAGTGATTTTCTTACGTTCCCATTCCTCGTTCCATCTGACTTCTTACGCTGCTTTATTGTTTATTTAAATCCTAAATGTTCTGTGCCTTATCCTCCTTTTAGTGGCTTCTACTCACTTTTATTTTTTCCTTGCTGTTACCTTTTTGGACTTAATAGGCAAAGGCATAAATTTAAATATTGGCTCCTAAGGCAGAAATTTCAGAAATAACTCCATGTCCCTTGCCAAATAAACAGATTTCTGTATGTGAATATTTTCCACATGTCTTGTGTCTCTTTTCCCCCTTCCCTTTGCATTCTTTTATCATATCAGTAGACCACCTACTTGTGGATAGGTAGTCCCCCCCTTATTCATGAGGTATACTTCCGAGACCCCCAGTGGATGCCTGAAATGACAGATAACATTGAGCTTTATTTATCAATTAGGTGCAGTAAAAGATTAATGACAACAACTAATAGTAGAAAAATTATAACAATACACTGTAGTAAAAGTTATGTGAATATGGTCTCTCTCTTTCACAAAAAATATCTTATTTTGCTGTACTTTACTCACCCTTCCTGGGATGATGCGAGATGATAAAATACTTGCATGATGAGATAAAGTGAGGGGAATGACGTAAGCATAGTGACGTCGGGTTAGGCTACTACGGACTTTCTGACCATCCATCATAAGGAGGACCATCTGCTTCTGGACTGCAGTTGACTGTGGGTAACTGAGATCAAGAACAGCAAAACCATGGGTGGATGGGGGGGACTACCGTATATACTGAATATAAGTGCACAGTTATATTCAATCCTTATTCTCAGCCACCCAGTTCCCCTGCCCAAAGGTAGATCTTGTTACCAATTTTCTTGTGTGTGTATATTTTCAGAGATATTTTATGCATATACAAGTTATGCACACTCACACACACACACAAGCCTATAAGTTATGTACATACAGACTCCCATTCGTACTTCCTTTCCCCCTTCCTACCAACATGGCAACATACCATGCATACTGGCCTGCATCTCGCCTTTTTTGCTTCAAAAAATAGTGAAATAATCCTCATCTTTATGTGTAAAATTCTCCTTATTCTTTTCTATGGTTGCACAGCATTCTATTGAATGGCTGGGTCATGGTTTATTGAACAAGCCCCTTTATGGATGAAAAATTGGGATGTTCCCATTCTTCTCTCTTACTAATGGTTCTGAAAGGCCTAAGTTGGTACATGCTTCGTTTTCCCCCATGCAAATATATCTGGAGGAGACATTCTCAGAAGTGGCATTGCTAAATTCAAGGTCATGCACTTTTTGTACTTTTGATAGCTGGAGCCAAATTGTCCTTCACAAAGTCAGCCCAAGGTGTTGATCTATATGCCACCCCCCCGCCCCCACAGAGCACCACCACTATATTTGCATCCTATATGTATATCTGTCAGCTTTCTACTCACTTACTACACCTGGGGACACTGTTACATCAGAATTTCTAGTCTTTTTGTCAAGCACACATGACATGAAGTGTTCTGGTCTTATTCCTAATAGCTATTTAAAAAAGAAAATGGAAAAAAAAAAAGGAAACTGGAATCCAAAGATGTAGGGGCAAGTTTTGGCTAGATTTCTTACCTGCCTTGCAACATTGCACAAATGACTCGTCTACTCTGGGCCTAGTTGTTGCATCTAAAAACTGGGTTAAGTCTACCACCTCAAATGTTTTGTGAAAATGAAAACAGATGATGCATGAGAAGCATTAGTATTTTCCTGACACAACATTAGGAATCCTGTAATTGATGGTTCCTTCCCTTCTTTGTTCTATTCCCATTTGGGTTTTATAATATTATTATTATTATTTACTAGCATATTTTATTATTACAAACTAAAAATAATAAATTGGTTGGTTAAAACTGACCAAAACCAAGCAATGAAACTTAGCATTACTGAGCATATCTTTAATGTAAATCCAGTCCTAAGACATCTAATTTCTAGGCCTTTGATACAAATTGCAATATTGTATAATTAGCACCAACAGTCAACCAAAGAGCAAGAGAAAAAAACCATAGAGCCACCTTCTTGGTTTCCTTATTGGTTTTTCTTTAAAAAAGCATAAGGTTGGGGCGCCTGGGTGGCTTAGTTGGTTAAGCAACTGCCTTCAGTTCAGGTCATGATCCTGGAGTCCTGGGATTGAGTCCCACATCAGGCTCCCTGCTCAGTGGGGAGTCTGCTTCTCCCTCTGACCCTCTCCCTTTTTATACTCTCTCTCTCTCTGTCATTCTCTCTCAAATAAATAAATAAAATCTTTAAAAAATAAAATAAAATAAAAAAGCATAAGGTTTCTGAGAGTATAAAATTAAAAACTATGTGGAAATGTTTTGGAAACTATGTGGTAGACACAATTCTAAGAGGAACCCTAATGACTCATACCCTTATTGAGTCTCCTCCCCTTGAATGTGGGAGAGACCTATAAATATGACAGGATATTGTTCCCATGATTCTTTTATGTTATATGGCACAGTTGACTTTAAGAAAGGGAGATTATCCTCAGTGGAGCTGACCTCAGTGAGCCCTTTAGAAGTGGAGAGTTTTCTCTGGCTAGTCATGGAAGAGGAAGGCAGCATGACACCAGCTGGCCCCGAAGAAAGCAAACATCCACTGTGAACCGCCTTTGGGAGCCACATGGCAAACAACTAGGGGCAGCCTCCAGAACCTGAGAGCAGTACCCCAGGCACTGGCAAGCAAGCGAATGAAAATCTAAGTCCGACAACCCCAAGGAACTGAATTCTGTCAACAAACCAGTGAACCTGGAAGAGCACCCCAAGGCCTGGTTGAGAACCCCAGATGCAACTGACACCTTGATGTCATCCCAGGGAGATTCTGAGTAGGAACTTGGGGTACACTGTGCCCAGACTCTAACCTATGGCACTGTGAGAAAATGCATTTGGGTTGTTGTAAACCACTAACCTTATGATAGTTTGTTATGCAGCACTAAAAAATGAAGACTATATAAATCCTTTGTCCAGTGAGATAAACCAGTGAAGAGCTTGTACAGAGGCCACAGAAAAGAAAAACTAGTATCTCTCTTTTAATACTATACTAGCATGATTTATTTATGTTTCAGTTGATTCAATGCTCCTGTTCTTTCTGGAAGCCAGTTTCCCCAAGCAGAAGAGTGTACATGGCACCTTAATATTCCTATTACATTTTGAGGGCCTTAAATTCACAGAATGCCCATTGCTTGCTTCTAAGAAAGCATTGTTTTCTTTTTCTCAAAATAAGTTTTGATTAATTTGTGAGCAACTAAACCGTGTTATGTTTTGAATGACAGACTCTGACTTTAATGTGGATTTTGGTCCGTTTCCTTCTATTACTTGGAAATGGTGGCACTAACGTCCACTCAGGCGAAGATTAGACTGAGGATTCCATATTCTGATTTCGTTAGTTTTCATTATCTGCTCTTTTTGCCTACATTTAGTGCATTTTGAGTCTCTTATGAAGATAATTGTTCGTTCTAAGTAAGATGAGCAGCTAGTAGTGGGTTTCCTGAAGAGCAAGCCATTAGGTGACTTGACTTTAACCAATATCAGTGGTGTCCATAAGAACAAAATTATGAATCAGGGGAGCATGTAGAAGCTAAATTTGAAAGTTTATGAAGGGTATAAGACTCGCTATTATATGGTAACAATTATCCAAGAGATAAAACTGATAGATCCTATAAATGTTTTAACTGTGCTCGCTAAGACTTCTTAACTTTTCATATTATTGCCTTAGTCCAGCTTTTTAAAACCCTGAAAATTAAAACAATTATTATTCATTAAAAATATATCTAATAAGAACAATATAATGATCAGATATAGCTTGTTTAATTTTGATTGATGATGCTTTAAGACACACTTATTTAAAATTTTATATTTCTGCATTCTGACTCACATGGTAACATGGAATCTTATGCACTGAGCTATTTGTATGCCTTAAAAAGGAGTTTGGTGTCCATGCGTCCACGTTTCTTTTCTTGGTTGTTAACTTGATGGATTAATGGATTAGGAGCTACTAATATGGTGATAAATGGTGCTTATGTTTATTATTTTTTTATTCTAAAGCTATTGGTTGTTTAAAAATTCATTAAATTTTTTAAAAGATTTTATTTAATTATTGAGAGAGAGAGAGAGAGTGAGAGAAAGAGAATGAGAGGGGAGAGGGTCAGAGGGAGAATCAGACTCCCCCCCGCTAAGCAGGGAGCCTGACATGGGACTTGATTCTGGAACTCCAGGATCATGACCTGAACTGAAGGCAGTTGCTTAACCAACTGAGCCACCCAGGCACCCTCATTAAATTTTTCTAATTTGAGTATAGTTGACACCCAATGTTATCCTAGTTTTAGGAGCATGGCATAGTGATTCAACTTCTTTATACATTTTGCTATGCTCACCACACATATAGCTACCATGTGTTGCCATATAGCACTATTACAATACCATTGACTATATTCCCTATGCTGGACCTTTCATCCCCATGATTTACTCTTCCATAACTGGAAGCCTGGACCTCCCACTCCCCTTCACCCATTTTGCTCATCCCCTCTCCCCTCGGAAAACCACCAGTTTGTTCTTTGTTTTTTATAGGGCTAATTCTGCTTTACAAATTCATTTGTGATGGTCTTACTTTCCTAAATAAGGAAGTGGAAGTGTCAATGTGAAAGCAACCTGCTCCTAGAGTGGTCTATTAGACAGTGTCTAGTTAAGAAGCTTCAGCTGCTGCCCCCACACCTCACTTTCCCCTTTGGAGCTCAAGGGATTGTACAATTAATCCTCCTAACAACCATTTACACTTGATTAAGAACAGGTGGAGGGATCTTCATTTCACAAATAAGACTCACACATAAAGAGGTTAATGATTTGCTGACAAGCCAGCAGCAAAACTGGGCCGGCCGTCCTCATGACTGCCCTCCTGGCCCAGAATTCTCTACTCTGCATCATCACCCTTCTGTCTGTCAGTGAGATGGGTTTTCATTGTAAACCGCATGTTTGTTTTCTGGATGAAAATGGAGAGCTAGATAAAGCAGGTCTTTGAACAGACTGTTTTCATCATATTCCTCAAGTAGTCACTGATGAAGGTATTTGCAAAATCATTTTTGTTTAGTACTTTGCACCTTCCCCAACCACTTATCCCTGTATGTGAAGATGTTAGAAAGAAATGAAGTGGTCTATTGTATTTTTCTTTGACAAAAGCCCTTGGAATACTGCTATAATAACAATGCCAGATTTTAAAGTGAAGGACTAACATCAGATCATCCTCCCAATGGCATTAACATAGCTGAATACCAGAGGGGGGAAAATGTTCTATTCCGTGAGAATGTCACGGAGGTGAGCTTCCTTTGTAACCATGTAAGTAAGTCTGCTAAGACACTGAGAGCTTTTAGGCAGTCAAGACTGTAAAACAAGTCTCAGAGTTTGGGGAAACGTCAGAAAACCTCAGGCCCACATTGTACAATCAGAGTAGCCCCACTGCGTTATAAAATTTAAAATGGAAGGAAGTGATTGTTGGCCCCACTTCGAAGATATCAAACATGAAAATTTCACTCAAGCTGCCTCCCCTCTTTCCAGCTGGCAGCACCACCACCAGAATCACAAACAACAGCAGGTAATTTTGGCAGAATATGTCTCATCCAAAAGAAAAAAAAGGTGAGTTGTACCAACAGACAAGAAAATTAAACAACGAAGCAACAATGAACAAATAATATGGCATCACTTCTATAAAGAGTATTTGAGAATTGTTACCAAAATTGGAAAAATGCAAATTAACTTTGCTGGGAAACATTGATCCAACATACCAAAAATTCATAGTTGTTTCATGTGGTCAGGAAATGGAATGCTCTTATAAACCAACATTTTGATGAATAGAGGTAGCATGGTATTACATAAAGAATTCTATGCAGTTATGGGTCAGAAGATCGACTCGGCATCGAGCATAGTTGTGTGACTTTTGTTCATTAGTTTGACCTCTCTGAATTAGTTTTTTCACCTGCAAAATGGGACAGTGGTGGGAGTAATACATATTCTTTCTATTTCATGAGGTTATTACAAGGGCAGATGTGTTTGCCAAGTATAAGGTTTTGTTAATACCATATGGGGCCTGGCTGGGGGGTGGGGGCATCTAGCGTTCAATCATTAGGTTAGAATATGCTACACATGACACAAAAGCTAAACTGTGTATAAATACATCTTTGATAAAGCACGGGTGTGGTATTAATGAAACTTACTTCACAAACCCATGAGTGCAGAAATGACCTTTACATTTTTCTAAAATATCACATTAGTCATTGTGGGGTTTTCCTTCTCCAAATGCCGTCATCCATTGTCTGGGATCTTGCTCAGGACTAGACTAGTGTGTGTGTGTGTGTGTGTGTGTGTGTGTAAGGGTCCATGTGGTCCTCTTAGATTGGTCCTCATGAATACATACACTGGCTCTGACCATGTGACCCCCATACCTCTCTTGGGTCTTGCTCCTGCCCCAAGCTGTTATTGAGAAGCTGGGTATAGGTCTTCTTGCTAGTCTGAGGGAAGTCCTTTTCTCACCTGCTTCTTCAAGAAACTCTACTGTAGACCTACAAATCTCCAAAAGACCAGGTTTTTAGAAAAAAGAACCACGAAGGCCTGCAGCCTTTTTCAGCTTTCCACTCTGCCATCTACCTTCCCTGAGAAACCAAGCTGATTATCTGGTAGAAGGTGGGTATGAGAAAGGAAGAGAAATTCCAGATCCCTAGTCATTTGTTCATTCAACACAAGGTTATTGAACACTTACTATATAGTAGACCCTGTGGTCTGTCCTTGGCATAGAGCCGTGAACAAGACAGGTACAATCCCCACTCAGGTGCTTACATTCTAGAGGAGCCAGACATGCAAACATGACTGAAATGAGTATTTGCACAATTGCACTTGTGAGAAGTGCTGTAAAGAACATGGAGAAAGGGGTGCCTGAGTGGCTCAGTTGGTGAAGCCTTTGACTCTTGATTTTGGCTCAGGTCATGATCTCAAGGTTGTGAGATCGAGCCCCACATCAGGCATGGAGCCGGCTTAAGGTTCTCCCTCTCCCTCTGCTCCTCTCCCACCCCCACCCCCGTTCATGTGTGCATGCTCTCTTTCTCTAAAACAAACAAATAAACAAACAAACATGGAAGAGGTGTTAAGAGCAGGTATAAGGGGGAACTGATCTAATCTGGAGTCAAGACAGGTTTCTATGAAACCTAAAACTATTTAAACTGAGATCTGAAGGACAAGTAGCAATCCAGTTTGGGATGGGGAGAGGACATTCAGGCAAAGGAAAGAATATGTCCAGATGGAAGGGTAACGGCCCATTGAGCCAGGCTGACATCACCTACCATGAGGCAGATGTGGAAAGAAATATACGACATTATTTTCTGTGATCAAATGCAGCTTTATATCAAGGGAAGTCTCTAGCTAAAACAGGTAGCTTATTCTATCCCTTTCTGGTATGCTTGTTCCAATTTATTAATTTTCCCTCCGATTCAATGACCATTATTTGTCATTATCCAATTCAAAAGAGTGCCAATTATCATTATTAGCTAGTATCCATGACCACTTAAGAAATTATTGCATTCCTGCACAACCGTCTGTGGGTTTCTAACCCTTCTCTCCTCTAGATTTTGAGTCACAGGGCAGGGGTGCAGGCTGGGGGGAATCCTGGGCACTCCTATGCAAACTTGAGTGTTAACGTTTCCTTTCTGTGTGGAATCATGAGTGGTTGGAAGAGAGCTAAGAGAACATGAGAGACCAGTTAGGAGGCTACTGTCATGGTCCAGGTGAACAATGGTGCGAGCTGAATCAGAGGGATAGCAGTAATGATGAACGAAGTAGATGGACTTGACATATAGAGTGGAGGGAAAATAAATGGGACTCAAGGGTTGATTGGATATATGCATGAGGGGGGCATTTAGGGAGGAGATAGAGACTTCTAGGGTTTCAGATAGGTGACATACTACTTCCTGAGATATGGAACATTGGAAAAAGAAGACTGGGGAGGATTTTCTTGTGTGTGTGGGGGGGTGCGTCATCAAAATGGTTTCTTTCTGGCAATGGCTGGCACTCTTCGAATTGAAGCCTAGCTATTAATGGACTGTGGCGTTGGTTTAACTCAAGAGCAGATCCCGAGAATTCTCTCATGATGCAATTGCCTCCTTAACATGTCCACTTGGGTGTGTGATTGGCATCTCACACTTCAAATTTCCCACACGGAGTGTCTGATCTTCTTTCTACACCCACTCCTCCTACGATGTCCTTCTTCTCAGGAAATGATGAGTCTGTTCTTCCAGTTGCTCTCCTTATACCCTACACATGCAATCAATCAGTGAATCCTTTGGTTTCTACTTCTGCATCTATCCAGAATCCAATCCACTTCCACTGCTACCCCCTTTGAGCATTTGATCATCTCTCATTTTTGTCATTTCTCTTCCGAATTGTTGCAGTAGCCTCTCACTGGCTTGCCTGCTTCCATTCAGATTGCTCTGTGCTCTGTCATCCACACAGCACTCCGAGTGAACCTGTTCCAGTGAGCCGGATCTTATCACTGCTCTGTTCAAACCCCTCCACTCTTACCAAAGTCAAAGTCAAAATCTTAACAGTGGCCTCCAAGACCCTATATGATCTGATTTGGCTCCCCCTCTGGCCTCATGTTCTACCACTGTCTCCCTTGCACACTCCTCTCAAACCACCCAGGCTTCTGAACTTTCCCAACTATGCTAAGCACACTTCCATCTCAGGGTCTTTGTAAATTCTATTCTTTCCTTCTGGAATGCTTCTCCTCTTTACATATGCACAGCTTACTTCCTTACCTCCTACTCAAATGACATCTTATCAGTGAGGTCTTCACTGATACCCTATTTAAAATTGCATTCCTGTTCCCACAGTCTGTCCCCCTTCTCTGCTTTATTTTTTCCCACAACATTTACAACCATGTAACACATAATACACTTTACCCTTTAATCATCTGCTTCCCATCACCCTCCCCAATGCCACGTGCAATGCATGTCTCCTGAGGGCAGGTTTTTCTTTCTCCCATGCTGTGTTTTCTGGGCCTAGCTTGGTACTTGACACCCGGGAGGGACCTCAGGGGCATTTGCTTGCAAACCAGCTGCATCCTCAGGTTTGGCCTTCTGTTTGGAGGGATCAACACATTTGCCAGCCGGGAGGACTCAGAGCTTTGGAGGAGCTCCAGGGTTCAGAGTTTTTCAATTCCTTTGGCTCCTTCATAACATCCTCATTCCAATGACCAAGATTTGAGTCTTTTCCAATTAGGGCATTCATTTTAACCTAAGGAGTGGCCTAGAAGCCAGATAGTGCTGTTCAGCTGGGCTCACAGTGGTCTCCTCATGTGGGTCCTGGTACACTTAGGCCTTGAACACGATGGATTGGTTATGGCTTAAACTCAGGAGTAGAAGATTTTATGAGCCTTTTAAAATTCAAGTTCTTTTCCTTTGAACAGCTCCTCATGAAAATAGAGGCAGTCTTCGTTCAGGGATGGCAGCAGCAAAAAGTGAAATTGTATCGTGGCAGCTGAATCTGCAGCAAGGCCCACACGGAAATGGAGTTGGGAGTGCAATAGGTTTGTTGGGAGTGAAGTTTATAAGGGATAAAGAGGGGCTGAAATAGGATCAGGCAGGATTGAGCCCACAGACTGAGATGCAGGTCCCACAGAAGTCTTATCAACCCAACCATGAACTCCGGAGAAAAGTTGCCGGGAGAGGAGTCCCCGTGAGGGAGAAATGGCCAGTCCCTGGACTTGTGCCATGCTGAGTCACTGGCTGGGGCTGCCTGAGAAGAGTTTGGCCTCAGTCCCAAAGCTAAGGTGGCTCCTGAAGAAGGCATGATAGCTGGAGGCCGTCTGCCCACTGAGCTCCAGGGCCCTGAATGGCAAGTTTTTTTCTTGACGGGAGATCTGAGAAGCGCATCTCCATGGCTGCCACATATCCTTACTTAAATGTTATTTCGAGAGCCCCAGGGTGGCTCAGTCGTTAAGTCTCTGCCTTTGGCTCAGGTCGTGATCCCAGGGTCCTGGAATAGAACCCCTCATCGGGTTCCTGCTTGGTGGGAAGCCTGCTTCTCCCTCTCCCATCCACCCCTGTTGTGTTCCCTCTCTTGCTGTGTCTCTCTCTGTCAAATAAATAAATAAAATCTTAAAAAATAAAAATAAATGTTATTTTGACTACCTGTGGATCTCCAAGTTGGCCCGTGGTGGCTTCAGGAGGTAGGAACATGGAAGACAGGTTTACATAATTGTTCACCACATCTGGGGAGGTGTCGGTCTTACCTTAGTTGGCTGAGGAGTTGTTGGTGGCCAGATTTCTTTTCTTTTTTTTCTTCTTTTCTTCCCCACTTTGGTTGGGAGAAGACAATACCCAACCACTAACTGGTCTTTACCACTTTGCTTGAGATAACAACCTCAAAATAGGAGCTTTTGAGCATTAACCAAAGCCTTTGCTTTCAGTTACAGTGAGATCCAAGGCTATGGGAGAGCATCGGTCCTGTTTACATATTTAAAAATATCTCTCACAACGAATGCAAATCAAACGCTTTAAAATTTTAAAGCATTCCCACTCGTGCGCACTTCAAACAACAGTTTGAAGTTATTACATCATCTTCAAAAAAACCACTCTTGTAATCAATTAAACTCATTACACCTGAATAATCATTACCAATGATGTATAATTTAAATAATCTCTGCAAGATGATTTATTTATGACTGGCAGGCCTCTGAACGACTTTCCAGAGCGTCACTCAGTAGAGTCTGATAAAGTTTCCCATTGAACCTGGTTCAAACCCGAGGGAGTTTCCAGGTTTGCTCTGGGATGCACGGTTGAAGCCAGGAAGAGCAGCCCATGAAAACTACTGGAGTGCTTTGTTTTCCCTTATCTTCCTCCAGCTGGGCACTCTGGAAGGAATCTGTCTCTTTCTTGTTAGTCTTTACTTAAGCCACCAGATACAACCAACTCCCTCAGATATCCTTAGATTTGGCTACCTGAAAATCCACCCCCTCACACTTGACAGGTGTCCAATGGGAGACCCTTGAGACAGCTGGCTGTAACTTAAGCAGTTGCTTTTAGCACCTTGCATGGACTACCATTTTCCTGTCCTGGGATTGGGGGCATCTCACAACCATTGACGTTACTACTATCACTCCACATTTTCTCTCAAGATCTACTGTATGCAACTTCACTCCTGTTTAGACATGTTTGATAGCAAGAGTTTGAAATCTGCTCACACTAGCTTAAAGTGAAGCACGATTGACGATAATGTGACATGCTACAATCTCGGGGACACTTGAGGATAAGAACTGGATTCTGTCCAGGCCGTACAGGGATGGGAACTGGGATACCAGGCACGGTGGTTGTGGTGGTGGTGGTGGGGGGTCACAGCATGGCCTTTTCTCTTGGCAGCCTTCCCTGGTCCTATCTTTTTTGGCTTTTCTGCACCTCTAGAACTTGAGCTCCTATATGGCTTTAGTTTGCCTTGGCATTGACCCTTCTCCTGTCTCTACTTGATTTTGTTTCCAAGATGCAGTCTCCTGATGGCCCGATTTTTGAATTAAGTTTCATAGTGTTCCAATTCTGAATTCCCAGGAGAAAGTCAGGTGTATGCCCGTGGTCCAATCAACCGTGACCTGGAAGGGCCTGTCATAACACTCCTGTGCTGGGAGTTGAAGCAGGGTTTCTAAGAAAAGATTACGGGTGGCAAGGTAATGATGGACATGTCAATTGAAAGTTGGGACGAAGTTTCTGGAGCCCAGTAAGCGGTTAGGAAGAAGGATAGAATTTGCATAAATACTTAGAGTAATTTTATGATCAGGAGGTGGTATCGTATAATGATTAAGAGAAAAGACTCTGGAGTCAGACTTACAATGTATGTGACCTTGGATATGTTATGTAATTTTTCTGTATCTCAGTTTTCCCATCGGGAGAGTGGAGATAATGGGACCTTTCTTACAGTGTTGTTGCCAATTAATACGTGTAAAATATTTAAAATAGTGCCTGGCTTGTGTCAAGGGCTAAATAAGCATCACCCATCATATTCTTAACCACAGTCTTCTTAGAGCTCTCTACTGACTATATATAAACTTTATTTACATTTTATCGTTCTAATTCTACTTATATTAAAATAAACATTATTATTTGTGTTCTCTCATTATCACCGACAGGTTAGCAAACGGCTGGTGTGTGTAGACAGATACGTTCAGTTTCATGGCTCTTTGGGCTGTTTGCTTTATTACTTAGCACAGTAAAGTATTTAAGATTTTAGTCCTGCAAGTACTGACGTTTGGTGTAATTTGTACACCATGGATCTTCCTAATTAACATTTTTCTCTAAATTAACACACTTAGGTGAAGAAGTGTCTTTTTAATTTAATTTTACTTTTTTAAGGATTTTATTTATTTATCTGACAGACGGAGATCACAGAGCAGCAGGCAGAGAGAGAGGAGGAAGCAGGCCCCCCACTGAGCAGAGAGCCCGATGTGGGGCTCGATCCCAGGACTCTGGGATCATGACCCAAGCCGAAGGCAGAGGCTTTAACACACTGAGCCACCCAGGCGCTCCAAGAAGTGTCTTTTTTTAAAAAGATTTTATTTATTTGAGATAGAGCACAAGCAGGGGTAGGGGCAGAGGGAGAAGCAGACTCCCCGCTGAGCACGGAGCTGACAAAGGGCTGGACGTAGGGCTCGATCCCAGTACCCTGGGATCCCGACCTGAGCCGAAGGCAGATGCTTAACCAACTGAGCCACCCAGGCACCCCTGAAGAAGAGTCTTAACTACATTTCCTTAAAGGAGGAAACACTTTATTATAATCACCATAAAAGAATAACCTGTATCATTTGCCTTATGTAGAAGATAACCATAGATATCAATACAGTGAAAACAGCACAGTGTGCCAAAATTCTAAGTAGGTAACGAAGTCACACTTGCCAGCTCAGAGAGGGGAACAAGGTGGGGGTTGGCTTTCTGTAAAAAAAAAAAAAAGAAAGAAAAGAAAGGAGATCAGCAAGTGTTTAAGAGCAGCACTGAGTTAAAACTTCGGTTGTGATACAATCAGAGGCTTAAAAAGAATTGAGCGGGGGAATAACACTTTCACTATGTGGGTAAATGGTGTTTAATGGTTGGACTGCTGAAGCCATCCCAGAAATTACTTCTTCTACCCCCGGTTACACTAGTTCCGCACAATAAGAAACCACTGTTCTGGAGGGACTTAAAGCCTCTAAGCAGGGAGAAGAGTAGGCACCGTGCTTTACTTTTTTTTCCATCCATTTTCTCCACAGGAGAATTATACCTCGAGGAAAGTAGGGGGTTTGGAGTTCAGATACTTTCCCCAACACTTACTTGGATTGGAAGTTACTTATCATCTCTTGTTTCCTTACCTGTAATGTGGGGCGGGGGAGTGGAAATAATAGAACCTGACTTGCCAAGTTATTATGAAGATTAAATATGACCACAGCTGAGGAGTGCTTAGCACAGGTCCTCATGGCAGCAAGCACTAATAAATATGTATATTTTGCATTTAAAATGAGATCATGAATATACCAACTTGCTTTTTACTCTTAGTAAGATTTTACAGTTATTTCTCCATGTGAGTTCATATAAATCCACTTTTTTTTTTAAACGGTTGTGTAAAACCCTGAAGTATATATATTCAAACTTTGCTTTAACCTGTCTTTTCCGGGTGGGGTGGGTTGGTGGCATTCAGGTGGTTTTCTGCATGTGTCTGTGTGTGTATTCAGTATTCATTTTACAAGTGAGGGGATCGAGGCTTCATGAGGTTAAGGCAGCCTGAGCAAACCAAAGTCGTAGCATTTTCTATCCTCTACACTCTCAGACATTGTCAACAGCACCTTCATTCCCACCAATGGCGACGCCCTATCTACATATGCCAGAAACATCCGCTGTCCCTAAGTGTTGGATTCCTGGAGTCAAGGCAGTTTGTGTCTTGTATCTTTTTTTTTAATTATTTTTTTACATAGGCTCCACACCCAGCATGGAGCCCAAAGCAGGGCTTGAACTGATGACCTTGAGATCAAGACCTGAGCTAAGATCAAGAGTCAGATGCTTAAGCTACTGTACCACCTGGGTGCCTCTGAGACAGTTTGAGTCACATGTAAAGGGGGAAATGATATTACTCAAGGAGGTTACATAGAGACCCCACCTCCTGCCTGTGGAAAGGGCGTAAGTGTGTGGGGATAGAAGTGAGTGGGGCTAGCCAGAGGTCCTGCGGGTTGGGAAACACTGGAAGGACACCTGGGGATGGAGAGGAGAGCGGGGCTGGAGACAACACAGAGACTCGCAGCGAGAGAATGGAAGGGAAGAGGCAAGAAAGCTTTATAGGCTCACTCTGCCCACAGCTCAATTTTGCATCCTCTTCTGTCACCTGTTTATGGTGTAGAAGCAAGAGCGAATTACATTTCAGTGCCTGTCTAGCACAATGCCTCCTCCTGCAAATGCTCAATAAATATTTACTGAGTGAATGAATAGATTTACATTCCTGATTACCTAAGACTTAGGGAATCTTGAGGCAGGCATCTAGGCGTGGCAGGGACAACCATCTGGCAGTGAAGGCACCATCTAACTCGGCCCCCCACCAACAAGGGGAGTCAGACGAGTGAGCAGAGGCAAGTACTGAAGTTCACGGTTGCCACGTGATGTGGAACACAATTCACAGCATTGTTTCAGGTGCTAGCGGAGGAGAAAAAAAATCTTGAAGAACCGTTAGATGACTTCTCATGTCCTTTGTGCAGGATCATAACAACTGGATATCTTGCCCAAGTTTATGATTCCATTGCAAAAGAAAAACAAAGCCATTAGTAAATCTAAGGAAAGATATTGACCGCACATCTCTTCGGCCAAGTCTGTTTGCAGAATATATTGAATTGGGCTATGTGGCCCCCAAGAGCGAAATCCGTGAGTTATTTTTAGTGGAGACCAAGTCTAAATAAATAAAAGTCTGTCTGCCTTGAGTTGTTCTGTATGGTAGCAGGATCATCCCCTTTGTATCCTACAATGCTTTCAAAGTGCAACACTTTGACCACAGGTAGTCTGTGCTCCTGGTGAAATAGCTGTGAACTGAGTACGTTGTGAACAGTGGCTCTCATCGATTTAGGTTACGTAGTTTGAATTCTGCTTGTGCCTCAGGATTAGCCATGATTTTGCCGAAATAATGCTGTGTAACAAGTAACTATCACCTGTCTTTTGTTTTTCTCACTTGCAAGCCAGGGAACTGACTGTGGCTCTCTTGGGTTCAGCTGGGATCTGCTGGGCTTGGTTTCAGGCTGTAGGTTGTGTTTAGGACTGTTCCACATATTTTCTCATTCTGGAGAAGATAGCTACCCAGGGTATATTCTCTCATGGTGGATGGAAGAAGTGAAAGGAAGTCAAAGCACACAGGCACATTTATTTATTTTTTAAGTTTAAATTCAATTAGCCAACATAGAGTAGATCATTAGTTTCAGATGTAGTGTTCAATAATTGATCAGTTGTGCATAACACCCAGTGTTCATCATATCATGTGTCCTCCTTAATATCCCTCACCCAACTGCCCCATCCCCCCCACATCCCCTCCAGCAACCCTCAGTTTGTTTCCTGGAGTTAAGAGTCTTTCATGGTTTTTCTTCCTCTCCGATGACTTGCCATTCAGTTTTCCCTCCCTTCCCCTATGATTCTCTGCACTGTTTCTTATATTCCACATATGTGTGAAACCATATGATAATTGTCTTTCTCTGACTTATTTCGCTCACCATAATACCCTCCAGTTCCATCCATGTCAATTTAAATGGTAAATATTCATCCTTTCTGGTGGCTGAGTAATATTCCTATATCTATATATCTATATATAGATATATATATATACACACATATATATGTATTTATATATATATATATATATATCACATTTTCTTTTTAAAAATCTTTTTAAAGATTTTATTTATTCATTAGAGAGAGAGAGCACAGAGGGAGAGCTAGAGGGAGAAGCAGACTCTCTGCTGAGCAGGGAGCCCAATGTGGGACTTGATCCCTGTACCCCAGGATCATGACCTAAGCCGAAGGCAGATGCTTAACTGACTAAGCCACCTAGGTGCTCACACCAAATCTTCTTTATCCATTCATCTGTCAATGGACATCTCAGCTCTTTCCATAGTTTGGCTATTGTGGACACCGATGCTATAAACATTGGGGAGCAGGTGCCCCTTCAGATCAATACATTTGTATCTTTGGAGTAAATGCCTGCTAGTGCAATTGCTGGGTCATAGGGTAGCTCTATTTTTAACTTCTTGAGGAAACTCCATACTGTTTTCCAAAGTGGCTGTACCACCTTGCCTTCCCACCAACAGTGTAAGAGGGTTTCCCTTTCTCTGCATCCTCACCAACATTTGTCATTTCCTGTCTCATTAATTTAAGCCATTCTCAATGGTGTGAGGTAGTATCTCATTGTGGTTTTGATTTTTATTTCCATGATGACAAGTGATGTGAAGCATTTTTTCATGTATCTGTTGGCCATTTGTATGTCTTCTTTAGAGAAATGTCTGCTCATGCCTTATACCCATTTCTTGACTAGATTATTTGATTTTTGGGTGTTGAGTTTGATAAGTTTTTTTATAGATCTTGGATACTAACCCTTTGTCTGATATGTCATTTGCAAATATCTCCTCCCATTCCGTAGGTTGCCTTTGAGGTTTGTTGACTGTTTCCTTTCCTGTGCAGAAGTCTTTTATCTTGATGAAGTCCCAACAGTTCATTTTTGCTTCTGTCTCCCTTGCTTTTGGAGACATGTCTAGTAAGAAGTTGCTGTGGCTGAGGTCAGAGAGGTTGCTACCTGTGTTCTCCTCTAGGATTTGGATGGATTCCTCTCACATATTTAGGGCTTTCATCCATTTTGAGTTTATCTTTGTGTGTTGTGCAAGAAAATGGTCCAGTTTCATTCTTCTACATGCTGCTGTCCAATTTTTCCAGCAGCATTTATTAAAGAGACTGTCTTTTTTCCATCAGATATTCTTTTCTGCTTTGTTGAAGATTAGTTGACCATAGAGTTGAGGGTCCATTTCTGGGCTCTCTATTCTGTTCCATTGATTGATGTGTCTGTTATTGTGTCGGTACCATACTGTCTTGATGGTGACAGCTTTGTAATAGAGCTTGAAGTCCAGCATTGTGATGCCACCAGCTTTGGTTTCCTTTGTCAGCATTCCTCTGGTAACTTTCTATGCTCATGGATTGGAAGAATAAATATTGTTAAAATGTCTATGTTACCCAGAGCAATCTACACATTCAGTGCAATTCCATCAACATTTTTCACAGGACTGGAACAAATAATCCTAAAATTTGTATCAGGAAAGACTCCAAATAACCAGAGGAATGTTGAAAAAGAAAACACACAAACACATTTAAAACCTCTATGTGTGGTCATGCCAACTAACATTGCATTGGCCCAAATCTATGTCAATGGGACAGGGAAGTATATTTCTTCCATGGAGAGGGGACATGGCAAGAAGAAAAATTTGTGAACAAATAATGCAGTGTAGCACACCATGGGGTCTTGGGTAAGATGCTGAACCTCTTTGTGCCTCAGTTTTCGTTATCTGAAAAATGGGCATCTTTGGGTTGCTTGAAGACTTAAGAGTAGTTGGATTGTTGCCTGGCTCATAGGAAGCACTTGATGAATATCAATTATTCATACTTAAACTATTTTCTAGGCAAGAAAAGGAAATGTTCCTGATTTCTAGGAACCCAAGTTCCAACAAACTCTGACAGAAATTTTATGTCTATATTGATGAGGATGATGGGCATATTAACACACATTTAGAAAGATGATAGAAGAGAGCAGGAGTAAGTAGGACCTTGACTAAATCACAACTCAACTAGACTGGCTGTAAGAATTGTAGATTGTTAGTATTATAGTGGACACTAGAGATCCTCTAGCCTCTGAAAGAGCATGGACTTGGAGTCTAAAGGTAAGGGTTAGGATTGTCTCCTCCACTTGGGCATGTCCTTGAACGTCATTTGAAACACATATAAAATTGGGATAATGAGGTTGTTGCTATGATCAAGTCAGATAATATGCAAATATTACATTAAAAAATGTAAAGCACTACATGAGAAGCAATGCTCTAAATTCAGTCTCTTTCATTTTTACGGAAGGCAGAATTGAGGCCCAGGGAAAGACCAAAGTTACACAAGTTCATCTTATTGCAACAGAGCCAGGAGTAGAATACTGTCTACTAAGTCAAAGTCTAGTCTCTTAAACTTAAACACATTTCTTTTAGCACTACCCTTTTTGAGAAAAAGACAAAATACAAAATAGGTTTATATCAAATGTGTAATAAAAAGTTTAAAATTACCTTCTAGTACGTATCCTAAGGTCAGTGAATTTTTAACCTGATTTACTCCATTTTTTCCCTCTATAGTGCTATTTAGAATAATAACACTAAGATAAAGGAAAACTATGAATTTTCTAAGGGAGAACAATTACTATTCTAAGAAAAGAAGGAAAGTTAACTGGTATATTTTAAAAGCATGTTAAGAATTAAGGTTGAAATGAAGAAAATTTGCTCGTTAACCTCCAAATTACATGTACCCTACTATGCATTCTGTAGTTGCTATCATTCATCAAGGTTTTAATAGATTATAAAATGTGAGAGTCTGGTGTTGAGAAATTTTGTGTTAGAAAATGTGAGTTGCTGACTGGAATGAGACTATGAGAGATAGCTTGATGCAGCAGAAGGAGTATAAGCTTTGGGATCAGAACATTAAGTTCCAGTTCTAGCTCTGCCCCTTCATAGCTGTGTTTGGGCAGTTTACTTAATTTCTCTGTACCCTGCTGAGTCACGTCAAGGATTTTGAGAGAACATAGGCTCCTTTCAGGCAGGAACTTTGTTTCATTGACTGCTATGTTCCTGGTGCCTGGAAGAGTGGTTGGGAGAAGAAGCATTAGAGATAACCTATCATGTGTCCAGCACAACATCCATCCCACAGCAGGTGTCAATCCAAGGTGGCCATTTTTATGATCAGGAAGAGAAGAATAAGGTGTTTAGGAAAACTGTATGATTTCTGTTTCTAGCTAAGTAGGGGACGCAGGGCTCACACCCAGGGTTGATGGTCAGAGACTTGAGGAAAGATAGGTATGGAGTCTAAGGCATTTAAAACACTACAACCAGGGGCAGAGCTGAGGAAGGCAACCAAAAAAGCTAACCTGAATGAAATACCACTCCAATGAAATTGGGCAGAGAATGGAAAATTCTATCCTGAATCCAGTGCTTGGCATTTAGAAGGATTTACCAAGTATTTGTTGAATGAAAGAAACAATGAATCTTTAACTTGAGGCCTCAAGTGGAACCCATGACACTGGGAGAAGAATAAGAAGCAGAACCAGAATAATAAAAAAAAAAAAAAGCAGGACCTAGAAAGGTTCTTTGAGCTAGTTCTGTAACAAAGCAGGGGGAGGAGTCTCTTAAACGGCCACCAAGAGAGGAGTAGTAGGGGGCTAACTTACAGACTGTGTCAACTGTACATTCTCCACCAGGGGAGAATGTATAGTACAGTGAAGAATTACATGGAAATATGATGACTTGGGGAGAGCCCAAATGGATTGAGCACTGGTCACTGAGAGAAAGATCCTTGACCTTAGTTTAGAGGAACACCATGAAGTTCTGAGGATAAGTTAACATAATTAATGAGAATAAGGGGGAAAAATTAAAGCAGCCACAATGAAGTTTTTCAAGAAACAGAGAAGTATTTATTCAATTCATTCTTATCAAGAGTGCCAATATCATTCAATGGGAGCAGGAATAGTCTGTTGAGCAAATGGTACTGGGACAACTTGCTATTTACACACAACAGAATGAATTATATATATCATATATAAAAATTAACTGAAAATGGTTCAAAGACTTAAATGCAATGTGAGCAAAAGTGACAAAACTCTTAGAATAAAACATAGGGGAATTTCTGCATAACCTTGGGTTTGGTGATGGTTTCTTAAATATGACACCAAAACAAAGGTGTTAAAAGAAAAAATAGATAAGTTGTATTTCACCAAACTTAAAAACTTTCGTGCATCAAAAGACGCTACCAGAGAGTGAAAAGGCAGCCCACACAATGGGAGAAAATCTATTAGCAAATTATATATCTGATAAGAATTTAATATCCAGAACATATAAATAACTGCAACTGAACAACAAAAGACAAACAATCCCAGTTTAATAATGGGCAAAGGACTAGAATAGACATTTCTCCAAAGAAGATCTATAAATCAGCACATGAAAAGGTGCTCAACATCACTGGTCATTAGGGAAGTGTGAAACAAAACCATGATAAGAGATCACTTCACACCTGCTAGGATGGTTATTAAAAAAAAAAAAAAAGGAAAATAAGGAGTGTTGGTGAGGATGTGGAGAAATTAGAACCCTCACACATTGCTGATGAGAATGTAAAATAGTTCAGTTGCTGTGGAAAATAATCTGGCCTTTCCTCAAAAAGTTAAATACAGAATTGCCATGTGACCCTGCAATTCTACTCCTAGGTATTTATCCAAAAGAATTGAATTGCGGGTTTCAAATGGATACTTGCACATCCATGTCTATAACATCATGACTCACAATAGCCAAAAGGTGGAATCAACCCAAGTGTTAATCACAGATGAATGGATAACAAAATGTGGTACATACATACATTAGGCTATTATTCAGCCATAAAAAGGAAAAAAGTTCTGATCCATGCTATAACATGGGTGAACCTTGGAAATGTTATGCTGTGTGAAGTCAGACACAAAAGGACAAATATTGTATGATTCCACTTTTATGAAATATCCAGAATAGGCAAATTCATAGAGACAAAAATTAAGTGAGCAATTACATGGGGGAGGGAGTCATTGCTTAATGGCTACAGAGTTTTTGTTTGAGGTGATGAAAGGGTTTTGAAAATAGTGGTAGTGATGGTTGTACAACATTGTGTATGTGTTTAATGCCACTGAATTGTACACTAAAACCGGCAAATGTTATGATATATGTGTATTTCCTGCTATAATAAAAAAATGAAAGAGAGATGTAGTACTGTCATCTGGGATCACTGTGGTAGACTGAATAATGCTGTCCCCTAAACCAAGATGGCTGAACTATAGTCCCTGGTGCTCTGTTTTTGTACGGTACATTATCTGACAAAAGGGGCCTTGCAGATGGATTAATTTTACAGATCTTTTAAAAAGAAGATTTATTTATTTATTTTAGAGAGAGGGACAGGGGACAGAGTGAGAGGGACAGAGAGAGAAAATTTCAAGCAAATTCCCTGCTGAATCTGGAGCCTGAAGGTGGGGTGGGGGGGAGCTTGACTGCACCACCCAGATCATGACCTGAGCCAAAATCAAGAGTTGGACACTTAACAGAATGGGCCACCCAGGCACCCCTAATTTTACAGATCTTAAAATAAGGAGATTATCCTGGATTATCTGGGTAGACTCAGTGTAATCACATGGGGCCTTAAAAATGGAAGAAGAAGACAGAAGAAGGAGGTTGGGGAGATGCCATGGAAGAAGAGGCAGAAGATGTTCAATGTGTGAGAGGGAAAAAACCATTCACAATTCGCTGGCTTTGAAGATAGGAGAAGGGGGCTGTGAGCCAAGGAGTTCAAGAGACCTCTGGAAGTTGAGAACAGTCCTCGGATGACATCCAGCAAGGAAATGGGATCTCAGTCCTCTAAACACAAAAATCTGAAGTCAGCCGGCAACCTGCAGGAACAAAGAATGGGTTCTGCTTTGGAGCCAGCAGAAAAGAATACAGCCCTGCAGACAGGTTGGTTTTAGCCTGGTGAGACCTATGTTGGAATTATAGAAATACAAAATGATAAGTTTGTGTTAAAAAAAAAAAGGAAAGAAATAGAGTGTGGTGGAGGTGGCTATTGCTCTGTGATTGGAAGACAGCCAGGGCTCAGGTGAGGGGTTTTTCTGAGTAGTCAGAAAACAGAGCAAAAATGACCATCAAAAGTGTTGTAGCAAGTTTTCCTTTTCCGGGGATGGTGACGACACTATCTCCCATCCCACAAGTTCTTTGGCAATGAAAACTTGCCACTCCACCATCAAGGTGTCCCTCTCCTTGAATCTGGGTTGGCCTTTGTGACTTGTCTATAATCAAAGGAGTGTAATGAAAACAATTCTGTGTGATATCTGAGGCTGCATCACAAGAGACCATGCACTTCTGCCTAGTTCCCTTAATGCCTGTTGGAACCCAGGTTCCATGCTGTGAGAAGACCCAGCCATACTGAGAGGCCTGCATAGACTCTCCAGTCAACAGTTCCAACCAAGCCCAGCCTTGGAGTCATCCTACCCAGGGGACGAAGCCTCCAGAAAATTCCAACCTACAGTTGTTTGAGTCACTTCCAGCTGAATCAGAATCTATGTGCCCCCAAACCGCAGCATGTAGATTAGCCATCCCTGCCCAGCCCAGTCCAAATTGCTGACCCACAGAATCTGTGAGTGTTAAAAGGTCATTATACCTTATGCCACCGAGTTTGGGGTGTTATGTTATGGAGCAATATATAACCAGAATAAGTGTGAAAGCAGAAGAAACAGAATTTAATTTGCACCCATAGGGATGCAAAGCAGTGAAGAGGCATGGATCACGCCAGAGTCTCTTGCTTGAGGGCTAGGAAAATGGTGGTCTTCATTACTTATGGAATGCAGATGGGCAAGGATGGAGAAAAAGTAGGGAAATAAAGAAGCATGATCATTCTTCTATGGAGCAGCATTAAAATGAGGGAGCCTTCCTGTTTTAGTGAAAGGCTTGGTTGGGATTTGGCTCCCTATAACCACTCTTAGAACTTTGAAGAACAGCACTGTAATTCTCAAAAGTACTAAAGTATCAATTTTTTGGAGCCAGACTGACTCTGACTAAGGTTTGACCAGCCCACAAGAATTATTGTCGGGGGAGGAGCAAGATGGTAGAGGAGTAGGACACCTAAATTTTGTGGGGTCCCAGGAATTCAGCTAGATAGTTATCAAACCATTCTGAACACCTACAAACTCAACAAAAGATCGGAGAGAAGAAGAACAGCAATTCTAGGAGCAGAAAAGCGAGCACATTCTGGAAGGTAGGACATGGAGAGAAGTGAATCCGAGGTGATATAAGGGAAGATAGACCATGAGGGAAGGGGCTAGCTCCCAGCAAACGGTAGAGCAGCAGAGCACAAAATTGGAACTTTTAGAAGTCTGCTCCACTGAGCAATGTCACCCTAGTGGCGAAGCAGGGGGTGGAACCCTTGCAGGGACAGTGTGGTCTCAGGTTCCTCAGGGTCACAAAGAGACCGGGGTGTCTGAGTGCAGCAGAGCTGCAGGTATTGGAGTGGGGAAGCCACTGCAGAGACAGAGCCAAGGAGTGGGCTCTCAGCTCAGGGTTACCTTAAACCATGATCCAAGGCACAGTTGGGCCACTACTCTTGGAGGAGAGACCCACAAGTGGCAAATCCAGGGAGACTCACCTTCCTCCCCCACAAGGGGAGTGATGTGGGGGCATGCTGCAGGTCTGCTGGGTTTGGAGACTCCAAACAGAAACACGTGCCAGAGAAAGAAATGCTCGGTCACAGGCTGGGTGGAAACAGAGTGCAGCTGGAGACCAGGAAGATGGGAGTGATTGACTGTTTTTCTCTGAGGGTGCACTGAGGAATGGGGCCCTGAGCTCTCGGCTCCTCCTGGCCAGAGATTGGGAAGCCGCCATCTTCATTCCCATCCCCCAAAGCAGTACGGAAAACGTTCAGGGAACAAAAGTTCCCGAGAGCAAACCTGAGCAGATTAGTTAGCCTGGCCCCTGGCAAGGGCAGTGCAATTCCGCCTCGGGCAAAGACATTTGAGAATCACAGCAACAGGCCCCTCCCCGAGAGGATCAGCAAGAACATCCAGCCAAGATCAAGTTTACTGATAAATGAGAACTGCAGAACTCCAGAGCTAGGGGAGCAATACATAGAATTCATGGTTTTTACCCCATGATTCTTTAGTCTTTCAAAGTTAAATTTTTTAAACTTTGTTTTTCGCTTATTCTATTTTTTAAATGGCCAACAGACACATGAAAAAGTGCTCCACATCACTTGGCGTCAGGGAGATACAAATCAAAACCACAGTGAGATACCACCTTACACCAGCCAGAATGGCTAAAATTAACCTGTCAGGAAATGACAGGTGTTGACGAGGATGTGGAGAAAGGGGAACCCTCCTACACTGTTGGTGGGAATGCAAGCTGGTGCAGCCACTATGGAAAACAGCATGGAGGTTCCTCAAAAAGTTGAAAATAGAGCTACCCTATGAGCTAACAATTGCACTACTAGGAATTTACTGTAAAGATACAAATGTATTGATCCGAGGGGCATATGTACCCGAATGTTTATAGCAGCAATGTCCACAATAGCCGAACTATGGAAAGGGCCTAGATGTCCATCAACAGATGAATGGATAAAGAAGAAGTGATACATACCTACAATAGAATACCATGCAGCCATCAACAAAAATGAAACCTTGCCATCTGCAGTGACGTGGATGGAACTAGAGGGTATTATGCTAAGTGAAATAAATCAATTAGAGAAAGACAATTATTGTAGGATCTTTCTGTCATGAAGAATTTAAAAGGCAGGTCAGGGGGTCATGGGGCGCAGGGAGGGAAAAATGAAACAAGATGGGACTGGGGAAGGAGACAAACCATAGAGACTCTTAATCTCCGGAAACAAACAGAGGGTTGCTGGGGGGTGGGGGGAGGGATAGGGTGGCTGGGTGATGGACATTGGGGAGGGTATGTGCTATGGTAAATGCTGTGAATTGTAAGACTGATGATTCACAGACCTGTACCCCTGAAACAAATAATACATTATATGTTAAAAAAAAAGAGGATTATTGTCAGTTGGCTAAAGTAGAGTACAGATGTGTACATTGAAGTGCTAGTGAAGGATGCATTTGAACATATAGAATTCTTCTGAAAAACTTAAATAGTGGAAACTACCACCGATGCTTGCTCTTGGCCTTTTTATATACTTCAATTAGGACTTTTCAATAAACACAAAACTGAACAAATTATGAAATTAAAGAATTTTGTCCTGAATGAAGCCATGCTCTGAGGATCCAAGACAATTCTCTCATAGAAAGCAGTCTTAGCATTCTACAACATAATTGTACCAAGAAAACAAGTAGTGGTGCAGATATAAATAGGAGAGCCTCAAAGATAAAAATGAAATAAAATAAAATAAAGTAAAATAAAATAAAATAAGAGAGTCTCAAGATGAATCAGAGATTCATTGCAATTCCCCATAATCTTGGCTACAGGGAAAATCAAGAGAAAAAGTAGCCTATAGGTAACACTGAGGTTTGACACAAGATTCCTCAAAAGCAACTTCATAAAAAAATAGTTACTTTTTAGTTTCTTGGGTTTTTTTTAAATTAGTGAAGATTTCAATAGGTGGCCATAGCTATGTTCCTTAGAACCCTCTGGAATCCACATCACCATTCATTAGAACTGCATCATTTAAGATCACCATAGGACTAAGTACTATTGGCCAAAGTCAATGGTACTAAGTCAACTTTAATTCTTAGCTACTCAGCTGTGTTATATTAAATAATTTAACTTCTAAATCTTTTTCCTCCCCTACATTCTAGTACACTACATTGATGCGTGTGGATTTTTTTTCTTATCTGTTTGATTCTTCTATATCTTAGTTAACTTTTCTCCCCCATTAACTGTAGTTGGTTTCTAAGGCCCATTTTGTGGCTTCTGCTCTTCTCATTCTGGACTTCATACCTTCAGGAAGGTTATCCAAATATATGATAAGTTAGTTTTTCTTCAAGATCTACTTACTACATCTATATCTTCCGGTTCTTTCTACTATCCCATTCTTCAGTTCTACCCCTCCACTTAAATGTTTTTTCCAGTTCAAAAAATATGAAAGCTCATTCTGTAAAGTGATTGGAATGAATTTCAAGTGGTCATCATACCTTTTTATTTTAATCTAATGAATTTGCTTTAAAGTTTGTTTTGAATCCCATTTTCAGTAGTAGCATTCAAGTGAATGCCCAGTCAGCCACTCTGAATTGATGTGATCCAAATTATGAGGACTTTTAAAAGAAAGCTAAAGTCAATGTTACATAGCATGGATATTATCTTGCACAATTTGGGGACAGAGAAATCTAAATTGTCTCTCCATTAACATAAGAAGTTGGGAGTAGATCACTGCTTTTTCAAACTGGACTGTATGAGACTGTATGAGCACTATCTGTGACCTCCCTTCAAGGGTGCCAGTGGGATGAGAAGGCAACCAAGAGGTAAGAGCTACTCCAACACTTGCTCTTCACAAATGTCAACCAGATGACTTCACTTCATCAGTTTTTTATATTGTGAGACTTTATTTGTACAAAGGTTTCCGAGTCTATGTTTTGTTTTGTTTTTTGAAAGTTTGCAGACTAGCTCCAAGGTCTTTTCTAGTTCTTATAATTCCGTGTTTCTGTCAAATCATTGAAGAGTGGTTACAGGATAAGAACTATAAACAGAATAGTTTAAATAGATCTTCATAGTCTATCTTCATACATTAGATGAATTCAGACAGCAAGTGCAAAGGGCGGTTCATTGCATTGTGTTGTACAGCTCTACTGATGCTCTCAATTTGCAAGGGCAATAGTGCTCCTGCTTCATTGCAGTCCTTTCACAAAATGAAAGGTGCCCACATTTCATAATCTCCTGTGTCTCTTAAGGCATCTTTGGGTATTGAGTAGCTAGAACTTGAAGACTTAACAGTCAATGTGGCAGATGTTGGTACCCACGTTTATTCTTGTTTTCACTACTCCCATGTATGCCCACAACTTCTTGCCATAAGCACCTGCAAACCTCTGCCCAAGGGCTATCTCTCGCCACAAGTGTATGCTTGGTCTATGTACAAGGAAAGCTGGAAATGCTGGGGACTTGATCTTTCCAGGACTAGCCTTCAGGTAATGAAGGACAGGAGGTGATGGATAAACACTCCAGTTTCACCACCCCTTGGGTGGGACAATTTTGAATCATGTTCTACAGAGTCACCCAAGGTCCCTGATAGCCTTAAGGCCTAATGGCTCACAGCAGTAACTTCATTAAGCCACCCTGCATTTCCTTCCTTTCCCTCCCCATCTCTTGTACTCACCTCCAAAAGAAATTACTCCCAAATAAACTACTTACATTCAAATAGTTCTTGTGGGGTCTGCTTCTGGGGGAAAGTCAAGTGTATCAGTCAGGGTCCAGTCAGGAGACAGAAACCCTACCAGTTATTTTGACAGCAGAATTTAACGTAGAAATTGTTAGGTATTAAATTATTAACTTGCTCTCTGTATTGGTAGCTTCCTGGGGCTGCTATACCAAAGTATCTCCAACTGGGTGGCTTAAACAACAGAAATTTATTGTTTCATAGTTCTGAAGGCCAGAGGTCTAAATCAAGGTGTCATCACAGTAAATTCCTTCTGAGGGTCATGAGGAAGAATCTATTCCATGTCTCTCCCCTAGCTTCTGGTAGCCTCAGGCTTTCCTTGGCTTCTAGATGGTGTTGTCCTTGTGTATTCACATTGTCTTCCTTCTGTTGAATTAAGGCCCATTGTAATGACCGCATCTTAACTTAATCACCTGCAAGGACTCTATTTCCAAGTAAGGTCACATTCAGAAGGACTAGGAGTTAGGACTTCGGCTTCTTTTGGGGGGGGGCACAATTCAGCCAATAATGGTACCTGAAGAGGAAAAAGAAATATGTGAGGTATCATGGAGGTAGGAATTTCAGGACATAGCTACCATCCTTCGCATGAGGGAACAAAAGGAAGATGTTGAAATTACTAAACCAGCATAGGATGGAACACAGATGCTTGAGGAATGGACACCCGCTGAGCAGCCCTAGTGTCTATGTGCTGAAAGAAGACACCTCGTGGGGGCCTGGACCCAGCCACCTGAAGAGGGGATACTACTGTCTGGTGCTGGTGTTGCTGGGTGGGGTGTGATGAGATGGGTTCTGCAAGTGTTGGAAAAACTGCAAACTATATTCAGCTGCTGCTACAGGAAGGGACTGCCACTTCTGAGATTAAGAAGTGAGGTTGGGGTAACTCTCACAGGAACAGGAAGCAAATAGGGAACCCCAAGAAGCAAACGGGAAGTAAATAGGAAGTAGCATGAGCCTTCTTCCTCCTCCAGCCTTGCATCTCCCTCTAGCACTCTGTATGGACAAAACCTAAAAGAGAGCAGCTAGAAATTCCAGTCCCAGGATCATAAAGCAGACTATAGAAGATTAGGTTTGGAGCTGAGAAAGAATAGCTTAATCGTTGGCATACCAACCTTAGATGATCAGGAAACTCAGAAAAGTAAAATTTTTATCCCAAAGAAAGTAAAGATTAGGCCAAGGAACATCAACATAGGTGCTTGATTAATGGTGGTTAATGAGGCAGTGTCTGAGTGGAAAAGAAACACCTAGGTAAAGGTGTGGCTATAAAGTAATGTGATTGAATTTTTAACAACTTACTAGAACTTCAGCATACAAATGAGGGCAGTTCTCTTCAGAATAGTTCATGGAAAGTCTTCAACTCACTCTTTTAATACAGCCATGGCTCAAAGAATCCTTGGAGCTCAGCATATTGATTGGCCTGCATTTTGATTCAATCCATGTTGCCAATACTTTGCCTTTTGCAGGTGAGTTAACTTTTTGGAAACAACTTAATGTCATCCCACGCTAAACTTGGTGAGCAAAAGTCACATAATCAGGTTTGATTCTATTTTTTTTTAAACAGGTTTTGGGGAGGGGTTTTGGGGGCGGTGTGTCCTAATCAAGGTATAATTTCTGTCTTAAGGTGATATCTGGCTAGTGGTCTCTGATGCTGTAATTCTCAACTTGTTGGTAAAATGATACGAATACAAAAAATGATGAAGGCTCACAATAACAAATCAAATCAAGACTAACATTTTGTTGTTTTCCAACTCTGTTTAGAATCTCACTAATTATAAGGGTGATTCACTTGCTCGAAAAGTACAATTTGTGATCTACAGATGCATTGCTGTCAGTTACAGAAAATAATCTGCCAGTGTAATAAAAAAAGGGCATTTTATGCTTCCTTCATGAAATGGAAGGCTTCGGTGGCTCAAAATCATCAGGTGTGGTCCTCACAGAAAACACAGCAGCCATCTGCTTACTAGTGGGGAGCTTTTATGAGATAGCCATGACTCTCTTATCTCCTTTTCTATTAGTATATATCTTATATTTAGAAGAGACCAGAAATCTTCCAGAAAGCTATTTGCAACAACATAGACAGGTAACTGATGTTAGCTCTCTGCAGTTGAAGAGACCAGAAGAATCTTTGCCATGGTGCATAGTAATTACAGTTTTACGTATTCCTTATTGATTTAGAGCATCATAAAACCAAGCTATGGGATGGGGGAAGGTTCCAATTTGGTACATCAGAGTTTCTCAAAGTGAATATCTTCTGGGCACTGGAAATTGGATTGAGAGCCAGGTACATCAAGATCATTGAAATCTCAGAATGCAAAGTGAGCAATGCCCAGAGGAAAATGAAGACAAAGTTTGTCATATGGCAAGAACTGGGTTAGGCTACATCCCTCTTCATTTTGGGGATGAATAAAGGGAAATAGCTTACACAGAGGTCTTTGAAAAGTTTGGCAGAACAAGCGAAACACTACCCTGAAGACTCAGGAGAAGAATGCCAACTGTGAAATGATTTACATCGAAATGAATAGAAAATCATATCCTTATGGTTGCAAGAAGATGAAACTTCTGCAAAATGGGAGCAGAGTCTCAGGGAAAGTAGTAGAAATGAAGACAACTGTAGGGGAAAATGGTCATGATAAAGAAAAAAAAGAAAAAAAAACTGATAAAAAAAGAACTAGAAATGCAATAGCAGAATCAAAAATCCTTCTTGGAAATCAAAAAGAGCAGGAGTGACACTAAAAAATTGAATTGGTTACACAGAAAACAAATAAGAAAAATTTCCCTGAAATGCAGGGAATAGGTTAAAAAAAAAGATGAAAAGACATTCTCAGAAAAACGATCAAACCTAACAATTATAGATATACCAGATATATCTATATCTGGTATATATAATACTAGATATACCAGAGAAAGACATCACTATGACCCAAACACAATAAATAATCAGACATAATTGAAGAAAATCTTCCTGAGTCAATGAAAGACCTGATTATAAAGACTGAAAGTCCAGAATCTTCCAGGCACAAAAAATTAAAAAGAAATTCTTATGTAGACATATTTTGAATCATAAGGATTTAAACATCTCTTACATTGTTGTTTAGTTAGTTTACTTATAAAAGAGAGGAAATTCGAGCTAACTTCACTGTTTTTAAAGTAAATGCTAAGAGACTATAGAATAATGCCCCAAATATTTGGAGAAAAAAAGATTTTGTTCAAATCTTTATTTATTTCTTAATGAAGGCAACAGAGAGATTTGAGTATTACCAACTCAAAAAACATGTCATCCATGTTACCTTTTGAAAAGTAACTTGAATACCTATTACATCTGTGTAAACATTTGCCATGTATATTGCAAAAGTTTCTAATGTTTATATTTTCTAAAGACTAATGAGAAAAACACAAGCAATGTATAAAAAACATGTGTCTTTAAGGGAACAAAAAACATCAAAAAAGGCATGAAGTCAATGAAAAATCAGTTATAACAATAAATACAAATTGTTAAAACTAATTAAGATAGAAATACTCTTTAATTAAATTATTATATAAAGTTTACACATATATTGCTTATAAGATACAAAATGACACTGGATCTTAAAAATTAAAAGTGAACAAGAATGTATTTTTGTTGGCAAGTACAAACAAAAGGAAATCAGAATTGGCAATATTAATTTCAGGCAAAGCAGATTTCAAGGCTAAGACCATTATATAGAGCAAAGATATAATATGTATGAACTTTTTATGCCATATAACTTATTATCAATGTTTTATTTTATTTTTATTAAAGTATAATTAACAATGTTATATTAGTTTAAGGTGTATAACAAATTGATTCAACAATTCTACACATTACTCAGTGCTTAGTATCAATATTTATAAAGCAGAAACTGTCAGAAACTCTTTGACAAACTCACATATATCTAATAGCTGTTTAGAGACTTTGATAGAACTATCACATAAAACATATAATGCCCTAACAAAATTAGGGGAAAACATATATTATGCAGCAGTTTGAGTTTCAGAGACAGAAACTGCTGAGTCACAGTTCAGATGACCAATGACATCTTGCCATAAATCTTGTTTCTTTCTTGAAAAAAATAAGTCAGTGGAACGTTAATTTGCATACACTGGGTGGTAGTGAGTCACTACCGCATTAGTTAAAAACCTTTTATTTTCCTTGGGACACACCTACCTAATATTCAGGCCGATGTAGGCGTGAGCACATAACTCCAAGCAAAATGTCTGGGGAGCCTCCTCCTTCCCCTCCTGGTTGCCTATTTTCCATACAGCAATGAGAAATCCACTTCCTTCCTCTTCTTCTTTCCTCTCCCTCCCATCTTCCATTTCTTCTACCTCTTTGCCTTACTGGGGAAACTTAGATTTGGAGTTGGTGGTTGAAACAGTAGAGATAAGATGTTAGATGAAAGAAAGTCTCACGGTAGTTCTCTGGATTGATGGTACTGCTTGGAACAGATATCATGTGTCCCTACCCCTATTGCCAAGGGCCTTGTTCAGCAATACATCATCCCTATCAAGAAAGGAACAGTTGTGATACTACTGAGCGACAGGTGGGTGGAGAGAACCTATGCTGTCTTTCAGTAAATACTTGAGAAGGTCAAGGACTTCACAGATTAAAGTTCTTCGCACAAATTAAGTTCAAAAGAAAACCAACATTGGTGGGGTACACAGGTGGCTCAGTCTGTTGGTTTCCACTCAGGCCATGATCTCATGAGTGGTGGGATGGAGTCCCGGGTCAGCTCTGTGCTCAGAGGGGAGTCTGCTTGAAGAGTCTCTCCCTCTGCCCCTCCCCCCTCACTCTTGCGTGCATTCTCTCTATTTTATTTTATTAAATAAAATAAATCTTATAAAAGAAAACTAACATTGGTATAGATGTTGTTTAAAACATTATTTCCCAGAATAGGGAATGCTAATCATAAACAGTAACCACGAAATGACAACTTTAAAAAAAGTACTCGGCATGGATACATCAAACTTTCCACATCTAAGGGATGGCTTCCTCTCAATAAAGATAGAGATGTAGTCAGTGAAATAATTGCTATAGTTTAAAAAATCTATGGTGATCCCTAGACCTTTGCACTAAAGCTGTCCACTTAATAAATGTAACTATCAAACTTAGATTTCAGGGGCTATGTCTTATGACTAAATACTACCTAAATAAACAACAACCTGAGTAAGTTTGTAATGGTCTAGTAAGCCAGCTGATGAAAGGTGACTCATGGTCTGGTTCCAACAACACAGGGCAAGTATGTGTCAGATGCAACTGTAGTTCTGTACCATTCAATCTCTGACTGGGCATGTGGTTCACACAGGGAGAGAACTCTGTTTTGTCAGGAACATGGAAGTAGAAAGAGAGGAAGCATGTGCATCCATCCATTCAATTGTTCTCTCATCTAATGTTTACTGAATCTCTACTGGGAGTTAGACATTGTGTTAGGCTGTGGGGATGGATTAAAGAACTCCAGGGCTCTTCAGTCCAGCCAGTGGAGATGGGACACACAATCAAATATAACACACATAAAATACATGCTGTGCCAGTGCTTCTCAAACTTTAATATGTGTAAGAATCACCTGGAGAGCTTGATTAAAACACATGCCACCATGGAAGTCTACACAGAGCATGGTGCGTACATGAAGAGGGAGCTGTCTATTTTTCCTGCAGGTGATGATTGAGCTGAGTTTCAAAAAATAAGTAGATATTTATGCACCAGACAAAAAAGGTGAAGTGGAGAGAATTCAGAAACAGAGCTCACTGTGTTTGGGACCAAATGTGTAACAGATAAAGATGTAGAGATGAGTGTGGGCCACATCCTGAAGAGTGTTAAGTGTAGCACTGAGGAATTTAAAATTTATTCTGTTGTCAGTGGAGTGCCATTGAGAGTTTTAAGCAAGGGAGTAGGCCATGCAGGTATTCAGCATAGAATGTTTTAGTGAGGAGAAACAGCAACAGTAAATACCTTGAAGTTGGGGTGTCCATAGACTGTTTGTGGACAAGCAAGCAGGCCCTTGTGGTTGGAATATGAAGGGGGATGTACTAGGGGATGAAGTCAGAGAACTAGGCAGGGAGGGGCTGGATTGTGTAGGGCCTTAAGCATCATAGTGTGAATATTGGATTTAATTTTAAGCCTTTTGGGCATGGGTATGACATGATATCACTTAGATTTGAAAGTATCGCTCTGGCTATCATGTGTACTGTAAAGTGGCAAGAGTGATGGCAGGAAAGCATTTAGGAGATTACTGTAGGAGTCCAGGGGAGAGTTGATGGTGACTTGGACCAAGTTTATTTTTTTTTTTTGACAAATTCATATATTAATGTATGTACTAGTACAGGCATGGCATAGAACAGTTCCATTATTCTAAAAATTGCTTTATGCTACTTCTTTGTAGTCACCCCTCTCAAATTCCAATTCCTGGCAACCGCTAATCTTATTTCTGTCCCTGTAGTTCTCTCTTTTCCAGAATTTCACACAAATGGAATGTTTTGGATCTGGCTTCTTCTTCTTCTTCTTTTTTTTTTTATAAGCATATAATATATTTTTATCCCCAGGGGTACAGGTATGTGAATCGCCAGGCTTACACACTTCACAGCACTCACCATAGCACATACCCTCCCCAATGTCCATAACCACACCCTCCCAACCCCCCTCCCCTCATCAACCCTCAGTTTGTTTTGTGAGATTAAGAGTCACTTATGGTTTGTCTCCCGCCCAATCCCATCTTGTTTCATTTACTCTTCTTCTACCCCCTTAATCCCCCATGTTGCATCTCCTCTCCTCATATCAGGGAGATCATATGATAGTTGTCTTTCTCCGATTGACTTATTTCGCTAAGCATGATACCCTCTAGTTCCATCCACGTCATTGCAAATGGCAAGATTTCATTTCTTTTGATGGCTGCATAGTATTCCATTGTGTATATATACCACATCATCTTTATCGATTCGTCTGTTGATGGACATCTAGGTTCTTTCCATAGTTTGGCTATTGTAGACATTGCTGCTATAAACATTCGGGTGCACGTGCCCCTTCGGATCACTACGTTTGTATCTTTAGGATAAATACCCAGTAGTGCAATTGGTGGGTCATAGGGTAGTTCTATTTTCAACATTTTGAGGAACCTCCATTCTGTTTTCCAGAGTGGTTGCACCGGCTTGCATTCCCACCAACAGTGTAGGAGGGTTCCCCTTTCTCCGCATCCTCGCCAGCATCTGTCATTTCCTGACTTGTTAATTTTAGCCATTCTGACTGGTGTGAGGTGATATCTCATTGTGGTTTTGATTTGTATTTCCCTGATTCCGAGTGATATGGAGCACTTTTTCATTTTTCTGTTGGGGATCTGTCTTCTTCTATTGAACAAATACATTTCGCATTCATCCCTGACGCTGTGTGAATGAATAGTTCATTTCTTTTTATTGCTGAGTAGATCTCCATTCATGGACGTACCACCGTTTGTTTCTTCATTTACACCAACTGATGGATATTTGGATTGTTTGCAGTTTTGGTGATTATGAATGAAGTGGCTATAAATATTTGTGTGTAGGTTCTTGGATGAACATAAGTTTCACTTCTTTTGGGTAGATATCTGGAAGTGTCTTGGTATGTATGGCAAGTGTATGTTTAAGTTTATAAGAACATGCCAAACTGTTTTCCATTGAGAGCATACTGCTTTGCATTCTTGCCAGCAATACACAAGAGTTCCAGTTGCTCTGCAACCTTGTCAGCATTTGGTATTACTGGTATTTTTATTTTAGCCATTTTAGCCGATATGGAGTGGTATCTCCTTGTGTTTTAATTTGCATTTTTAATGACTAATGTTGTTGAGCAAAGCAGAGCCAGAAGGATTTACTGGTAGAATCAGTGTGGACTGTGAAAGAGTGAGGAGTCAAGCGTGGATTCAAGGTCTTTGGCCTGAGCAACATGACAATGAAAGAGGTAGAGAGAATTCAGAAACAGTTAATGGGACATGATTTCAGTGGCTCGGGAATAGTCATTAGGAACGAGAAAGCGGTTACTGTCATTGGACAAAGGAAAAGTGGTAGCACCCTCTTACCCTATATTCCCATCAGGAACCGCATGCGAGATTTACTCAGAGCAAATAGAACTGAAGATGATTAAAGAACTTTCATGGGTGGTGTGTGGGTGGAAAATGAAAGGTGTCACCCTCAGGGAAAGACCTGTCAGTCTAGGAAAAGCAGGCTCCTGTTAACATCTCAGGGATGTGATTCACTATGAAGGCCTGAAACCTGTTTTGTAGCCCAGGTGGGTGGTGGCTAGGGCAGAGTTGTTTATACTGAGACAAAGAACAGAGAGAAGTTGATGGATTGGATAATGGAATCTGGTGCCTGGGCATAATGGACCATGATGTCATCTTGAATAAGCAAATCTAAGGAAAGAATTACATGGGTCCACACTAAGTAGAACCTTGGGAAACCTGGCAAAGCAAGGGAGCCTGCCAGAAACACTATGTCCTGGGTTTTCCACCTGGCTTCAGAGGGGGACCCAGGATAATTGTCCATGTGTAGATTATCAATCATCTCTGGTTCAGGTATAGGTGAAGGTGATTTAAGGAACAATAAAGAAGAGATTATCCGGGATCCTCTTGACTCTGGTGCATGGTGACCAGCTTCAATCAAAGAAGTTGGATCCTCTTTCTACCATAGTTCTGTGATGCTTCATGTCTTGATTTCTAATTCTACTTTGGTTTCTTTATTAATTCCCTCTCTTCAACTTTTTACATTTATTGTCACTTACTGTTTTTAGCAATGAAAATAGCTTTATTGTTCTGAGTTTTCCTTTGCAAAAATTTCAAACAGTTTAGAAAAATGTGCTAAAGAAAGTAAAAGTTTTCTGAAATCTCACCATACCAGATTAATGTTTTGGGAGACCATCTATTTCTTATGTATGTATATTCACAGTTGTACTTTTACTTAAGTGACATAACACCACACATACTAGTTTCTTTAAATTACAGCAAACTTTTGAAAAACTGACTTTTGTTTCATGTTTTATTGACACCCCCACCTCCCACTGACATCCCCAGTAACCAATGTAAATAATTTGGTGTTTATTCTTCAGGAATTTCTCTGTAATCATATAATTTTACACACACACACACACACACACACACACACACACACGAACTGTTTAACAAAAAATAGGCTCTGGGCCACCTGGGTGGCTCAGTGGGTTAAGCCTCTGCTTTTGGCTCAGGTCATGATCTCAGGGTCCTGGGATCGAGTCCCGCATCAGGCTCTCTGCTCAGCAGGGACCCTGCTTCTCCATCTCTCTCTGCCTGCCTCTCTGCCTACTTGTGATCTCTCCCTGTCAAACAAACAAAATCTTTAAAACAAGAGGCTCTTTGTAATGTACTTCTCTGAATCTTCCTTTTCCCATTGTACTTGCATCATTCTTTTCTATGGCTGCCTAATGTTCGTGCTCCAATTGATTGACACTAATTTTGCTTCCTTTTTTTGCCACTTCGAATATTGCTACAATAGATATCTCTATGTATTCCTTACATACTAAAGATTTATTTTTCATGCTAGCATTTTAATTTCTATGTGATAGAGTCCAAGAAATAGGATTTCCGAGTTGAAAAATATGCACAATTATAGTTTCAATAAATATTGCCAAATTACTTTCTAAAATGATTGCTTTTGATATCCTCATTATGTTTTTCTATCTTTATTAAGATATAATTGACAAATAAAATTGTATATATTTAAGGTTTATGACTTGATGTTTTGATAAGTATGTATGATGAAATAATTGCCACAAGGAAGCTAATTAACCCATCCATCACCTCATACAGTTAACATTTTTTTTTGTGTGGTGAGAGTGCTTATGGTCTATCCTCCCAGCAAACTTCAAGTATATAGTATAATATTGTTAACTATATTCACATTGCTGTACTTTAGATTTCTAGAGCTTTTTCATCTTTCATAACTGAAACTTTGTACTCTGACTATATATATAGCTTATCACTTCACCTGCTAATGGACAGTTAGGTTGTTTCCATATTTTGGCTATTGTAAATAATGCTACAGTGAACATCATCATGCAGGTATCTCTTAAAGATGCTGATTTCATTTCCTTTGGAGATATACCCAAATGTGGGACTGCAGGATCACAAGGTCCTATTTTTAATTTTGGGGGAAACTTCACAGTTTTCCAAAATGGCTGTACCAACTTACATTCCCACCAATGCTGTACAAGCATTCCCTTTTCTCCACAACCTCACCAATACTTGTTATCTTTGTCTTTTTGATAATAACCATTCTAACAAGTATAAGATGATATCTCATTGTGGTTTTGATTTGTAGTCCCATGATGATTAGTGACATTGAATACCTTTTCATATATCTTTGGCCATTTCTATAACTGCTTTTGAGAAATGTCTATTTAGGAGCTTTGCTCATATTTGAATTGGGTTATTTGTTTTGCTTATTTGTTTCTGCAGTTGAGTTGTATGAATTCCTTATGTATTTCAGATATAAGCTTCTTATCAGATATATGGCTTGCAAATATTTTTACCATTCTGTAAATCACTTTTTCACTCTGTTGATTGTTTTCTTTGCTGCAGAAGCTTTTTAGTTTGATGCAATCCCACATATCTATTTTGGCTTTGGTTGCCTGTGCTGTCAGTGTCATATCCAAAAAACCATAGCCCAGACCAATGTCAAAGAAGCTTTCCCCCCATGTTTTCTTCCAAAACTTTTATAGTTTCAGGTCTTATGTTTAAGACTTTAAACAATTTTGGGTTGGTTTTTGTATTTGATGTGAGATAAGTGAGTAACTTTATTCTCTTTATGACTATCCAGTTTTCCCAACACTATTTATTGAAGAGACTATTCTTTTCATGTGTGTTCTTGACACTTCTGTTGAATATTAGTTGACCATAGATGTGTGGATTTATTTCTGGGCTATTTATTCTTTTCCACTGGTCCCTGTGTCTGTTTTTGTGTCAGTACCATACTGTTTTGATTACTGTAGATTTATAATATATTTTGAAATCAGGAAGTGCGATGCTTCTAGTTTTATTCTTCTTGCTTAAGATTGCTTTGGCTATTCAGGGAGCTTTTGTGAATCTATATGAATTTTAGGGTTGTTTTTTCTCTTTCTGTAGTGAATGTCATTGGAATTTTTATAGGGATTGCACTGAATATGTAGATTACTTTGGGTGGTATGGTTATTTTAACAATATTAATTCTTCTAATTTATGAACTCAGTGTCTGTCCCTTTATCTGTGTCTGTTAGCTTATTAGTTATATAGTTTATGATTTTATTTTAATAGTTTCATTCTAAGCATGATGATGTGATGAGCTCCATGACTTGTATCCCAGTAAAACTGGTGAAATTATAAAAATAACCCAATCATTTAGAACATCAAGAGATGGTTCTGTGGGTAAAGAGTAAATGAAAAAACATATATTTAAGAAAATTATCTAAAACTTGGTAAGAACTGCAGGAGTCTGTGGTATTTGAAGCATGACTTGTGCTGTCGTCTCCCCATTTCCCACCTTAGGAAGATGGAAACTCCACTCCAGACTGGTATGTTGGGAACACATGGATCCCTCTTCCCTCAGCTTCCATTTAGAGGGCTATCTTCTAAGGATGGTCAAATTGTCAACATTTATCATTCTGTTCCTAGCTACCTGTTGCTGAAACTAAGTTTTGCAATGAGTGGGGCTGAAAGGTGGGGCTCCCATCTTCTGCTCAGCTCCTCTCATGGGAATTGAAGCTATATCTTGGGTATGGTAGTCCTTAGGATACTGTGGCCCAGATCATCTTTGCCCTGGCTCATGGGGCAGAAGTTCTATGCTGAGAGATGCAAGCTGATGCACCCCTCTTCCATTCAGAGTGCTCAGTTCCTAAAGCAGTGGTGTCACTGAAAAAGAAGAATGTTTTCTTGGTACACAGTACAGAGTCTTGGTTCAGAATTTGGGGCAGGGGAGAGGAACAGATCGTAGAACCGAGAGCTTCAAATCTTCCTCCAAAGGATCCTGTTTGATTTACAACAGATGTGAGGAAATTTCAGCCTCACAAAACAGCGGAAGCTGTGGTAAAAGTCAGTTGGGAGAATATTGATAGACTTGTTGGAGATATAAGCTAAAGTGTAAGCCAACAGGATTCCCACAAAAGAACAGGGAAAGAGACAGCTGTCTATCCTATAGATTATAACAAGCACAATGGACAAATTATAGTTTATTTTAAACAAATGCTTTTGTTATTTCCTGAACATTGTAAGAACTTTATAAGTCTTCAGTGCTATTTGTTTTCCTCTGCCGTTTCATGTTACTGCTGTTGATATTTAATTCTTTATGTATTTTAAGTCTAAAAGTATTATTTCAAACCTTAAAGACAGAATATTTATCTGGATTTAGTTACATACTTCTCTTTTCCAGTGCTCTTCATTTTTTTCTTACATTATTCTACTTCTATCTGGGATCATTCTCCTTTCTTCTGAAGAACTCCCTTCATTACTTCTTTTAGTGAAGTTTTGCTGGAATTAACATTCTTATTTGTCATAACATTTATTTTAATTTATGTTTCAAAATAGTTTTTTACCTAGTGTAGTTGGCACTACACTGGGTGAAATCTACGTTGGTACTTCGGTCTTTAAGTATTTTATAAAGATGTATTCCACTGTCTTCTGGCTTCTGTGGATTCTTTGGAAAAGATAGTTGTTGGTGTTATTGTTATTTTGATAACAGTATTTTTTCCCCCCTCTGGAAGCTTTTAATGTCTTTCTTTTGGAAAGGGGTTAGATATTTAGGAGACTTACACAGTTCCTTTGTATTTATCCTGCTAGGTGTCTATACTGATTCTTGAATTGATATTTTCATGTCATTTTCTGTTTTGGAATATCTTGGCCAATATTTCTTCAACCACTGTTTCTGTTTTGTCTCTTTTCCTGAGAATTCAACTTATACACCTTAGATCCTTTAGTCTTATTCCATGTTTATTTTCTGCATTTTTCTGTATTTTAATTTTCTATCAATTATGGATATTTCATATTGACCTATATTCCACTTCACCTGTCTTCTCTTCTGCTATTAAATACATCTATTGAATTCCTAATTTCAGTGAATGTGTTTTTTCAGTTCTAGAATTCCATTTGACTCTTTTGATACATGTATATAGGTTTTAATTCTCTGGTGAAATTCCTCACCCATTTCTCTGCTTTCTTAAGCCCATTAGTCACAGTTATTTATATTCCTTGTCTGATTACTCCAATATTTGAATTATCTGTTGATCTGCCTCTATTGTTTGGATTTTCTCTCGATTTTAGGCATTTATTAATCTTTCTTTTTTTTTAAAGATTTTATTTATTTATTTGACAGACAGAGATCACAAGTAGGCAGAGAGGCAGGCAGGGCGGAGTGGGGGGGAGCAGGTCCCCTGCTGAGCAGAGAGCCCGATGTGGGGCTCGATCCCAGGACTCTGAGATCATGACCTGAGCCGAAGGTAGAGGCTTAACCCACTGAGCCACCCAGGCGCCCCTATTCATGTTTCTTAACATGTTAACAAATTCCTTGTAATTGGATGCAGGACAGTGTATATTAAAAATTGTAGATACTTCTTTGGCTTATGTTAAATTTCTCCTGGAAGGTAGACATAGCTCTAGAAGATCATCTTGATCCAGTTGATGGCAGGTGTTAGCCTTTATAATGCTTGGTCTTTTCCTAGTTTCTTTCTACTGGTAGAGTATCACCTTTAGTTTCAGGACTTTTTTCTTACGGAGTCTCAATTTAGAGCCTTTTGTATTTAAAAGGTCTACCCTGGTTAGTTGAACCTGAACTTCATTCTCTAATTCCCTAACCCTATCAGAATTCTGATGTATTTTTTTCTTTCATGAAGATGGAATCATTTTTATTTATTTATGTTTTCAGCTAACATCTTCTTTTCCTATATTTAAATTCTATACCAGTATCATTAATTTCAGATGTAGTGTTCAACAGCTCATTGGTTATGTTTAACACTCAGTGCTCATCACAGAACATGACCTCCTTAAGAATTCTGATGTATTGGGGTGCCTGGGTGGCTCAGTGGGTTAAAACCTCTGCCTTCGGCTTGGGTCATGATCTCAGGGTCCTGGGATAGAGCCCTGCATCCGGCTCTCTGCTCAGCGGGGAGCCTGCTTTCTCCTCTCTCTCTTTCTGCCTGCCTCTCTGCCTACTTGTGATCTCTGTGTGTCAAATAAATAAATAAAATAAAATCTTAAAAAAAGAATTCTGATGTTTTTTATTAGCTTTTCAGCTCCCCAGATCTTGATTTCTTCTTGTTTTCTTGTTTTCTTTTTTTCTGGGACTCCCATCTTGATTATGCATACAACTTAGAAATCAGTAAACATCTTGAGGTGAAATTGATTCTAGAGTTCACTTCTCTCCTATTTGACTTTTGGTCTCCTTGGTAACACCATATTTTGACTTTTTTCTCTACAACCCTAAGAGATTTCCACAAGCCTTGACCACTGTTTACTACTAGGACTCTATTCCCAGTTCAGTGAACTAGCAAATGAACTAAAGAAAAAGTCAAAGGCAAATGAGGACCTCGCCTCAATGTACCTCCCACCTCTGTGAAATTTTGACCCCTGGAGTCTTATGTACCTTGATATTTTTCAATGATTTCACACACATACTTTGTGTATTTGTACCAGCTTTTTAAATGGTTCTTGGAAAAAAAATGGTTCTTGGCAGTCTCAAGACAAGTTGCTCCTTTGTGGCTGGAAGTTGAAGTCCACTGCTTTGTGTTTTGTAGTATGTTTCCTTTTTTATCTTTAAAATGTTTTTTAAAAATATAATGTATTATTGGTTTGAGGGGTATAGGTCTATGAATCATTAGTCTTACACAATTCACAGCACTCAACATAGAACATACCCTCCACAATGTCCATCACCCAGCCACCCTATCCCTCCTATCCCCTCCTCTCCAGTAACCCTCAATTTGTTTCCTGAGATTAAGAGTCTCATATTGTTTGTCTCCCACCCCAGTCCCATCTTCTTTCATTTCTTCCTCCCTTCCCCCCAAGACTCCCCCGCCCTCCCTCTTAAATTTCTAATATCAGAAAGATATTATGATAGTTCTCTTTCTCTAAGTGACTGATTTTGCTTAGCATAATACCCTCTAGTTCCAACCAAGTTGTTGCAAATGGCAAGATTTCGGTTTTATTTTTGATGGATGAATAGTACTTTACTGTATATATTACTACATCTTCTTTATCCATTCATCTGTTGATGGACATCTAGGCTCTTTCCATAGTTTGGCTAATGTGGACATTGCTGCTATAAACATTTGGTTACATGTGACCCCTCAGATCAATACATTTGTATCTTTAGAGTAAATTCCTAGTAATGCAATTGTTAGGTCATAGGGTAGCTCTATTTTCTACTTTTTGAGGAACCTCCATGCTGTTTTCCAGAGTAGCTGCACCAGCTTGCATTCCCACCAGTAGTATATGAGGGTTCCCCTTTCTCCACATCCTTGCCAACACCTGTCATTTTTTGACAGGTTAATTTTAGCCATTCTGACTGGTGTGAGGTGGTATCTCTCTGTGGTTTTAATTTGTATCTCCCTGATGCTGAGTGATGTGGAGCACTTTTTCATGTGTCTGTTGGCCATTTGGAGGTCTTCTTTGCAGAAATGTCTGTTCATGCCTTCTGTCCATTTCTTGATTGGATTATTTGTTCTTTGGGTATTGATTTTGATATGTTCTTTATAGATTTTGGATACCTTTTTCTGATATGTCATTTGAAAATATCTTCTCCCATTCTGTCGGTCATCTTTTGGTTTTGTTGACTGTTTCCTTTGCTGTGCAAAGGCTTTTGATCTTGGTGAAGTCCCAATAGTTCGTTTTTTCCCTTGTTTCCCTTGCCTTTGGCAATGTTCCTAGGAAGATGTTGCTGTGGCTGAGGTTGAAGAGGTTGCTGATGTGTTCTCCTCAAGGATTTGGATGGATTCTTGCGTCACATTGAGGTCTTTCAACCATTTTGAGTCTATTTTTATGTGTGGTGTAAGGAAATGGTCCAGTTTCATTCTTTTGCATGTGGCTGTCCAATTTTCCCAATACCATTAGTTGAAGAGGCTGTCTTTTTTCCACTGGACATTCTTTCCTGCTTTGTCGAAGATCAGCTGACTGTAGAGTTGAGGTTCCATTTCTTTGCTCTCTGTTCTGTTCCACTGATCTATGTGTCTGTTTTTGTGCCAGTACCATGCTGTCTTGATGATGACAGCTTTGAAATAGAGCTTGAAGTCTGGAATTGTGATGCCACCAACTTTGGTTTTCCTTTTCAACATTCCTCTGGCTATTCGGGGTCTTTTCTGGTTCCATATAGATTTTAGGATTATTTGTTCCTTTTCTTTGAAAAAAAAAATTGGTGGGATTGCATTAAATGTGTAGATTGCTCTAGGTACCAGAGACATTTTCACAATATTTGTTCTTCAATCCATGAGCATGGAATGTTTCTCCATTTCTTTGTGTCTTCCTCAATTTCTTTCATGAGTACTTTATAGTTTTCTGAGTAGATTCTTTGCCTCTTCAGTTAGGTGTATTCCTATGTATCTAATGGTTTTGGGTGCAGTTGTAAATGGGATCAGTTCCTTAATTTCTCTTTCTTCTGTCTCGTTGTTGGTGTATAGAAATGTAACTGATTTCTGTGCATTGATTTTATATCCTGATACTTTACTGAATTCCTGGTTGAGTTCTAGCAGTTTTGGCATGGTCTTTTGGGTTTTCCACATAAAGTATCATATCACCTGCAAAGAGTGAGTGTTTGACTTCTTTCCCAATTCAGATGCCTTTTATTTCTTTTTGTTGTCTGATTGCTGAGGCTAGGACTTCTAGTACTATGCTGAATGGCAGTGGTGATAGTGGATAGCCCTGCTATGTTCCTGACCTTAGCATTAAAGCTCTCAGTTTTTCCCCATTGAGAATGATATCCGCTGTGAGTTTTTCATAGTTGGATTTGATGATGTTGAGGTATGTACCCTCTATCCCTATAACGTGAAGAGTTGTGATCAAGAAAGGATTTTGTACTTTGTCAAATGCTTTTAGTGCATCTACTGAGAGGATCATATGGTTCTTGCCCTTTCTTTTATTAATGCAGTGTATCACATTGATTTGCAGATGTTGAACTTACCTTGAAGCCCAGGAATAAATCCCACTTGGTCGTGGTGAATAATCCTTTTAATGTACTGTTGGATCCTGTTGGCTAGTATTTTGGTGACCATTTTTGCATCCATGTTCATCAGGGATATTAGTCTGTAATTCTCCTTTTTGAGAGTGTCTTTGGTTTTGTGATCAAGGTGATGCTGGCCTCATAAAATGAGTTTGGAAGTTTTCCTTCCATTTGTATTTTTTTTTTGGAACAGTTTCAGGAGAATAAGTATTAATTCTTCTTTAAATGTTTGGTAAAATTCCCCTGGGAAGCCATCTGGCCCTGGGCTCTTGTTTGTTGGGAGACTAAAGAATCATGGGGAAAAAGCCATGAATTCTATTTATTGCTCCCCTAGCCCTCGAGTTCCACAGTTTTCATTGATTGGTAAACTTGATCTTGGCAGGATGTTCTTGCCCTCTTGGAGGAGGGGCCTGTTGCTGTAATTCTTTGCCCGAGGTGGAATTGTACCTCCCTTGCCAGGGGCCGGGCTAAGTAATCTGCTGGATTTCGCTCTCGGGAGCTTTTGTTCCCTGAATGCTTTCCGTAGAGCTCTGGAGGACGGGAATGAAAATGGAGGCCTCCCAATCTCCAGCCAGGACGAGCAGAGAGCTCGGGGGCCCACTCCTCAGTGTGTCCTCAGAGATAAGCAGTCAGTCACTCCTGTCTCCCTGGTCTCCATCCGCACTCTGTGCTTACCCTGCCTATAACCGAGCATTTCTATCTCTGGCAAACAGCCCTGTTTGGAGTCTCCAAACCCAGCAGATTCCTGCTGCACTTCTCCCGAGCCACTTACCCAGGGGGAGGAAGGTGAGTCTGCCTGGATCTGCCACTTGTGGGTCTGTCCTCGAAAAGCAGTGGCCTGAATGTGTTGGGGATCATGGTTTAAGGTAACCCCAAGCTGAAAACCCCCTCTTTGGCTCTGTCTCTGCTGCTGGCTTCCGATTCTGATACCTGGGAGTTCTGCCACACTCAGACACTCTCAGTCTTTCTGTGACCCCGAATGACCTGAGACCACACTGTCCCTGCAAGTGCTCCACCCCCCACTTAGCCTCTAGAGTGACGTCCCTCAGTGGAGTCGACTTCTAAAAGTTCTGATTTTGTGTTCTGCTGCTCCACTGCTTGCCGGGAGCTGGCCCCTCTCCCCATGGTCTCTCTTCCCGTATATCACCTCAGATTCACTTCTATGTACGTTCTACCTTCCAGAAATTGGTCGCTTTTCTGTTCCTAGAATTGCTGCTCTTCTTCTCTTTGATCTCCTGTTGAATTTGTAGGTGTTCAGAATGGTTTGGAAACTATCTAGCTGAATTCCTGGGACCCCACGAAATTTAGGCCTCCTACTCCTCCTTTTTTATCTTTCAGACCATCAATTTGGATCTCAAAAGTGACCATATTCTCTTTCATTTCATCCACTGAATTTTAAAAAGTGAAAAAGATCATGTTTCTTGGTTCCAGAAAGTCTTACTTTGAGCAATGGTTGATCATCACTAGGTGTTCCTTCTTTTCCTCCATGTTGTTACCAGTGTCCTTTAGTAATTCTGTTTCAGTATTGTAGTTCTTCTCTAGTGTGTAGAGGCACTAGGATGAAGCTTCACTGCTCACTCTTTTTGGCTTGAAATATCAGACTCTTGTAGCCTCTCTGGCAGGGAGGACTCACCTCCATACTCAGTCCCATTACAGGTCCTCCTCAGACCATTCCCTATGGCTCGTATTACACCTCCTCTGAGGTGGGATAGGTCTTGAGATTTTTAGGGAGCAAACTTACCTCTAGGAATGGAGAAGCTCTGGTTCTCACCTCTACAGTTTTTCACCACAGGAATTTCTTAGACTCTGGTTTGGAGGGAAGCCAAGTTCTGTGACAGCTCCTTCCTTAGGAGTATAAGTTATCCTTCTAGGCCTTCCCCATCCCCTTCAGCCTCTACCTACCTCCTGGAACTTGTGGAACCTCCTGTTCAGAAGTGAGAGACATTTGGATTGGCATTGTGAGGCACTCGATGGTAGGGATGCATATTTCTGCCGACATATTCCCAGAATGCTCATTAACCTTTTCTCACCTCTGAATATAGGTGTTGCCCACAGGAAACTAGGTCAAGGCCATTGGTGCATAGAAAACCATGTGAGCTGAGGTTCTGAATAGTATTAAATATTGTTTAGGTTAAGGCATTTAAAAATCACTCTGCCATCAGCAAAAAAGCTAAAATATAATTTACTAAAATGAAAATTTGGCTTAAAACTTGAATATTATACCAGCAAACATGATTTAGTTGGTTCTGGGTCCCCATGAAAGAAAAGTAAATAAAGTTTCATAAATTTTAGGAATTAGTGGTATCAATTCCAGCACTTTCCAAACTGGCTTTAATTGGAAGGTTAATAAGGGTGTCAAATAAGTTTATTTAACTCTTAAACAAAGTTAAATAGGTTTTTGTTTTGCTGTTGGAATTTTCAATATCATTTTTATTCTAATGTGTATTGTAAATCTCCAAGCAGGGGAGATCAGTGGTCACATATAGCCCAGTGATTGCTGTTTAGTCATTGAATTATTGCTATATTTCAGTGACTGGTGAAATAAGAGATCATTCTGTCAGTCATCATTGACATCCCCACTTGACTGAGCTATTGCATTTTGGTTTGGATCCCCCTTAAAACATATCTTATGAGTATGTCTGAGTAGAGAATTTTATTTGAGACATAATGTCAGGAAGCCCTACTAGGGACATAGGGAATTGAGACAGGAAAGAGAAAATAGCCAATAGAGAGTGTGTTAATGTGGGTAATTGGGGATCAGCCTTGCTGAGGACCTCTAGGAGAAGGAATAGAACATCTCACTTGGTAGGTGAGGAAGCTGAGGAACTTATCAATCAACTTCCCTACCTTTGTATCTGAGGGTAGTGTGTAGAGAACAGTGAGTCCCAAGGGGATAATGGGTTGGGTTCTGACAGTATCTGCTATATATTGTAAACAGTATTGTAAAAGGTCATGCATTTCACATTTATACTTTGTATTTCCTGTCTTTGTTCCTTTGTCCCTCATACTGCTGTTTCTTGAAATCTCAACCAACCTTCATCTATGTCAAATAGTATTTCTTCCAGAAAATCTTCCTTAATTTTCCCAGCTATAAATGATAGTTGTTCTGTTTCCCATCAGAGCATCAGTTTTAAACCCTTACTTGAATAACTTTGCTCTCCTCTCATGCAATTTCTTGCTAGTGCATTGTAGTTATTCACAATTAAATTCTTTCTCTCTTGCTAAGACCCTTCACCCTTGAAGGGAAGGATATATCCTATTCATCTAACCTATTCATCTACTTGCACCACTTAGCACCTGCTTGGTCACGATAGGAACCCAATCAATGTTTGCTGAATGAATGAAGGTCTTCAGATCCCAGAGCAAAAACAACATTAACACAGTTTGATTTAACATGAAGAATTCAGTTGTTACTTCTACAAGTAAGAGGATGGCTTGAATCAATTATTTTTGGAGAAGTCGTTCTTATTTGTTGGATGAATTTTGTATCTAGATGGCCAAACATTTAAGTAAATGCCAAGAGGGGCTGGGGAATTTCTTTATTCCATCTGGACTGTAAGAGACGTGTATGGGTGGGTCTGTTCTGAAGGCATGTTTAGAAGTAGTTAAGTATGTCCTTGGGAATTTTCTGATTTTATTCAGACAGATGTTTTCTCTAACTAGTATTAATCTTTGTTTAGATAAATACAAAAGCCAGGATAGTTCCATTTTGCTTTTTAAATAGAAAAAGCTGTGTTTCTTCTGCATTCATAATGAATGTTTATAGTCATTTTTATATATTAAATGCTATTAATCAAGAGAAGTAATCTGAATTAAGCTACTGCCCTAAATAAGTAAAAAGTAGGGGTATAATTGGAAATGGCTTCCCCTCTCCTATTTTTGTACTGTTCTACTTAATATTTGGCAGATGGAGTATGAATAGAAATGCTTAAGTTGGAATGTTTTATGGAGTTTTAAACTGTTGTTAATTAGTCATGAAATAATTTTAATTACTTAAAAATTCCATTATGACAGTGCTTCAAATATGTGTCATATATTGGCAAACCATTACAGACCATTGTTTTGTAAATCATTTTACTTATACTTACATGGATGGGAAGAAAATTAAGGTGAATATATTTAATATATTTATAAAGAAGAGATTTGACAGGGTGAAGAAAAACTGTTTACCTCAAATTGGGCTATAAAAATCCAGAAGCCTTTGGGTTTTTTATCAGCGATTCAAAGCCATTACTTTTTAAAAAATGGAAAAAGCAATGTGAAAGAAAGAGTTACATCAACTGAGTTTAAGCCCTTTTTTCCAAACTCCTCTTTTTACTATTTTAATTCTTTATTCTGGCTATTTGCACTTTTGTTCCTAGCCCAGAAGAAGGAGGTGACAATCATGACTATTGAAAGTAGCCTTTTAATAGCTGTGGAAAGATTTATTGAGAAAGGCCTATGTTATATATAAGGAACTTGGGAGCAAAGAGAGATTCATTCCTTTGTTCCTTTAATCATTCAAATACTTGTTGAATTAATAAACGAGAGATTAGGAAAACATAGTTCTTAGCTTCCAGAGATCAATAAGCTAGTAGGAGATAGAACACATGTAGTCATAGGGCTATTATAAAATATAGGCTATGAAAGTATATGAAGATAGGTTAGAAAACATCAGAAAATATATACAAGAGGGAGAATCATCTCAAGTTTTGGGGGTGGGGTGGTGGTAGAATCTAGGAAGACTTCTTCAAAGAGGTAGCATTTGAATCTTATCTTGAAGAGCGAGTAGAATTTAAATGTGCAGGTTGGAGAATATTTGTAAGAGATACATTAGCCTTTTCCCCTTCCTCTAACTGTATCTTCTCCTGCACAGTGCTAGTATGCTGGGGATAATTGGTCCCATTTCAAGCTCCAGGGATGGCCTTTGCTTACTTAGCAGATCAGCAATTTCTGTTCCCCAGGCTGAGGTAGGGAAAGGTCCAGGGCAAACAATGGGTCAGAAGCACGGGCGAGGTTTCTGCATCAGAGATCTGGACTGGAGGAGGATCAAGAACCAGAAATTGAAGTGATTGGGCAAGTAGGGCTGTTAGAGCATTGGCGACTTGAATGGCATAGCAAATATCCTGGATCTGTCGCTTAGTTTGGGGCAGTTAATTCAATTCAGAATGGTATCAGATTTGACTAACTGAGGGAACTTATTCCCATGGCATGTCGAAAATCCGATGCCTTTTAACACACTGGCTTTGTTCCACTTGACCGTTTAGCCTAGTTTTAACATGGCATCCCTCACCTCCCAGCATAGTGATTAATTTCTCAATTGTATCTTCATGAATTTCTCAGATCTGTCCACTTTTCTCTGTCCCCACTGCTGCTGGCCCAGTTTTCCCCAAATTACTTCTCATCCATATGACTGCAATCTTCTCCTGAGTGATCTCCTTGACCTCTTCCCATTTCGGAATGACCTTTTCAAAACAAAAATCTGATAGTGATATTCCCAAGCCTTGTCTTTCATCACACCTCCACCTCCATCTATGCTCCAGTGGTACTGAGCATTTGACAACTTCCTAAATAACAATACTCTCTACCTATACACGTGATGCTTCTTTGCCCATAACCCTTGTGTCTCCTTCTTCTATCCCCAGCTTATGCCCTAGGCCTCCCTCAGAATATGAGTATATTGGGAGAATATTGAGTATATTGGGACCTCTTCTTAATTCCCAGTCTGCTGAGACTCTAAGGGGGTCAGGGCATTAGTCTCCTGGGGCTTTGGAGGTGAACCCCATGCAGCAGAGTGTTGGCTATCTTCAGTGAAGTGTTTTAAGAAATGTAGCACAGGGGCACCTGGGTGGCTCAGTGGGTTAAAGCCTCTGCCTTCAGCTCAGGTCCTGGTCCCAGGTCCTGGGATCGAGCCCTGCATCGGGCTCTCTGCTCTGCAGGGAGCTTGCTTCCTCCCCTCTCTCTCTGCCTACCTCTCTGCTTACTTGCAATCTCTCTCTCTGTCAAATAAATAAATAAATAATCTTTAAAAAATTTTTAAAAAATAAAAAAATAAAAAGAAATGTAGCACAAGGGGTGCCTGGGTGGCTCAGTTGGTTAAGCCTCTGCCTTCAGCTCAGGTCATGATCCCAGGGTCCTGGGATCAAGCCCCACATTGGGCTCTCTGCTCCACGGAGAGCCTGCTTCCCCCACTCTCTCTGCCTGCCTCTCTGCCTACTTGTGATCTCTGTCTGTCAAATAAATAAAACATTAAAGAAAAAGAAATGTAGCACAAAACTAAACTCTTTTCTGGCTCCTGCCCCAACCCTCATGAAGCCAACAGTAAGTGAGGGCAGTGCATCGGAGGACAGGCTGGCCATTAACCAAGGTCAAGAGAAGTCAGGGTCTAGAGGGACATGGGCTGTAGAGCAGTCAAGGGCTTTGAAACAAGACTGGGAGAGCAAAGAGTTGAAGACTCTAGTCTCTAATGTCCCCTCTATCTTCTACATTTGTCTTCCCCAGCTTGTCTGTACCAACCTCACCTCTCAAAGGTGGCTGATATAAAATTACCTTGATGCTGAAGGGGACTGTTTTGCACTATTTTTGAATTTCCTTAGGAAGCTTAGTAACATACTTCTAGTTTTGAAAAAGTTTACATTATGAATAACTTTCCCAGCAATATTCATGTCTAAATTAATTTTGTTCTATAGGTAGAGAGGACTAATTAATTAATTCATAAGAATGAGCTTTTAGAATAATTCCTCTCTTGCCTCATGCTGTGTGGAATTTTAACTAAGTACCAGATAAATTAGTTCTGCCTTTGTGGCGTTTTCCATAGCTAATGTTTTACAACTGTTCAAAAACATAATCAGTCATTGTAAGATAGCAGCTTTTGCAGCTGCATTTCAAAGAAAGTTGCATGGTCTGGATTTGTCATCTTCAGCAATCTTAATGTTTTTGTTGTTAAACTCTTATTAATAAGGATTAAATAAACTCACTTATTCAACAACAGTTTATTGAGCATTTAGTATAAACAACACATTGTGTTAGGCACTGGCAGGAATAAAAGGTGTAAAAACACTTTGCAGCTCTCAGGGAGAGAATCTGGTAGGGAATAGAAGGTACATAGAGAAAAAAGTAAAAATAGAAGGAAAGATGTATTACATGTCCTCAAAGGGTTATAATGTGCAGTAGTTTTTCCACTGGAGTCGTTGAAGAAGGATTATTTGAATGTATACAGGGAGCAGAGGTGAGGAGGGAGGAAAGGAATGTCTAGGCAGAGATAATTCCATGAGCAAAAGCTCAATGGAAAGAAACTATAGGCCCTGTTTAGGGAGTGAAAAGGGAGTATTTGGTATTTGAAAAATGTTGATTGGGGCAGAGTACACAAGCCTTTTAAAAGATGCTGATGTGATTGCTTATTATTATTATTTTTTTGCCAGTGGTTCTTAAAATGAGATCTACAGACCTGTAAGATTCAAGTCCTTTCTTTTAGACTATTTTTGTAATTATAATGGATTATTTCTCATTCATATTACATGTACGTTACGGGTCTGCTGTGGCTCTGCTTCACTCTAGGACCCAAGCTATTACTATGGCATCCATCTGGAACATTTCTGGTTGGCAGGACAGAAGAAGAATATGGAAAGTCATGCCATATCATTTCAAGCTTTTGTTCAGAAGTGATGCATATCATTGGCTAAATAAGGTCTATGAGAACTGAGAAAGTTTTATTTTTTTAGACTACCATCTAAAAAAATTTTGATGTAATTTGGATGACCTGAATACTCACCTTTAGACTGAGAACAGCCATGACATTTCAATATATGTTGGCTTCAGTGATTAGAGAGTATCAAATAGTACCACTGGGTTGTTTTATTATCATTCCCTGGGCAATCAGAGGCAGTTGGAGAAAGCGAATGATCCTGATGTTTTGTCCCAGTTGAAGCAAAATGACATCACCAGTGTACAATGAAGATGTCCCAGGGCTTTGAATACAGAAGTGGGAGGATTTAGTAATCACAGGTGCGTTGCAATATAGGTGTGCCAATCAACAACAGTGCCAACAACCAACTAGACTTGTGCTGTAGCATTCATGCCATCCTTATGTTAAAGATGATAATTTAGCTTAAGCCAACTATCACTGGTCATGCTAAATCCATGTTGTTTGAAAGGATTTTTAAATTAAATTAAATTTTTTACTTATTTTAATTTTTTAAGTAGGCTCTTTCCCCAACATGGGCCTCAAACTCATGACCCCAAGATCAAGAGTTGCATGCTATACTGACTGAGCCAGCCCAGCATCCCTAAATTCACGTTAATTTGACATTTATTGGTTTGGTAGTTTTACTTCATTTGTAAAGTTATTTTAGTTTAGGATTGTATAAGACGTCTAAACATAAAGAATTGATGACACTTCTGTATTTTCTGTAAGCAAAATGTTGATAAAAATGGTTAAAAAAATTTCCCCCTTTAAGGGTTATCCATGCATTACTAAGATTTGAGAAATATTGAGGTAAGCAATGGGAATGGATTGGAGAATTTTGTGGATACGAGTCAGGTGATCAGGGGTGTGCCTAAGGAAATTGATCTGGCAACAATATGAAGTGATTACTAGAAAAAGAAAAGACAGGGAGAGGAGGGAGAATGTGATTTCAAGATTCCAGTTGTGTGGCAGTAAAAGCTCATGGGTATGGGAATGAGGGGACATATGGAAGAGATATTGGCAGAGTAGCATTCATGGGAAGGTCTCAGGGACTACTTTGATGTATGGAGGGAAGGAGAGGAAGGAGTCAAAATTCTCTTGAGATTTTTATTCTCTGCAAATATATATATATATATATATATATATATATATATATATATATACCATGAGCAGAAAGTAATCGAGAAGCAATCAGTTTAGCAAAGGCAGAGTTTAACTTTAGACATGATATTTACTCTGTTAATAATAGTTTTCAAATAGGTTAATGAATTTAAAATACATAAAAGTAAAGAAGAAAAAAGTGCTTTTTGAGTGAGGGATACTTATAGAGTAGTTTACCAATATACAGTTTTATTTTTATTTAATTTTTAATTTAATTTTATTTTTTACAGTTTTATTTTTAATCTCCAGTACCTAGAACATTGCTTGGCACATAGTATGCATTCTATAAATGTTAGATGAACTGAATTAGTTGGTATGAATTAAATAGGACTATTGAAAAAGATTAATCACTTTGATGTCGGTTTCTGGCATTATGGCTAAACAAGAGCTTTGAAAAAGCCTGCTGCTTCAGAGCAGTCACATTCTGCATAGAACATACTTTTGGAGACAGAGCTTGTCTTTCTAGAGGAAGGGATATCTTCAGGGAACACTCCCAATATACCATGAATTGGTGCCAGAATGGCAGGGAACTGGGACCAGGGAAGTGAGCTGTGGTGAGAGGCAGATTTTCCCTGAAGTTATGTGGTAATAGAGGTGTTGTTGCTGGGATATCGAGCCTTGGGACAATGAGAAGGTAGGGAAGATGATCCAGGAACTCCTGCACTGAGCCAAGCCCTTCAGGCTGAAACAAGCTCTTGGATTCCAGAAGAAGCAGAAGCCAACACTCTCTAGAGAAAAGCTTTGCCAAATTTTGTCCACCAAACTCCCGATGATGAAATTGAAACAAAGAGCTCCCAATCAAAGATTATGAAACCTACTGGAAGGCAGTTCAGAATGGCTGAAAACCAGCAGGAATAACAAATAATAGATTTGAACCCTTCAAGGATGTAGATATTAAAATGACCAGATATTAAGAATAGAATAATTGAGTATGAAATGTTTAAGGAAATAAAGGGTCCCACAGTAAATCCAAGAATACAACAAGATTCTATCAGGAATGACCAGACAAAATAGAGAAAAATTTCAATCTGAGAAATAAAAATATAATTGTTGAGGGATGCTTGGGTGGCTCAGTCAGTTGAGCAACTGACTCTTGATTTCAGCTTGGGTTGTGGTCTCAGGATGGTGGGATGGGGCCCAGCATCGGGCTCTGGACTCAGTGGGGAGTCTGCTTGAAATTCTCTCTCTCCCTCTGCCTTTCCCCCTGCTCTCTCTCTCTCTCTCTCTCTCTCAAAATAAATAATGAAATCTTTTAAAAAATAATTAAATCTTAAAAAATGTGCATATATATATACATATATGTGTATATATATATGATTGTGTTGAGACTAAAAAAAACCTCAGTGGCAGATTAAATAGTGTATTAGACAAAGATGGAAAATAGTAAAGAGAAACAGAGTACTCCAGGGTATAAACACATGTGAAAAAAGCCCCAAAACTTCCACTTATTGATCTACAGAAGAATGGATTACAGGATGTTATGTGTATAAAATGGAATATTATACAGCAGTGAAAATGAGTGGCCTGTATCTCCAAGCAACAATGTGGATTATTCTTGGAAGCATAATCTTAAGTGAAAAATCAACTTCCAAAGTTTGCATATGGGTAAACAGTTTTGAGTTTTTTAATACTCAAAACAAGGAAACTCAATGTTGTAGTGTTTAGGCACATATGTATTATTGAAAAAACTATAAAAGAGGACTAGAATGGTGAACCACATGTAGGATAGATAATATTTCTGGTAGAGAGGTAGGAGGATTAGTTAGGAAAGAAAGCATAAGTAGACAGAAGTGATTTACAATCTTACAGTGCTTAGGTAGTAATTTCATTGATTTTTATTTTATTCCTATGCTTTATAATTTATTTAGATGTTTTACTTTTCCTTGCCCATGCATAAAATGGACACAAATACAAAAGGAAACAAAATACTTAAAATTAACCATTCACGAATTGGGAGTCATTTTTGTCTGAGCAGGCCTTTTCATTTGACCATAATTTTCATCTAGATTCCTCAAGTAATCCACTTTCTCCTTAAGTTCTTTATTCATCATAGTTTCTGTGTCATACACATTTTTTTTCTGGGAAAAATACCAAAGGAAACCTTTGATCATTTTTGCTTAGTAGTTTCTTCTCCAAAAAAATGTTAGTCACATGAAACTGCCAACAGATTTAAACAATCTCCAATGAAACATTTGTCACCCTCCAAAAAAACTCTTTTAGCCCATGTCATTCTGATACAATAGTTCATTTTAAAAAATTTAACTTCATTTTATTTCCATAGGTCTGTCATGTTCTGTGAAATATTGGTTCAAGTTGTCTAGGAAGATTAAAAATCTGATAAAGGGAATTCTGAGTTAAAAAATGACCCATACAGACCAAGTGGTGCTGGCTTATGAAGAAAAATCTTGCAAATCTTCCTTCTTCTCTTTTTGGATGGGTATAGCTGCCTTTTCTCTCCAATTTGGACATTCTGGGAAATGATTTTCCAAGAAGTACCTTCTCTTATGAAAATATAGTGAGATGTTTCTGGGTTCTCCACTTTGATACCCAAGGGGCTAATCTCTGCTACAGAAAAGTGGTGCAAGCTTGAGGACAGTGTCACACGTGATGATGACCTCTAACCTCTCCTGGTCTACACTGTCCATGCCAATCTGCCTACCCCAGCTCCTTTGCTCTATTTTCAAGGCATGGAATGAACCTACAGCTCCACAGAGACAGCAGATATGTGCTAGGGATGGAGTTTCTCAGTTTTATACCCCATCTCTGTAAATTTAGGGCTTTCCAATTCTTTTTTTTTTAAGATTTTATTCATTTGAGAGATGGGGAGAGAGAGAGAGAGAAGAAGAAGCGGGGAAGAGGGGCAGAGGGAGAGGGATAAGCAGACTCCCCACTGAGCAGAGAGCCCGATGCGGGGCTCGATTCCAGGGCCCTGAGATCATGAACTGAGCTGAAGGCAGAGGCTTAACCAATTGAACTCTGGGTTTGCCAGTTTTTATCTTTTAGCTCTCTGTAGCATTTAGCACTACTGACCATGCTGGACAGGAAACTTAAGTTCAGTGAGCAAGAGTAAGAGTATAGGGTGGGGACTGAGTGAACACAAGAGCTGATTTTTGCTGTGTGAGAATGTGAACTGAGATCTTCCCAGCTTTCAAAAGGTACTGGAGTTATGGATGTTAACTAGCTACAGAAGCCCAGAAAACATCTATCCCTTGTGACTTTCTGTCCACAGGGTGGAATCTTCCCCTCTTTCTTTCATAATGAATTCTGGTATCTTAAGGAATCTGTTGCAGCTTCAGCCACAACTGGACTACAGTACCTTCCCTTCTTCACCTGATTCTGCTGGAATGGTAGGAGCAGTTTTCTGAGTTGGAGACCAGATGCCTTTTCTTCTAGAAATGACGATGGCGCTCAGTTACAGTTGGACTAGAACCCTTAGTGCAGTGCAATCCTTCAGATACAATATGGGTTAAAGAGGCACGTAGCTCTGTTTTTGCTCAGAAATCTAAACAACCTTTCATGACATTGCTTTTAAGGGAAATGCAGTGTGGGTTCCAAATAATCGACTTATAAACAAACACATCCAGTGCCTGTGTTGGGGACTGCCTGATGTGTGGGGTTCTGCAAGCTAAGAATTTCATTGTTTTTAAAAAGTGGCTTTCCCCTTGTTTCCTTAGGTCAGTCATACTTTTCAAAAATCACTTGTCAGGTGTTTTACATCAATTAAAATAATTTCCTCTGAAATTATACTAGAACATCTGTTCATTCATCCATCAATATGCCCTTCCACTTTGAATAGTATGCTCATTTTTGAGGTGCTATTGATATAGTATTTATTAAAGCATTTCTAATTTTGAACTGTTCTTCTCCTATCTGCTAAGGACTTTTCGTCTCAATTGATTGTACATTGTTTTAATGGACGAAAGCAAAATGGAAAGTTCCAGTGCTTGCTTTGCCAGCATGTATACTAAAACTGGAACAATATAGGGAAGATTAGCATGGCCCCCGCCCAAGGATGGCACGTGAATTTGTGAAGTGGTCCATATTTTTCAGATGTGTAAACAGAACTTTTCTAAATCACAAAAAAACAAAAAGAAAGAAAAGAAAGTTTCATTGGTCTATAAGCTTCTCTACTAGATGGTAAGGTCTTCCAGTGCAGGACTAGGCCTAGTTAACTTTGTACCCCCTTTGCTGAAGAAATCTTTCTCACACTGACCTGAAATGCTGCAGCTCTGACCCATTTGGAAATATGTTAACATGGCACTTGACAATGAAGGACTTACCGCATTGTTAGCTGTCTTTCTTGACCACTGAGATTAATCAGGATCAAATCTAGATCATGCAATTATTGTTTTCAGGAATAAAGAAATTATTTTAGATCCTTGTGGTACACACTGGCTCGCTCATCATGCCCATTTCCTCTTCCAGGTGTGAGTGCATTTCCCAAGATCTTTTGTAGTGAGAGGTGGTCCCGAGTTCTAGGCAATGAAAGTGAGTGCGCCACTGCCAGAGGATGGCCCACAGGTATTTCTCATGGATGACTTCCCATTCTCTTTCTCTATTTATTGGACGAATGTGGAGGACTCTGAGGCCTAGGAGGAATATAGAGTACCCAAGGGGCTCCTGGGTGGCTCAGTTGGTTAAGCATCTGCCTTAGGCTCAGGGGAGGATCCCAGGGTCATAGGATCTAGCCCCACATCAGGCTCCCTGCTCAGTGGGTAGTCTAGGAGTATATTTCTCCCTCTGCCCCTCCTCTGCCTCTCTCCTGGCTTGTGCTCTCTCCCTCTCCCTCAAATAAATAAACACAATCTTTAAAAAAAAATAGAGAGAGGGTACCCAAGATGGAAGTAGCCTGGGTCCTTGAGTGACCATGTGGAAACCCACTCAGTCAGGAACACACATTTGACTTCCTATGAATAAGAAATAAATTTCTACTGTATTCAATCACTGAGATTATGGGTTTTCTCTCTATTAGCAGCTAGCACCACCCTAACTAATACAATCTTCCTTAAATGTATTTGAAAACTGTTTTGTCCTTTGTATATCTAGATGATGACTATATTCTGACAACAGTTCTCTGACACCAACTGGGTATTCAATTCAATTCTGACACTAAGTAGAGTTAGCCCAGATCCTACAGGTTAAGGGCTCAGTACTTGGGCTTCTCCCACTTCAGATGCCAACCACAAGTCCTGGATGTTCCCAAGCCACCTGTACATCTGCCTGGTTAGCTAAAAATCTGGGAATTCCCCTGACCACTCCTGCCTTCAGGTTCAGTAATTCACTAGAATGACTTAGAACTCATGGAAAGTACTACACTTATGATTACAGTTTTATTGTCAAGGGTACAACTCAGGAATAGCTAAATGAAAGAGATCAATTGGACAAGTCTTGGGGGGTGGGTGGCATAGAGCTTCTATGCCCTTTCCTTGTGGAATCAGGGCACACTACCTTCCAGGAGCATCCACTGTTCACCATTTCATTATGTAACATGATAGATTAAATCATTGGTCACATGACTAAACCCAATCTCCAGCTTCCCTCCCCTTCTTAGAGGTGGGGTAGGGATGGGGCTTAAAGTTCCAACCTTCTAATCATATGCTTGGTCTTTCTGGTCACCAGTCCCATCTTGAAATTATCTAGAAACCCACCATGAGTCACTTCATTAACGTGAACTCAAGTATGAATGAGAGAGGCAATTTACGTTAGGAAAAGACACTCTTATCAGGAAATTCCAAGGATTTTTGAACCTCTACACCGGGAATGGGGACAAAGACCAGGTATATTCTTTATTATATCATGGTAAATGACAAAGGTCAAAAATTTATTGTTGGAGCTTATTGACAAAAGAAAGTCTTTGGACTGGAGCTTGCCCACTAGACTGTTCTTCTTCAAGCTCTGAAATGTTCTCCTGTGTCTTGGATCTTCGTTGCACTCCTATTATAGCCCTAATAAGCCCAGAAGACTGTTCTTCTTCAAGCTCTGAAATGTTCTCCTGTGTCTTGGATCTTCTTTGCACTCCTATTATAGCCCTAATATGCCCATGCTTTCCAGTTAAGTTAGAAAGAAAGTTCACACTCATATCTAACTGACCAATAGCCTGTTCAACTTCGCTATTGCTTTGCAGCTCTTTATGCTTAGAATTCTGCTAGTAACACTATAGTATATTTGTTTGTAGTCTTTTTGTATGCATATATTGGCAGATAATTTTTTTCTCTTTATACAATTAGAATTTTAATGGAGATGTTTGGTAATGCCTTTTCCCCCTGTCTTTATATCATCAGCATTTCTTAGGTCATTCAGTATTCCTTGAAAACATCACTTTTATGGCAATAAAAAAATCCGCCTATGTACTCTATCTATAGATATATCATAATTTACTTGGATATTCCCAGGTGGCCTGAATATTTTGGCTTTGTGTTTTCAGTGTCATAAATAGTATGATGACTATCGTGTTTCATAAATCATTTTGTGTATCTTTGATCATTTCTTTAGGTTTATAAATGTCTTCATTCCTTTTAAATGCAAACATTTAATATATTTTGGGTTATTTACATTTTCAATAAGATTTGTATCTATATGAAGAGCAATTTGGCACCAAATCATAAGAATGAAAATACTATTTGTATCTTTTAACCTGGTTATCCACTATTGGGAAGAAATCCCAGTGAAATTTAAAAAAACTTGTCCAAAGATGTGCATAGCACTGTTTATTCACAATAATGAATCACAAAAAACTACCCAAATAATTTCAAACTAGACATGCATAAGCATAATACATAGAAAAAATGATGTGAATATATTGCTACTTTGAAATAGGTATACAAGACAACATTAAACAAAAAAGGATAGAATGCTTATACTGGTTACAACTAAGTAAAAAACGTATTCCTACATATTTATAAAAATTGGGAGGGAATTTTTAATTATTTATTCATTTGACAGAGAGACACACAGTGAGAGAGGGAACATAAGCAAGGGGAGTAGGTGAGGGAAAAGCAGGCTCCTTGCTGAGCAGGCAGCCAGACATGGGGCTCAAACCCAGGACCCTGGGATCGTGACCTGAGCTGAAGGCAGACGCTTAACGACTGAGCCATTCAGGTGCCCCTGGGAGGGAATTTAGAGCTAGATCAGTATTGGTGATTTAAGTATGGCAGCCTTTTCTGTAAGCTTGTTTAAATATTGTGCCGGTTGGACATAAACTCACTTCCTCAAGTTACCCTAAGGAAAGGGGAATTTATTGTCTGGATATCCTAGCACTAGAAATGAAGATTGGAAACACATCAGCAATGGATGGGGTTCTAGGAGAAAATCTCTTTGTCTTACAGTTCTTTCTTTCCTGTGCATTATCTTTGCTTCACCCAAGTATCTACCTTGACTTGGCTTTTACCTGCTTCTTGCCCTCCTTTTGACTTTTTGATTCTCACGATACTGTCAGGCATTCAGGGCTCTCCCAGAGACTTTATGGAGTAAGGCACTCTGATCTTAGAAAATTTCAGCTTGAAGCTGCAGGTCTTAAGGGTACTGACCAGTCTGGGGCCCTCTGCCTGCTCCCACCCAACTCACTTATACTGATAAGTGATATTGTACAAGGCCATTTTGGTTCAGCTCTTCTGCTGTAGGCCATGAGGTTTTCCCAGATATTGGGGCAGAACCATCAAAATTTAGCCTAGAAAAGTGTGTGTGTGTGTGTGTGTGTGTGTGTATTTGTGTTTTAAGCAAATGAATGTCTAGGTGCTTGAAGTTCAGATAATATAGGGAAGGTATTTAGGGTAAGATCTCCCCATGGGCCATTGAATTGTTCAATTGACTCCTTATTCTGCCATAAATGAGTAAAACCAAATAAATTCTTCTCTAAATTCTACAAGGGTTTAAATGACTGAGGCACATGACCTCATCAGGTCCTCCTTGGGACAATATGTTAGGGTGAGAGATAATAAGAAAAACCTGGGACTGAGAAAGATAGGAATGTCAAGAAGGTATCTCTCAGCGTTTTTCTGTGCAAACAAATTAGCTTCCCTACAAGTGAAATCTATGATTTATGGCTTGTGAGCTTCATGCTGTCACTAAACTAAGTGGTCCCAAACAAGTTCCCATTCATTTAAAAATTCTCCAGAATCTGGAAAAGGTCTCAGCTTCCATCTTATAGTTTTACCATCTTGTGGCTTCAAATTTGCCAGCATGTCAAGGGGCTGGTCGGAGGGGGGGGTGTGGGAGGGAAGAAAGCATAGAGGATCACGCACACTTAACCCCCTTAATCTGGAAGTGATGATCATCAGTTTAGCTTACATGTCATTGGTGAGAATTAATCACATGACCCCCCTCTCCACGCAGCATGCAGGAGTACTATTTAATGTAGTCCAGCTGAGTAGCCATCCTCAAGCACCTATTCTACACCATAAAAGGTATTGATAGATTTTTATTGGTCAGCTCGCTGTCTCTAATTATACTCTGCTAATTTGTTTTCTGGTCTCCTCTATCTCCTTAATTAAATCTAGCCCATGCATTGATAATTAATTAAGCAGCTCTAATCACATTAGTTAATTGCTCAAAAACAAAACAAAACACAAACCCATCCCATCATCTATGGCTCCCCATCATCTGTCAAATTAAGTGCCAGCTCCTTGCCTTGGTACTCAAGTCCCTAAAGAACAAATCCCATCCTACTTTTTTGGCCTCATCCTCCAGCACTTCCCTACCCTTTGCAGATATTTCAACCTCAATGGATCACTTGCTGTTCTTAAAACACAGAGTTGTTGTTTCATCCTATGTTTCCATCTGGTGTCCTATCCATCTCTCCATTCTGCCTCTAATAGGTGGTATACATTTTAAATAAATTCAGCATATTTTTCTTATTTTATGGCTTTCTGAGTCCCCTAGTGAGTGTTGCCACGGAATTCTAAATCGCCAGTTTCAAAAATTATGTCCCTGTTGAACATTACGGCACTCGGCAGCAGCAGGAGCCTCAATCCCCCAGCCTTAGGAACCAGGTCTTTCATTGACATGTTACAATTAACACCCACGGAGACAGCCACTTACGCACATTCTGCTGTGTGTAACCGCTAGTTTAGAGCGTTTCCATGAAGTCATTTCCTAGTGTAGTGTCTACCAGATAGAAGTCAGAATTTTTACCTTCTTTGTAAAGCAAAAATTTAGGGCATTTTCTGATGAATATAAAGATGTGTGAGAGTAAGAGAACAAACGCATAAGAAGGAAGAAGCCATATAGGAAATGCAAATGAAACATTTAAATCCTGAGCAGTAAATCATATAAAGAAGCAGAACATTGGATGCGGACTTCTGAAAAAGATCTCTAAAATTCTTAACCTAGGATCCCTACTGCAGAAGAGGTAATCTAGCAATGGACACTTGCTTATTTCCATGCCTAGGAGACCCGGTTGATGTTTCTGGCTTTGGATATTCTGTAGCATTGCTTCCAGGCAACCAAGAGAGCAGAGCAATCTTGGCTGTTGTCACCATTTTCTTCCATTGGAATGACCCCTTTACTCCTGAGTTTCTCAGTCTGAGTTTTAGAGACAGAGATGTTGCCCCTGTTGACTGTGTTTTCAATGTTCCCCCTGAATCCTTTCTGTTTTCTGTTTTGGCCGGCTCTCAGGATCTACTCATTTTCATAATAACTATGATCCTTAGAGCCCTGCCTAATATTCAGTTGTTGGGTTGAAATGAATGTTAAAAATGAATAAATAAAAAGTTACATTCTTATTTTTAAGATACAAAGAATGAGAATTATTAAGTAAAAAATTCTTTGACATTGTCCCTTCCCCATCCATTCTTTCAACCACCCATCCATCCATTCAGCCATCTAATATTTATTGTGTGCTTACTCTGTGTAACCATTGTACTACATGCTCTTGCTGAAGTCCTTCAATAAAAGAAACAGGAAGTGTCCTACTCAGCATTTACTCGAACCATGTCATTTTCCAGATTCCTGGATATTTTTTGAACTGTTCTGTTTTGTTTTTAGATTTGATGGGTGGTGTGCAGCTTATATTAATGGATACTTGAGAGGGGAAAGCATAAGGGGTGCGGTAAAGGGCAATTGTGAGTCAAATGACTGGGATGAAAGCTGAGTTCAGTTCCTACTCATGTATTCCCAAATTATTTGCTGAGTCCCTACCATAAGTAAAACTTTATGGTAGTCTTTTTGAGTGATATGATGCATGAAACAGGATTTGTATACTTACTGAGCTTATTTTCTTTAAGACAGTAAAAGATCGACGTAAGTAATTAACTCAAGGTAGGTTTTCATGAACACAAAAGAAACGGTACAAGGAGTCTGAGTATTTAGAGACAAGAAAGATCACCTCTGATTGAAACTAATCAGGAAAGTATCCTTGGAAGGAAGATATTCTGAGTTTAGGATTTGGAGGATAGGTACGACTTCAAGAAAGAAAGAAGATATTCCAGGCAGAAGGAACAGCATGAACAAATATAAGGAGGCAGGAAAGTAAAAAAGCATAGTAGGAATGGATAAAAGACCTCAATGTGAGGCAGGAGTCTATCAAATTCCTAGAGAACATAGGCAGTAACCTCTTCGACATCCATCACAGCAACTTCTTTCAAGACATGTCTCCAAAGCCAAAGGAAACAAAAGCAAAAATGAACTTTTGGGACTTCTTCAAGATCAAAAGCTTCTGCATAGCAAAGGAAACAGTCAACAAAACAAAGAGGCAACCCACGGAATGGGAGAAGATATTTGCAAATGACAGTACAAAGGGCTGATATCCAAGATCTATAAATAATGTCTCGAACTCAACACACACAAAACAAATAATCACATCAAAAAATGGCCAGAAGACATGAACAGACACTTCTCCAAAGAAGACATACAAATGCCTAACAGACCCATGAAAAAATGTTCATCATCACTAGCCATCAGGGAGATTCAAATCAAAACCACATTAAGATACCACATTACACCAGTTAAAACGGCCAAAATGAACAAGACAGTAAACAACATGTGTTGGAGAGGATGTGGAGAAAGGGGAACCCTCTTACACTGTTGGTGGGAATCCAAGTTGGTGCAGTCACTTTGGAAAACAGTGTGAAGATTCCTTAAGAAATTAAATATAGAGCTACCCTATGACCCTGTAATTGCACTAGTGGGTATTTACCCCAAAGATACAGATGTCGTGAAAAGAAGGGCCATCTGTAACCCAATGTTCATAGGAGCAATGACCACAGTTGCCAAACTGGAAAGAACCAAGATGCCCTTCAACGGACAAATGGATAAAGAAGATATGGTCCATATATACAATGGAGTATTATGCATCAATCAGAAAGGATGAACACCCAACTTTTGTATCAGCATGGATGGGACTAGAAGATATGCTGAGTGAAGTAAGTCAAGCAGAGAGAGTCAATTATCCTATGGTTTCACTTACTTGTGGAGCATAAGGAATGACACAGAGGACATTGGGAGATGGAGAGGAGAAGGGAGTTGGGGGAAATTGGAGGGGGAGACAAACCATGAGAGACTGTGGACTCTGAGAAACAAACAGGGTTTTGGAGGGAAGGGGAGGCTGGGGGTTGGGTGAGCCTAGTGGTGGCTATTATGGAGGGCACGTATTGCATGGGGCATGGGGGTGTGGTGCATAAACAATGAATTTTGGAGCACTGAAAAGAAAGAAAATAAAATAAAAAAAAAAGCATAGTAGGGAATACTTAAATGCAGATTTTGGAAAACTGTTGTGTTGGCTTTTTCTCTATATTATTCTCCATTTTATTCCTGTTTTTTTTTTTTTTTTTCTCTTCTCTTTCTTGCTTTGTGCCTAGGGAGGCTGACCCTGGGACTCTCCAAAGCTTCAGTGGAAGGCACCAAGAAGAGATTGGCAAGAGGGAACAGAGGGCTCAGGCCCTACTCCTTCCTTGCTTTCATGCAATATCTGCATACCTCCTTAACCTCAGTTCCCACCAGACAGCTATTCTGTGGTTCTAGCTCTCAGGAGGCTCTGGTAATATTGTACCTTCCTCCTGTCCCTTCAGCCTTAGGGAGTGCTAACAGCTTCCCATTCACTGTTGCTAGTTTCTGTCTCAACATCCATTGCTAGTTCCCTTGATATTAACCACATGTCTGTAAATAGTCCCTTCATTAAGTCTCTTCATTTGAATAATCTGGAGGAATTCTGTTTCCTGCTGAGACTCTCTATTGCCATAAATGCCAAGCTAAGATGTGATATATCACCCTATCCACAGCATCTTAAATCCTGAGTACATCCTGACACCCATATGTCTATTAATGGTGTTTCCACTCTCAAAGTCAACCTGGAGTCATCCTGGACTCTCCTTTTCCATTATCTTTCACCTCAAATGATTTGTTGAGTCTTGCAGATTTACCTTCATGATGCCTTTTGCATTTTTCTTCTTCTCATTTTCACAACCACTGCCCTAGTTCAGGTCTTCATTGCCTCTGAATCTGTGACAATGCAAAAGCTTCTTAACTTCTTTGATTCCAGTCCCTTCTCACCAAACCTCCCATAGACCATGACTTAGACTATCAGCTTTGCCTGTGTTACTTCTGTGATCAAAAATCTCCTATATCCTTAAAAACAAGCAAAATATCCGAAATCTGTTAGACAATGTAGAGGGAGTGAAGTATTAATTTGTCAGGTTGACCTTCAAAGATGTTCATTATATGGGCCCTCCCAACTTTTCCCAGCTCACCTCTCAGTAATTTCCTTCTTCTATCTAATTATCCTAACTGGACTTTGCAGTTCCTTGAAATGCACCACCCCCAACATGCTCCTACCCCATGATCTTTAGTAATGTGGCCCCCTTCTCCTAATGCTCAACACCACCAGTTAAAATCCTATTCATACTCAAAGATCTTGTACAAATGATGGATATTTCAGTCTCCCTGGGCTGCTGTAACAGAAATGCCACAGATCATGTGGCTTATAAATAACAAGAATTTATTTCTCGCAGTTCTGGGGACTGGAAAGTCCAAGATAAAGTCCAACTTCTCGAGGCTGGCAGATTCAATGTCTGGTCAGGTCTTCCTTTCTGATGCATAGATGGCCATCCTTTCACTGTAACCACACATAGCAGAAGAGGCAAGGGATTTCTCTGAAGTTGTTTTTATAAAAAGCTCTAATCTCATTCATGAGGGCTCCACCCTCATGACCTAATTACCTCCCATAGTCCCCACCTCCTAATACCATCACCTTGGGGCTTACAATTTCAATACACGAGTTTTAGGGGGAAAATAGTCAATCCATAGAAATGAAGTTCTTCAAGTTTGTTTTTAAAATTTATACCAAATCCATTTATCCCTCTCTTTAAACATTGATAATATTTTATATGTATGTGTGTGTGTGTATAGTTCTCTCAAGGCAGTTGTTAAATACAAAAATAACTTTAATTTAATGACAATCCATGTTTTCTTCCAATTAAGGCTTATCTTTTTCAATTATTGAATCTAGGGAACACCTAGAATAGTTTTATGCACAATTAGGTTTGCAATGAATGTTCATTGGCTTGAATAGACAATGTTCAGTCTTCTAAGCAAAGTCTGTAAGGAGGAAAGCGCAGAGCCAGGGAAGAAGGGAGAAACACTAAAGGCTAAGTAGGAAGCTATTGTTATTACTGAGAGGTTAAAAAAAAGCATCTGGACCTTAACCAGGGTGGTGGCAGTGGGAATGGAATGGGTGGGGGATGGATATGAATGTCTTTGCAAAGTGTGGGTTATAGGAGAAGGAAGAGGAAGAAATAGACATAACACCAAGGACTGCAGCCTGGGTGACTGGGAAAATGGTAGAGTCATAAATTAAAACAAAAACAAAAACAAAACAAAACAGAAGAGGGAGTGGTTTGGGCAAAGGGGTAGGGATAGGTAGGAAGATAGTTCAGTGTTTTAGGTACTGAGTAGAGGCGCAGGTAGAACCAGGTGGGGGTGCACAATAGGTGAGTGGAAATGGGGCCATTACGGCTTGGAGGGCCACCAGCTTGGAGAGGATGGCTGGGACTGAAAGAATGAAAGAGATTTCCCATTAAGACAACAACAACAACAAAAACACAAACAAAACTTCAAGGAGCCAAGGAAGAGTGTCAGGAAATAGAGCCTAGCAAATGCCCATGTGCATAGAGCATTATCTTGCGGGGCTTTTCTTTTGTGATGATATTTGCTGGCATAGATCACATCCAGCACTTAGCCGCCTGTTTCATTGTTGCTGTTGAGATGATTTCTGTGGTTGTGGGTTTTCTCTCCACCTAGAACTTAAACTAGACGACAGGAAGCTATTTCTAAAGCCTTCCAATCTTACGTTTTAGAAAGCACCAGATAAACTAGTTACTTTTTAACCAGAGAGCAAGACAAATTTGGTGTACAAATACTGAAGATAATGAATAGAATTATTCTGCATATCAGAGCTAAGTGTACTTTGAACTTGGAGTGGAGGGTAAGGAGAAATACATAACTGGGATGAGAAATATATAACTCAGATAGGAGGTGGAAAAATTGTCCTTGGGAACTTTATGTTCAGGTGGAGCCAGTCCAGAAACTCTCAGCCTTTTTTGAGAAACTTGGGAAAGCCTCCTAAACAGACTTAAGAAACATCTATTAGACATCTACTATGCTCCAGGCCCTGTGATCATTTTTTTCATACTCAGTTTCCCCCCAAACCCTGTGAAATAGGTATACTCTTCATTTTCAGAAGAGGGTATCCTGGGCATTTTTGGGATCATGAACCCTGAATTATCTCTGTTGGCATCACTGCCAGGGGTACTGGATGCTGTTTTCACTGCTCTCTCCAGATGATAGCTTCCATGGTCCCAGAATCCTCTGTTGGCTGGTTCAGTCCTAGGAGGGGACCTCTGGTTGGCTGAGCCTGGTCCTCTGCCTGTGTTCTAGCTGCCAGCATTGGCTTTGGGGCTTTTGTAGTTGCTTCTTCCAAGGTTCACACAACTGGGACCTCTTGCCCTCTGACAAATGTGAAAGGGGATCAGATGCTGGAATGCTTCTAAACCATCAATAAAAATCGATCACCATGAGGAAAGTGGAGTGTATATGCCCAAGGACACTATTAAGCACTAGAGTTGAGGTCAAACCCAGAACTTCTAGGTTGGTAATTAATTTTTCCATTATAGTGTAGTTGCTGCAGCTGTTTGAAAGGAACAGAGCATTTTCCCTTTTCCAAAACCCCACACAACTAACAAAACTTTTTCCTGGTACTTCTAATGTACCAGATGCTGTGTTGGGTGAGTTATATACATTGTTTCATCTTTTTCAAATCCTTTGGGAGAGATATTATTGGGAATTAGCATTCCCATTTTACAGATTAAGAAACCTGAGGTTTAGAGAGGTTATATGAATTGGTTCAAGATTGTAAGTGAGGTCTGTCTATCTGATTACAAAGTTAGAGGTCTTACTACAACATCATGATGCCATCAGGGGCTAAAGCTGGCTAGGGGCTTGAGCCTTATTTGTCTTTGCTTTTCTTCCTAGCTCCGGCCTCTAATTCAGTGACTGGCAGATAGCAAGTCCATATCAATGTCTATTGAATGAATGAGCAGGTATGCCAGAGCTTCCTGGAGGGGGTAGGGAAGAAAACTTTAAAGAGTGATAGCATTAACAGGGATGAGTTTAGGGGTGGAAATGAAAGAAAATCATGCAAAGACGTAGAATGGTCTCTCACAGGATTAAAAAAGGGAAGACAAATAGGTTAAGAGTTAAGACACACTTATTTCTTTGAGATCCTGATTTCAATTCTTTGGATATATACCAGGAAGTGGGATTGCTGGATCATATGGTAGCTCCATTTTTAGTTTTTTGAGAAGAAATTTTTGGAGGTGATGAATTAAGTCTGTGATATAAGTTATGGTGATGGTTTCATGGGTGCATATTTATCTCCAGACTTACCATACTTGTTGTATATATAAATTATGTACAACAATTTATACTGTTAAAAATACATAGAAATTTAAAAAAAGGAGCTAAGATACATTTAGAAAGGTTACACTGTGCGGGTTCCACCTAGGAATACCAAAGCCTAGCTCCCTTGCCTTAGATATAGACATCTCTGGGATGTAACTCACACTCTGGGGTTCTCCCTTATGGGTCAGAATGCTACTACTCTCTGAAGGACTTGCCTTCCTCCCCATCTCTGTCCTGCTTCCTCCACTTCTTTTCCAGCCTTGCTGGAGAGCAAGTTCTTATTAATCTCTTGTGAACGAATCCTCAACTCAGGAATCTACTTCTGGGTAACCCAACCTAAGCCTGGGGGTTATTCTAGAATAGTATGCCTGGCATTATTGGACACTAACACAGTGAATGAATGAATGAATGAATCTTAGAGCTGTCTCTCTCTGTCATGCCAGATATCCACAGGGCCACAAAGTCTTAGGGGTTATTCCTTCTTTATATCCTTTATCTCTTTCTCCTCCTTCTTTTGCCATTGCCTTAGTGAGATGGGACCTGCCTTACTTTCTCACTTCCATGATAGCCAGAATCTTTTAATGGTTATCTAGTCCCCTCTAGTTTACCCTCTTTGTTGCTGCTACTAATTCTGAAGTTCAGATCATCTGTCGCTCCTTGTCTTGAATTCCTTCAGTAAATTTCCCTGACTTTCAAAGTCAAGGAAAAATTCCTTGCCTTACTCGCTTGCCTCTTTACCTTACTTCTCCCTACTTCCCTGCTCTAGGCATGCCATTTGCTCCAGGCACACTGAACTACTTGTAGCTTCTGGAACATGCCAGTCTTAGACTGTTGCATTTGTAGGCGCCCATATGCTGTTTCTTTATTTCTGTGAAATGCCTTCCTTCAGGTTTTCACCTGGCTGGCTCCTACTTCCTCTAAACTGCACACCAAATACCACCTCCTCTTCTGACCAGGCCCAGTCTGATTTGGCAGCCTCAGTGGGACATCCTCTGTGCTTCAATGCTCACTTCTTTTATATGGCATCTAGCATGCTGGGCAGCTTGCCTGACCTAGAGCAGAGAACATGTTCCATTTGACTTCGACTAACACAATTCCTAGCACTCAATATATTGTTGCAATGGGAGAAGTTCTAAAAAAAAAAAAAAAACTGGACAGTGTGGGCACAATGGGGAGTGGGGTTAGGTATATTGCCCAGGCAGACACACTGGTTTAACCATAAATTCTATAGTGTTTCTCATCTCAAGCATGTGTTGTTGTACCTCTACTACTGAGGTCTATTCTGGGATATACGTCTATGACATAAGGATACTATAATTTTAAACAAATGTCTCAGATATTTTGAGATCCAATTTCAAATACAGGTATTTTTTATTGTAGTAAAATATGCATAATATAAAATTTATCATTTTAATAGTACAACTAAGTGGCATTAAGTATATTTGCAATGCATATAACTATCACCATTATCCATTTCCAGAACGCATCACTTATTAAAGGATAGCTCTCCATTCCCCTTCCCCTCAACACTTGGTAACCTTTATTTTACTTTCTGTATCTACAAATTTGCTCATCTTAGATATATAAATGGAATAATACAATATCTGTCCTTTTGTGCCTGGCTCATTTCACTGTTTATGTTCATCCATGTTGTAGCATGTACTAGCATTTCATTCTTTTTTAGGGTTGAATAATATTCGCTGGTGTTGACCACATTTTGTTTATCCATTCATTTGTTGATGGACATTTGAGTTGCTTCCACCTTTTGGCGATTGTGAATAATGCTACTATGAACATTGATGTGCAAGTATCTGTTTGAGTTTCTGTGTTCAGTTCTTTGGGGGTATTTACCTAGAATTGGAATTACTGAATCATTTGGTACTTCTATGTTTAACTTTTTGAGGAACCACCAAAATGTATTCCATAATGGCTATTTTACTTTTCCATCAACAATGCATAAGAGTTTTAATTTCTCCATGTCCTTGACAACACTCGTTATTTTCTGTTTTTGTTTGCATTTTCTTTTTTTTTTTTTTTTTGATAATAGCCATCTTCATGCTGGTATCCATTGTGGTTTTGATTTGAATTTCTCTAATGATTAATGCTGTTGAGCATCTTTCATGTACTTATTGGCCATTTGTATATCTCCTTTGGACAAGTGTTTATTCAAGTCCTTTGCTGCTTTTGAATTAGTTTTTGTTTTGTTTTGTTTGGTTGTCATTGTTGAGTTGTTGGAGTTCTTCGTATATTTTGGTATTAACCCTTTGTCAGAGATATGATTTTCAAATATTTTCTCCCATTCTGTGGGTTGTCTTTTCACTTTCTTAATAGTATCCTTTGATGCATACAAGTTTTTAACTTTAATTAAGTTCAATTTATATTTTCCTTTGTTGCCTATGGCTTTGATGTCATATTTAAGAAATCATTGCCAAATCCGATGTCATGATTTTTCTTTTATGTTTTCTTCTAAAAGTTTTATGGTTTCAGCTCTTACCTTTTAGGACTTTGATCTGTTGTGGGTTAATTTTTTATATATAGTATAAGGTAAGGGGGTCCAATCTCATTCTTTTCCATGTGGATATCAGTTTTCCTAATATAATTTGTTGAAAAGACCGTCCTTTTCCCATTGAATGGTCTGGACATCTGTGTCAAAAATCAAATGACCAATAATATTGACAAACTGATTCTAAAGTTTATATGGAGAGGCAAAAGACCCAGAATAACAATACAATATTGAAGGAGAAGAACAAAGTTAGAGGATTGACATTATCCAACTTCTAGACTTACTTTAAAGCTACAGTAATTAGGACAGTGTGGTATTGGCAAAAGAATAGACAAATAGATCAATGGAACAGAGCAGAGAATCCAGATAGGCCTGCAGAAATATAGTCAACTGATCTTTGACAAAGAAGCAAAGGCTTTTTGCTGTGTACTGAGAAAAGATAATCTTTTCAACAAATGGTGCCTGAACAACTGGACATCCACATGCAAAAAATGAATCTAGACAGAAGTCTTACACCTTTCACAAAAATAACTCAAAATAGATGTAAAATCCAAAACTATAAAACTCCTAGAACATAGGGACAAGTATATATGACTTTAGGCATGGTGATGACTTTTAGATACAACACCAAAGAAAGAAATAACTTCATTAAACTAAAAAATTTATGCGCTTCAAAAGACACCATCAGGAAAATGAGAAAACAAGCCACAGACTGTGAGAAAATATTTGCAAAAGAAGCATCTGATAGAAGACAGTTATCCAAAATATACAAAACACTCTTAACACTCAATAAGAAAAGGGGAAAATTAAAAAAATGGGCAACAGACTTGAACAGACACCTCGTCAAGAAGGATATTCAAGTGACAAATAAGCATAAGAAAATATCTTCCACATCATATGTCATTAGGGAGATACAAATTAAAACAACAACAAGATACAACTATGTATTTTTTAGAATAGCCAAAATCCAGAGCACTGACAACACTAAATGCTGGTGAAGATGCAGAGCAACAGGAACTCTCATTCATTACTGGTAGGAATGTAAATTTGTAGTGCCATGTTGGAAGACAGTTTGGTAGTTTCACACCAAAGTAAACATATTCTTGCTATGTGATCCAGCAAACTTGCTCCTTAGTATTTACTCAAATAAGTAAGAACTATGTCTACTCAAAAACCTGCACACAAATGTTTTTTTAGCAGCTTATTCATAACTGCCCTAACTTGGAAACAACCAAGATGTCTTCAGGAGAGCCTGGGTGGTTCAGTCCGTTAAGTGTCTGCCTTGGGCTCAGGTCATGATCTTGGGGTCATGGGAGGGAGTCTGCTTTTTCTTCTCCCTCTGCCACTAACCCCAGCTCATACTATCTCTTGTGTGTGGTCTCTCTCTCTCTCTCAAATAAGTAAATTATTTTAAAAAATATGTCTTTCATTAGATGAATGGATAAACAGTGATACACCCAGACAATGGAATATTATTCAGTACTAAAAATATGTGAGTTATTAAGCCATGAAAAGACACTGAAGAATCCTAAATTCATATTATTAAGTGAAAGAAGTCAATTTGAAAAGGCTACATACTGTGTGACTACAACGATATGACATTCTGGAAAAGGCAGAACTATGGAAATAGTAAAAAGGGAAGTGGTTGCCAGGGATTAGGAGGGAGGGATGACTAGGTGGAGCACAGAGGATTTTTAGGGCAAACTACTCTGTACGATACTACGTACAGAGTACTACACTACATACAGTGACGTGGATGCACGTCACTATAAATTTTCCCAAACCTATGGAATGTACAACACCAAGAGTGAACCCTAATTAAAGTATGGACTCTGGGTGATAATTATGTATCAATGTAGGTTAATCAATTTTTAAAAATTAATTTTGATTTTATTTGTCATTGAAGTATACTGAACACACAGTGTTATATTAGCTTCATGTGTATAATATAGTAATTCAACAATTGTATACATTACTCAGTGCTCATCAAGAGAAGTGTATTTTTGGTCCTCTTTATCTGTTTAACCCCTCCCTCCATCCACTTCCCCTCTGGCAAGCCACCAGTGTGTTCTCTGTATTTAAGAATGTTTGTTTTTTTTTTGTTTGTTTCTTTTTGTTGTTCTTTTGTTTCTTCAATTCCACATATGAGTGAAATCATGTAATTTGTTTTTTTTTACTTATTTCACTTAACATTATCATCCATGTTGTTGCAAATGGCAAGATCTCACTCTTTATTATGCCTGAGTAATACTCCATTGTGTATAGGTAGTAGGTTAACTAATTTCAACAACTGTACCACTCTTGTTGATATTGGTGGAGGCTATGCATGTGTGAGAGCAGGGAGTATATGGGAAATGTTTGTACTTTCTGCTCAATTTTGCTATGAATCTAATAAAACCACTTGGAAAAAAAATAAAGTCTACTTAAAAAATCAACTGACCTTATATGTTTGAATTTATATCTGAAATCTTGATTCTATTCAGTTGGTGGATATGTTTATCTTTATGCCAGTAGCACACTGTTTTGATTACTATAGTTTTGTAGTAAGTTTTGAAATCACGCAGTGTAAGTTCACCATCTTTGGACTTTTTCAAGATTGTTTTGACTCTCGAGGGTCACATGAGATTCCATATGAATTTTAGGGTGGTTTTTCTATTCCCCAAAATCCCCATGTTTTAAAATATAACATTTATATCTATAAATATTCTTTTATTTTCTTCTTTTTTTAGAGAGAGAGAGAGAGAGAGAGAGCACGCATGCAAGTGGGGAAAGAGGCAGAGGGAGAGGGAAAGAGAGAATCTCAAGGAGGCTCCATGCCCAGTGGGGAGCCCAATGCAGGGCTCAAACTTGTGATCCTGAGATCATGACCTGAGCCAAAATCAAGAGTCAGACACATAAGCAGGTGAACCACTCGGGAGCCCAGCTTTAAATTTTCTAAGAACTGCTTTAGTTGAATCTCATGACTTTTGATATGTTGTGTCTTTGTTTATACTTATCACAAAATATTTTTAAATTTGTCCATTGATTTTTTTTCTTTGACTTGTTGATTATGTCAGAGTGTTTCTTTTTAATTCTCATGTATTTTTGAGTTTCCCAAATTTATTTCTGTTGTTAATGTCTAACTTTATTCCATTGTGTTTGGGGAATGTATTTTATCTTATTTCTATCCTTGTAAATTTATTGATGTTTGTTTTATGGTTCTGCATATGGTCCTATCCTTAATAATGTTCCCTGTGCACTTAAAACTATTTTGCTCTTGTTGGGTAGAGTATTCTAATAGAGATATCTGTTAGGTCTAGTTGGCTTCTACTTTGTTCAAGTCTTCTATTTGCTTATTAATCTTCAGCTTAGTTGTTTTATGCAATATTTAGAGTGAGATATTCCAGTCTCTATGATTATCAAGTTGTCTATTCTTTCATTTCAATCAGTTTTTTTCTCAAGTGTTTTCGTATTCTTTTGTTAGGTGTGTATATGTTTACCATTGTTACACCTTCCTGATGGACTTACTCTATTATCATAAAATACCTATTCCTGTCTTCATCTCTAGTAATGTGTGTGTGTGTGTGTGTGTGTGTGTGTGTTAAAGACACACAGGGGTGACTCTACATAGGGAAAGTCTCTGTTATTTGGCAACAATACACCTCTTCATAAATAAAGGACAATTGTATTCATGTCAGTTCCTAATTCTCTTTACTAATTTAGCATACAAAAAACATTGCAGAATGGAAATTCACATGTAAACCTCCAAACTGAATTTAAGTATTAACTCCCCCGGATCTGCCACTTCTTACTTGAGTCCACAAACTTGGGTGGACAAGACACATTACTTTGTATTCTTTAATATTTAAAATCAAATCAGATCTGACTTTATTCTCCATCTTGCCTGGACTGTGGGAAATCCTATGGTATGAATAGGTCGTTTTCTATTCCTCTCTTGGGCAGTGTTGAATCCTGGTTTTTAGATCACAGGATTAATCTGGCCTCACTGTTTAAGCCATTTAAGCCTAGGCTGCTTCCAGGTCAGTTAGCCACTGGGGACCTTTGTTGAGGCTTCTGGTGCCATAGGGTGTGTCTCTGTGTGTATGTGGTTCCCCAGCCTCCTTAAGGCACTCCAGTCTCTCCCCACTGAAGTCCTACCCAAGTCAGTGTTCAGGGATCCATCCCAGATTCAGAGATTCCTTCTCTCTCTCTCTCTCTCTCTCTCTGATTTAGCTGCTTCTACTCCTGGAACTCCCAACCCCAAAACAGGGAGTGTCTTGTCCTTTTCTATGCCTTTCTGGGGCCTAATTTAATCATCTCAGTAATCTGAAGGTTTTGAAAACAAAACCCCTGAAATGTACATCCTTCCTAGCCTGCTTTCTGCTATGTAACAGCACCTCCCTCTCCTGCCAGCACCATGTCCCCATATCCCAGACAAAAGAATACAAAGGCCTTTCTACTTTTTATGGAGAGGGGAAAAATACGGTGAAAAAAACAAATTAGTTTATCACTAAGTGTTCTTTCTGTGGTTACTAATAGCTATACCGTTTTCTCCTTTTGCCTTGCCTCCGCTCTGGTGGAGGCGTTTCTTAGTGAGATGGTTAAAGGAAGAGAAAGAGTTAAAGAAGAAGTTTAGGGGACTAAGACAAGGTAAACTGCAAGATGAATGGTGGGTTCCTGAATTAGTGATCTATATGTGCTGTGGTACCAGGTGTGAATAACATTTGGTGACACTTCAGATATCCTTTCCTTCCTCTCTTCACAAGTCTGGGGACAACACCAACTCCTGTGTCCCTTCAAGTGTTTGGTTTTTGCCTTAAAACACATGGTGTATTTTCCAGGCGATTGCCCATAGGACCTGTGACTCTTCAAAAGTCTTCCCTACTAGCTGCCTCGTTCTTGCAATTCCACCATCTGAGCCCTGGTCACTCAAGTGCAAATAGCCTATGAGGGTTGCAAAGAAACAAAGAACCTCCAGAGAGCAGAAATGTATTCTCCCACAGTTCCAGAGCTCCGCCACACGCTGGACATCAAAGCTGAAGATTTGCAAGGCCATGCTGCCCCTGAGAGCTTGGCAGGAAACTCTGTTCCATGCCCATCTCCTGACTTCCGGTGATTGCCCGCAGTCCTTGGCAGCCCTTGGCTTGCAACGCCACAACTCCCCAGAGTCACGTGACCCTCTTCCCTGTCTGTCTGTCCTTCCACATTGCCCTCTCCATCTGAGGACCACAGCCATTGGATTTAGGGATCTCTCTAATCCTGTATGACCTCCTCTTCACTTCATTCCACCTGCAGAAATCTTTTTAAATAAGGTCACCATCACAGATCCTGAGGATTAGGACATGGACATATCTTTCGGGGAATGCCGCTGAACCCACGACAGGGGTTAGCACTAAATTTTTGCCACTTACTTAGAGATTGGTGTGAAGGAAGCATTTCTTTGCAGGCTTTCTTTGAGGAGAACATTTCCTCATCACAGGGACAGGATGTGAGGAGTCGGGGAGGAGAGAGGGCCTGGGAGGTACACTGCTTGCCATGATTCTCTGCCAGTTGGATCATCGTGGGGAAGAGGAGGCTGAGAAGACAGAGGAGCTGCAACTGGACAAAGAAAAAAGAATCATGTGACTTTGTGGAAATTCTAGATGAGTCCAAAGGGAAAGACATCTTGGCACGATTGTCTGTGATTTGAATAAAATGCTTCTCTCCAATTTGAATAGTTTGGAGAGGTGATTGAAATCTCACATTCAAAAGCTTTAAAATCAGGCCTCATCTTTTCTTCATCTTTGGTTGTTTCATAACTGAACTACTTAAAGTTTGGCTTTCTGTTTCCTTTAATGGGATTCATTTTCAATCCTCAAGAACCACCAGCTTTTTTCTCCTTCACAGTTGTTTCATCTTAATTATTTAAAGATTGGGGAAACTGTCTAAGGAAAGTGTCAAAGACAAAACCAAATCCGAGGCACAATTGACTGAAGTTGTGTATTCATAAACTTGCAGCAAGGGACCCCTTCCACAGGTCAGTTTGATTTCAGTGGGCATTCAATGGTATTAGCAGGGAAAATCACTTGTATAGTGGAAAGTAGGAAGATATTGAGACAGTTGCTAATTGGCAAGCATTCTACTGAGATGGGAATGTCAGAAGCAGGGGAGACTTCCTAATTGTCTTTAGGTACACTTAACAGTCTCTGGTTGGCTACAAGGGGGTATAGGAGCAATATAGGTGGGGGCATTTCAAGAGGAAGGGTTGCTTAGTAATGGGATGGCCAGTTTGATGTGGCCAGCTATTTTCTGGAACAGGTGGGGGCTGATGGGGTGCAGTCAATTCTCATCACAGTCATGACGGGGAGCAGTGGGAGCTGCCATGACAGACAGTTTCCCCAATGTAGTGACTGCCATAGATATTAAGTGAGATCTGATGATGATGTGTCCCATTGTAGTAAAAGAGACTACTAAGTGGCAGTTGGAAACAGAACTGAATTTGTTTGCTTGGGAACTCAAATATGAGCTCAGCAAGACTCTCTTAGCAGAAATAAAGGTCTGGATATAGAATGAAAAAGGAGGAAAAACTTCAAATGAAGCAAGAGTCTGAGTTCAGAGCTCTGGTTGGCTCAGAAAGCAGACTGTAAACTCTTCCGTGCATGTGGCCACTTTGAGGTTTTTCATTACTATGTGCCAGAAAACCTGGTCTCAGAAAAGTCCCAGATGAAAACAAAAATCTTAAAAAAAAAAAAAAAAAAGGAGGAGGGGGACGCCTGCATGGCTCGGTCAGTTAAGCCTCTGCCTTTGGCTCAGGTCATGATCCCAGGATCCTGGGATTCCAGAGTCCCACATCGGGCTCCTTGCTCAACAGGGAGCCTACTTCTCCTTCTGCCTCTGCCCCTCCACTCTGCTTGTGCTCTCTCTGTCATAAGTAAATAAATAAAAATCTTAAAAAAGAAAAAAGAAAAAAAAGTTCCAGATGGGATGTGCTATATTCCAGTGGGTCGAGATTCATCAGTGGAATGCTCATATGCGCATGCAAGAAGCTCAAAAAGTTTTCTCTTTAACAAGGAAAACATAATGTATCAACATTAAAGACAACTGATGCCAAGAGAACATCCATCATTTTATAATCCTACTCTTGCCTACAGCATTTTTTTTTTAACCAGGCCAGTGTGGAGCCCAACATGGGGCTTGAACTCACATCCTTGAGATCAAGACCTGAGTTGAGATCAAGGGTAAGATTCTTAACCGACTGAGCCATCAAGGCACCTCCCTGCTCCATCCAATGTTTTATTTTGGGGTATGGCTTTTATGTTTGTGTCCGGTGAGCACATATTTAGTAGTTGTAAATACACTGCACATGCTGTTGTGTATTTTGCTTTCTGACTTGACAATATCCTGAAATATTTTTTCCATGTTACTACATGTTCTTTGTTATTAGGTTTTCAATGGCTATACATTATTCTCTCCCACATGGTTATAATATCAATATTTACTCCTGTCTCCCAGTTTTGAACATTTGGTTGTTTCTAATTGCCTGTGTTTCTATGTATAGGGTAGCAGCGAACATGTTTTTGAATCGAGAATTTTTTTCCTGCTCTTGAATTATTTCCTTAAGTTAATTCCCCCAAAGTGAGCATCTATACTGAAGAAAAGGAGCATCTTCTGACTCCTTAGCATGAGGTACCCAGTTTCTTTCCAATCTCCAGGGGGCATTCCTTTCACCCCTACCCTGCCCTAGAGCGGTAGATGTGCCCCAGCTTTACTGCAACTTTGCCAGCACACATTGTTCTTGCCATTAAAAAAAATCTTGCTAATTTAATAGTGTAAAGTGACACCTTGAGATGACTTTAAATTGCATTTCTTTATGCAATTAGGAAGATAAGCACTTTCTCATATCTTTATTTCCTAATGTTAATTACCTTTTTATGTCCTTTGCTCATTTGCTGTATTTGATTTTCACCCAAAATAACACACTGCCCTCCCCTCAACCTATCCTAATCAAGACTTAATGAAAAGGAGTGCTCTTTTGTTCTTTACCTTCTTCATGGGGTGGCTTTATTTTTAAAACCTTCCTCTTGAAGTTCAGCCCCTGTAATATAACTAAGTGTGCTTGGGCACACTTGTCTTTGAGGAGAAGACAGATTTCTGCTATCAAAAGAGCCCTCCAAGAATAATGCAAATGTCTTTTGCTTCTGATGTTTTTTTCTCAGCCAATTTAAATGGTAGATTTTAACATCTCTGATCTATTTGGTCGAGATGTGCGCCTTATAACAATGCCTATACAAAAGTGTTCCTATTGAATTTTCTTTGATTTGCTACCAATTGCAACCAATTTATCCTTTTGTATTGTGGCCCTACATACCTCTCTACCTGGTGTCCCTTCCCTACCTTGATGCTGGAACCATCAACTTACTTTCTGCATTGCAAGGGATATATCAGTGATTAACCTCAAACATTTTCCCCAAATATTTTCACTTTTCCATAGACTCTTTGTTTTAGTGGAGATTCATTATCCAATATTTCCACTGTAAGAGGAATGAATGTGTGCAGAGTCTTGTATATTTAGCCTTATTTTGCAATTTCATATAAACACCATTATTCTTCCATTCCTAGGGCTTGCCCCAAAGTCAGTACATAATTTTACCATCAGGTAATTTTTTTTCTGTGAAGGGCCAGATAGTAAATATTTTAGGCTCTACTGGCCACATAAGTTCTCTGTTTCTCCTCTTTTTTGTCCTCCCTCCCTCCTCCTCCTCCTCCTCCTCCTCCTTCTTCTTCTTCCTCCTCCTCCTTCTACTTCTTCATAGTGCTCATCATTGTTGTCATTGTCATCATAGTCATCACTTACAGTCTTTCGAAAATGTAAAATCATCAGTTCTCTGTATTTAAAACTGTTTTTCCGTGTCTTTTGTTGTTGTTGTTTTGTTTCTTAAATTCCACATATGAATGAAATCATTGGTATTTGTCTTTCTCTGTCTGACATTTCACTTTGCAATACTCTTTAGATCCACCCATGGTGGTTGTCAGATGGGAGATGGGTGGGGGTGAAATAGATAAAGGAAATTAAGAGTTCACTTATTATGATGAACAATGAGTAATGTATAGAATCAATGAATCATATTATACACTTGAAACTAATGTAACACTGTATGTTAATTATGCTTTCATAAAATATATGTAAAAACATTCTTAGGTCTAGGCCTTACAAAAACTGGCTGTGGTGGGAATTTGGGTTTGGCATGTGACCTGTCCTTGGCCATTCCTAATCTAGCAGAATCCGGAAAAAAAAAAATTGAGATTATTATATTTTCTTAGTGAGTGAAATGGTGCATGAATAAGGTTAGTTAGGTTTTTTAAAAATTAATAATCTATTTACATTTTTTAAAAAAGATTTATTTATTTGACAGAGAGAGAGACATAGTAAGAGAGGGAACACAAGCAGGGGAACAGCAGAGGGAAAGGGAGGAGCGGGCTTCCTGCTGAGCAGGGAGCCTGATGTGGGGCTCGATGCTAGGACCCTGGGATCATGAGCTGAGCCGAAGGCAGATGCTTAATGACTAAGCCACCCAGGTGCCCCCCCAACCTTTTTTAAACAAATTTTAAACAGTAACAAAAAAGCATCTTCATGGCAGTGATGATGGGCCCCAGCTGAATGGTTAATATCATTTATCTTAACACAGCTATTTTTGAGTAGTTGGTGGTATTCTCTTAAAAAAAAAAAAAAAAGAAAACAAAGCTGCCAGGCAATACTTGGGAGTTTGGATTTATCTTCCACACTTCTGCAGGAAGGTCTTGCAATAAGTACCACAATGATTACATTTCTTGATGGTGCATTGGGAAAGCTAGTGGTGCTGGTTGTAAGAATGTGTTTAGAGTTGAATTAAAACATGGGCCCTGAAACATTGGCTTCATACCAGTGTAGTTTTTTTGGTGCTTAGATTTGTATCACCAGAATGCTAATCAGTTGTGTTTTACATTGACCAAAAGGACTTATTGCACAAGTATGCAGATGAAGATCAATTGTGGCACTGGAATTTTAGCCTATAATTTTCCAGTAGGTCACATAATGGAAAAATCTTCATTAATTTTTCTTTTATAATATTTTATTAGAAATTTTTAAAGTAACTTCTTTTTTAAAAATATTTTATTTATTTATTTGACAGACAGAGATCACAAGTAGGCAGAGAGGCTGGCAGAGAGAAAGGGGGGTAAGCAGGCTTGATGCAGAGCCTGATGCAGGGCTCAATCCCAGGACCCTGAGATCATGACCTGGGCCGAAGGCAGAGGCTTAACCTGCTCAGCCACCCAGGCTAAAGGGTGGCTAAAAGTAACTTCTTATCCAGAAACTCCACTCTGAATAACACAGGCAGGATCCTGAGTGTTGTACCCTCCCCCCAAAAAAACACCCAACAAAATACTCTTTAAGCAGTCTGTGTCCGTCTGCTCAGGCAGCCATTAAAGAATACCACAGATTGGGTAGCTAAACAAGAGTAATTTATCTGGAAGTTCATAATGAAGGTGGTGTCTGGTGAGACATTTCTCCGAGCTTGCAGATGGCTACCTTCTCCTTGTGTCCTTACATGGCCTTTTCTCTGTGTGCCCACAGAGAGGTGGGGGGTGCTCAACTGTCTCTTCCTCTTCTTACAAGGTCAGAGTCCTTTAGGGCCCCACCCTATGACCTAACGTAACCTTTATTACCACAGTATAGGTCCTACCTCCAAGTACAGTCACACTGAGGGTCAGGGCTTCCACACAGGAATTTTGAGGAGGACACAGTTCTGTCCATAACACAGTCAAAATAGATATGACAAACTTCATTACTAACTCCCTGGTCCCTTACTCAGAATCTGTTTACCTCCTTCTATAATTAATTCAAAGAAATTTTTATTTCATTTCTAAGCCTACCCAAGGTTTGTAAAAGCAAATTAGAATAAAGAAGAGGAGCTGCTACAGAGAGATACACTGCCTGAGTGCAGGCAGAAAGGGACTTTGGACAAGAGACTGCCTGAAATCAAGGGACAGGAGAAAAAAAAAAAACACATGAAAAGAAGATTCAGACATTGATTTGTACACTATTCTGGGGCCATGTAATGCAGAGACAAATGGCCCTACAGATTTTGAAAGAACCTGAGGACCTGAGGGCATCACTTGCTAGAGCTGCATGGCAACGAATTTGAATGATGACCAAGCCACTAAGAAGAGGTTCCTTGTTGAAGGAGAATGTGACACACGTTAGGCAAGATAATTTAGGACACGGACATGTGACTCCTTAGAAGACAAACCTTGAACTTCTTGGAGAGGTCTTGGCCCTCTTTAGGGTCTTTTCTTCCTTAGAAGCAAGGTTCAGGGCTCACACTACCAGATGGTGTGTCTGTTCTTCTCCTCTCCTCTCCTCACCTCTGTGCAGAGGAATCTTGCTCTAGTTTGGGTCCTCAAATCTTTTTTCCTTCATTTTTTCCCCCTCAAACTTATGTTCTGTATTCCAGAGGCTCTTTGTTTTCTAGGGTCTTCTAGAGGATTAAACTTCCTGAAACCAAAGCCAGGAAACTTACAGACTATTTCAGCTTTCAGTCCAACAGGGGAGAGGACAAACCTAGAAAATCAAGAACACATGCATTGTTTCCTAGACTCTTCCTAGTGAACCTCTAGGGTAGATAATGTTCATCATCCTCATTGTCCAGAGGAGAAAACAGACTCACAGGGGTCAAGTTGCCTAAGGTCAAACAGCCAGTAAATGATTAGGTGGTAGAGCCAGGTTTTAAAACTGGTTTGCTCTGCTCCTGAGCTTATAGCCCCTCCGCGGTATCCTCAGAAGGGAGACAGAGGTTTCCTAACTGATGTGATGAACTTTGTAGAAATTAACTTTGCATTAATTTCTCTCCTTAATAAGTCATAGGTGCTTCGTCAGTCCTACTTTATGAGATCTTGTATTTTCCATCAGCAAACCCAGACCACGAAAATGACTTTCCTGAGAAATGGGGCTTGGCAATTGGAGCCAATAACAGGAATAAACCAGTGTCAAAACACGCAGACCATGTGGCCCAAATGGTTGGGCCTTGCTGGGCATTCAATAACCAGATAGATACACAGAGGATGTCTCCTCATTGTGGAAGTCCAGGGGCAGTACTTAATTTTGTTTTCTAAAGAAAACAATAAGCAGCCCACATAATTAGAAATTGATGGCCACGGTTTGAATTATACAAACAGCAGAACAGGAGGAAAACATTAAGCAAAAAAATATATAAAACTCTTGTCAGCATTATTTTTGCTTAGCCTGAGTCTTCGTGGTTGACTTTTGCATAGTGTTTTTTTTCCTTTTTTCCCTTCCTGTGTCAGCGGTGTTCTCCACATGGAAGCTGTTGTTCTGGATCTCAGAATCAAGTGCTGGAAGGTTCACCCTGCTGAAAAGTTGAGGCTGGCTTTTTTCAGCTGGCTGAGAGTTCATCAATGGTCACCCCTCAGAGCCCTATGTTAATAAATAAATGCTGTAATAGAAAACAAATTCAGAAAATGAGTCATGAACTTTTTGTCTCCTCCTAGGAAAGTTACATTAGTCATACAATGAAGGAAAATTTCACCCTTTCTCTTCACCTGTGTATAAATCCTTCTCATCCTGAGTTTCCAAGGCCACAGCAAACCCTTTTGGAAGCAACGAGTAACTTGAATGGCGAGCTCCCAGTGGAACTGGATGTGACAACCAGAGACAAGGCCAGCATGAAACAGAAAACAAGCTGCCACACAGCTGGTTGGTGGATTCAGAGGCCACCCTTTCTCAGAGTCTGGATTTTGGAATGGTTCATAGGGTGAAGTCATCACATAAACAACCAGCTGTGGAAACTAAATAAGCCTTTTCATAGTTTCCACTTATGCAGCTGTGGAAAAACATGCAAAATGAAGGTGAATTTGGTCTGGAGGCCTATTGTTAATTAACACAGGGCCTTCGAGGATTGAAACTCATTTTATTTTAGAGAACAGTTGATTATTCCCAATATTTCTCCATTTAACAGACCAATTTGGCCTGTTCTTAAAACCAGAAAGGTTGGAAGCACCTCACAGTGGATCACTGCAACCATAATTCTGTGGTCCCATCATTGCAACCATAATTCTATGGTCCCATCCCATAATTCCATAGTCCCCCATATCAGATATTACTGAAATTACTTACTCCATCCAATATTACTTACTCCATCCAATCAGCAACTGGTAAATACTCTGCAGTCATAAATTTGGCTGATAGGTTTTGTTCACTATCTATTTCAAAGCCTGTCAGCCAGTTTGCTTTCACACCTGAGGTGACTCAGTTCTTCTTTACTGGGGTACCCATGGAGTATCTCCACAGCCTTGCAGTCACACACAATCTTGCAGACAAGATCTCAAGAATACCCAACTTTCTCTGAAAGCACGCTTAGGACATCAAACTGATCACATTCTCCTCCTTCATTTGCTACACTAATGCAGAGAATAGAAACACAAATGAGCTCACAAACAAGGAGTGGGCAGTTGTCCCCCACACAGTACAGTGCCTGGCCACCTTCAAGTCCTGACATTGTCAGGAAACAGTGATTGAGTCTCTTAGCATCCACAGCATTAAAACAAGCCCAGCAAGTTTTAGGCTTTTCGGGTTGTGGAGATAATGTATTCCTCATTTACAAATTTTATGTAAGCCCATTTGTATTTTTCCTTACATTTATTTTATTTTATTTTTTTAAAAGCTTTTTATTTATTTGTGTGTGTGTGTGTGTGTGTGTGTATGTGTGTGTGTGAGAGAGAGAGAGAGAGAGAGAGCAAGCAAGCACAAGCAGAGGGGAAAGGCAGAGGGAGAGGGAGAAGGCAGAGGGAGAGGCAGGTCTTGATCCCAGGATCCTGGGATCATGACTTGAGCCAAAGGCAGCAACTCAATGGACTGAGCCCCCCAGGTGCCCCTGTTCCTTACATTTATACTGTTATAGTGTTAATTACTGAAGCCCACTTCTACTGTATATTTACTGTTACTGTTTCTAAGTAACTTTGAATGGGGTTACCTACAACAGAAAGCTCTAGGAACTCCTGTTAATGCCCCCCAGAGACTCTGTCATTGTAGAGCATTTAGCCACCTCCTCTCAAGCCTCCTGGAGTCTCTGGACCACCCATGATGTCAGAAATTGCCAATGCACAGGCCCTGAACATGTGACCCTCTGGACCCAGCTGACAATTATGCCTTGGATCATGAAAGCAGCATCCTGCCAGCTCAGCATGGTCACTGAGGCTTCCCTGCTACCAGATGGAGCCAAGCCTGTATCTTCTGGCATATCTTACCTGTAGTTGGGAGGGGAGTAGCCTCTCTTGTCCTCAGTTCTTTGCTAAATGTCATGGTATGGAGGAGATTACCACTCTCCAAGACTCCACTTTCTACCTAAGAAGTCCCTCAGGATTAACAGAGCAAACAACAATGCGGATTTGGACACTTTATGTATGGTATTGCTGCCATCACATGTAATAGGGGTTTGTGGGAGAGTTTCTGCTTTTCATCCCTTAGTCAGATCTTACCTGATCAAGGATGGGACCTTAGCACAATTGGCTGAATTTCAGCCACTGTCTTAGCAGTGGAGGTCTGGGTCAGCAGTTGGCCTCCTTTGCACATTTTACACACATGGTGCCATTATCAGTGGTCTGGCTGTCTGACTTGGCCAATGGCAGCAACAATTCTTTGTCCAAGGTGGACTTTTTCAGGGTAAAGAACTCTGGGAGGCTCTTGCCTCACACATATATAAATGAATGTCACATGTCTCTGCATATACTAAAGGCACAATTCAAGACTTCACCAAGACATTCTTTATCCCCTTCAGAATTCCAGATGATGATTGACCAAGGTGCTCATTTTATTTTTTATTTATTTTTAATTTTTAAAAAGATGTATGTATGCATTTATTTATTTATGAGAGAGAGAGAGAGAGAGAGAGAGTTGGGGCAGGGGTAGAGGGAGAGAATCTTCAAGCAGACTTCTCTCTGAGCTCGGAGCCCCACATGGGGCTTGATCTCACAATCCATGAGATCATGATCTGAACTAAAACCAAGAGCCAGATGCTCACCTGAATGAGCCACCCAGGTGCTCATTTTACTTCTCAAAATACATAACACCGAGCTCTTGGATAAGGCATTCAAAAGAACTTTTACTTCTCTTATGGGCTCTAGGCTTCATAGAACACTCTAATGGCCTACTTATGCAAGTTCATTCAGTTAAATAAAACATGGAACATTTCAGCCATAAATCAAAAACATCAAGAGTAATTGTAATAGACTCTAGCTCAATTTTTGACATGTGACAGCTGAGAGCTTTATAATGCCACCATTTCCTCCTTCCCTTCAACTGCACATCTGGGCAAATGAGTTAAAAAAGCCCAGGCATTCCCTCCTTTGGTGCTGGTGGGAAGATCAAACCAGGGGACCCTTGGTTCACATGTGGGAACCCTCACGCCAGCCCTGCCCCCTAACCACCATTAAACTCCAAGCCAGCTGCCCCTTTCTGCTCTCTCAAGCCATTTTGGGGCCTCCTTGGGGCCCTGCCCTTCTCTTCCCAGAAAACCTAATTATATGAATAATCTTTTCAGATGCTAATGGTGTATGTGTGGCATCATCAGTCTCAACATCCAAACCAACTTTTAGGTGGAGGTCCATCCTGTTTCTGTGAGATGTCCACAACATATATTATGGCCCTAACATAACAGAGTTTATTTCTTGCTCACATAACATTCCAATTGCATATTTCTCATCATGGTTGGTTTTCTTCCACATGTTGATTCAGAGGCCCAGGTTCCTTCTATCTTGTGGCTCCACTACTCTCTAAGAACTTATCTTTGTTATTTGCGACTAATCATGAAAGGGGAAAAAGATCATGGAGAAGGTAGTCCTGTTTCTTAAAAGTCTTGGTCAAGAATGATGTACTTTACTTCTGTTTGCATTCTATAAGTGACAACTAATTATATGGCCACACCTAGATAACAGGAGGTGCTGGGAAGTGTAGTTCTCTGTGTCTTAGTAATAAGTCTCTACTTTGAAGGGGAACAAGAATTTTTCATGGGCAGAAAACCATTTTTGCCACAGGGACATAATCTATGTTTATGGGTGTCTGAGAACCTACATGGAATACGGTCCTACCTTGGCATAAGGACAAATGTGCATATGATAGCCTGGTCTTCTGACTATGGAACAACTACTTTTAGAGTGAAGTTTTTGGGATCAGGTATTTCAACTGTTTTGGTAGCTTAATCTTTGCTTTCCCTTGGGCTCTTCCTTCCTGCTGCTACTTCCTTCTCTTCCTTTTCTTCAACATTCATGAACAAAGGCCAAAGTAGCAGAGATGATGTGGTGGGGAGAAAGTAGCCTGGATCAGTCTTGCTTGGCTATATTAACAGGGGTATGGGTGAAAAAAGGAGGACCAATCCATTCTTCCCTCTCTGTTGCAAGCCCTGAGCCAAGCTCCAGCGAGGCCTGTATGCCAAAACTTTTGTAGCTGTTCATGAGGTCTTAAGCTTCTTAGCTCCTTCATTTCCAAGCAATTAATTTTGAAACTAATTTGGGGACAAATATGCTTTCTGTTGAGAAAATAACCCAAATAAATATTTATTTCTATTCAAGTGTCTCATATTGACTCACCCAGAACCCACGCTTCCCCTTTCTTTTATTTTTCTATTTCATTTCCTTAAAAAAATAACTGTGATGGCCTGGAGACTTGGTGATAACACCCAGATTATCCTTATGTTAGGGTGTTTTTTTTGGTTGTTGGTCAAATAATCACTTCCACGGTGTTCATGCTTTTGTACTGAATTTTAACACTGCTCCATGAATCAAAATATCAATAACAAGCTAATAAAATCATATCGAGCTGGGGTTGAATGAGGGGAATCAGTGAGCCACAGGTCTCTCATGCTTTCTCTTGGCATATAGATTTAACATCACAACTGATCTAAATCCATAGAGTAGCTAAGCCCACCATGTGCTGTTTTCATTTAAAAAAAAAAAAGCCCTCTCAGACACATCTTTCCAGGTCTTTCTGTCACTTTAATACCTTTTTAAATGATTGCAAATCAGATTTTCCCACTGATTATGTCTTTTGTCCCAAATGATAGGTGATGGCTTCTGTTTCTTCCCTTCTCTGGTTCTGAATGGTGTTCAAAATAAGGCAGCCCTTTGCACTGAGTGTTTGCTGCTATCAGAGAATTTCTGTAGGATGTGAACAGAGCTATGGTGACATCAGTGATTGGATACGGTCTCCTTCAGAGCTGTGTGCACTGAACAGACCATTATGGCATTTTGTGTGTGTGTATGTGTGTGTGTGTCTTCCCCAAATAACTGTCCTCCTTGTTTGGGGATTTAAAATGTTCATGTAGTTTCAAGTAAGAGAAAGAATAAAAAAATTCTTGGCAATCTAGGATTTGGTGAATGAACCTTCATGACATGGGATGTATGACTTTCAGCAAAACTTTTAACCTCCCTGAGCCTCAATTTGTTTGTCTGTAAAAGGAGGAGATTGGAAACCTCGGTGAATTTTCAGGTCCCTTCTGTGTATGAAATTCCAAGTTCTATGTTTGGGGACTTGAAATGCTTGACTCAAATTGTTCACATGGCTTTTCTCAGCCCGTGGTGTTCTTGCTGCATACTTTGTAACGCTCTACGAGATCTTCCCTCTGTTTAGAACAGCCTTCCCCCAACTTTTTTCTTTTCTCTCCCTTTCTCCTTCTTTCTTTCCCCTTCCCTCCCTCTTTCCTTCCTTCCTTTCTTAGTGCCCGAGTCTTAGTCTCTTATTGTTGTGTCACAAGCCACCCCAAGAATTACTGGCTGAAAACTACAATGATTTTGTACTTTTCACAAACGCAGGGGTTAACTGGGTGGTCTCATCTGTACTCATTTGTGCAGACCACTGGCAGCTCAGCTGGGGCTCGAAGGTATAAGATGGACTTGCTCACATTGCTGGGGTTTGGGCACTGCCTCTTGGTGATGGTCCTCTCATCATTCTGGGATCTCACTTAGGTTTCTTTACATGGTGGCAGGAGAATTCAAAGAAATTAAAGGTGGAAGATGCAAGGCCCATTGAGAGGTAGGTTCTAGAACTCAGTGTCACTTCCCCTAGATTCCATTGGTTAAAGCAGGACAAGAGTCAGTCCGGATTGAAGAGGTTGAGGACATAGACTCCACCTTTTAATGCAACGAGCTGCACAATCTCATGGCTGAATTTAGGGCAAGCTCAAGTTCATGGGCAAGCATTCCCTATTCTATTCATTAATTCATCCTTTAATTCAGCCATCCATTCATCCATGTACAAAGAAAATATATCAGGTACTTCATGTCAGCCAGCAGCTGGGCATTGAGAAAAACCTGGAGGCAAACTCACTATGGCCCCAACACCTTCTGTCTCTACTTTATCTTATTTCTCTTATTATGTTGTGATTGTTTGCACATTGAATTTCCTTAGTAGACTGTGAGGTCCTGGTGGAGAGAAGTGGTATCACATCTCACTTTCTGTGGGTGTGACAAAGAGTTATTTTAAAGCTAAGAATATTTTTTTCTTTGTTTTGTATTGTTCCTGAAGGGTGGTAGCATGTCTGTCTGTGGAGGAAGACAGCTGTTTTATTTAGGGCAAAATGCTCATCACTTGGAGAGTCTTGTCTATGTAAAGTTTGAGCCCTCACATGTTTCATAGAAAAGTGAAGGGCAAAGCCAAAGTGCAAACATTCCAAGCAGAGAGAAAACCTCTCTATCAGTGCTTGTCATGCCAGGAAGGAACTTAAAACCCCTAAGTTAAATCTAGGAAGTAGACTAGGCAGGTTTCTCCACAGGAAAACAGTGACCGGGGCTCTTTATCCTTTGAATGTCATAATCACATTCACTAAAAAGTGAAATGCTATTAAATAAGATGGCCCAACAATTGGACTTCATAGGAATTGTCTCTTTCATGTCCTGGGAAAACATGGAGGAATGATTTTATTAGTTCTATCGTTTACACAACCAACCAGGCAGGGACTTAGTTTGAGTGCTTGAATGGGTTTTTTTGTTTAATAATATAAATGAGAAGAAGCAAATTCCTCTTATGTTGAAGGACATAAAACCTAGATTTTGTGTTGTATTTTTTAAAGATTTTTTTTTTTTTGTTTGAGAGAGAGAGAGAGAGAGAGAGAGAGAGAGGAATAGAGATCGAGTAGAGGTAGGGACAGAGGGAGAAGCAGACTTCCTGCAAAGCAGGGAACACAAGGCAGGACTCAATCCCAGGCCCCTGGGATCATGACCTGAGCTGAAGGCAGATAGTTAACAGACTGAGCCACCCAGGCGCCCTTGTGTTGCATTTTTTCTTTTAGTTGGGTTTCTCCTTTTATGCCATTTGTTACCACTTACAAAAAAACTCATACCCATTTTGCCAAATTCACAAATGTATATACACACAGGTAGATCTAGGTACTCATTTACACATGCACACATCACCTGGACCAAATAGTTCAGAGATTTATAGCTTTTTCTTTTTCACAGAATTAGGAGTCTAGTGTAGAAGAAGTTGATGTACATATATTTTCACTTAACATTATCACAAGCACTTTCCCATCTCATTAAATGTTCTTTGAGGAAAGAATTTCCAGTAATGGATGGTAATGTAGCATAATTTATTTAAACATTTTCCCACTGTTGAGTAGTTTTTAGCTACTGTAAATAATGTTCCAAAGTATTTTCATGAACATAAATTTTTGTGTTTATCACCATTTCCTTGGGATATGTTTCCTAATGGCTAATTAGTGGGTCAAAGAGCATGAATGTGTGCATGTCTCTTGCTCTGTATCACCACGTTGCCCTTTAGAAAGGCTGTAACAACATACAATTTCTCGAATAGTGTAGGAGGGTCCATTCCTATGCACTTTCTTTTCCTGTATTGGTAATTTCATTAAAAATCACTTTGCTAAACTGATAGTGAAAATGGCATGCTCTTGTTTTTTTATTTGTCCTTTTATTTATTTTATTAAATGATTTATTTATTTATTTATTTATTTATTTGAGAGAGAGGGAGAGAGAATGGGGGGAGGGACAGAAGGAGAGGGAGAATCTCTCAGCAGACTCCTCACTGAGTATGGACCCCGATGAGAGGGCTCCATCTCATGACATGGAGATCATGACCTGAGCCAAAATCAGAGTCGGATACTTAATAGATTGAGCCACCCAGATGTCCCTATTTGCAGTTTTAGATCCTTAGAACCAGAGATATACAGTATTTCTGTCTCTTTGGATTCTGAGAGTTCATGTCACCATTTTCTGAGCTAGAACTTAACTCTTTTTCATTAAAAGTTAAGTCCAGGTATCAGATATCTCCACAGCAACCTCTCTGAACTCCCCATGGGGAATCTATTCACACAAAGTAGTGTCCAATTCACTGATGATTTTTCAGGGCAGACAGAGGAAGGAGTTGACCTTGCACACCTCACCACAAATGACTCTGATCTTCTTGAGATGCTGTGCCGACCTTTGTGTTCTGGTCTTTCTTCTCACCATTTCCCCAATGTCCAAGGTATCCTTTTAGTTCTTTCTACATGTGGCTCTCAATCTCACCAGGTTCTCCCCTGTTCTTGATTATCCCATTATATCTCAGCCAATTAGTGACCCTAATTTGTTAACCAGCCATGTTCTTTGAGGTTCTCAAGTCACGCCCCCACCCCCAAGAGACCTATCAACAGATTTTTCCCATTAGGAGGGAATGAGATTTTTATATATCAGCTGCTAAGGGAACAACATTTTCTCCATATTGCCTCAGATGCATTATGTACAATTTTTGGTAAAATTAAAAATGATGTATTTCCTAGGTCAGTTTCCCAGTTTTTTCTTGGAGGGGGGTTGCCCTCAGGATCAGCATTTATAAGGGAGTAAAGGAAGCAGGATGGGGCAGAGGGAGCAGTTGAGCTGTAATGTGGTCACAACAGAGGCCTCAGCAGGTGCAGTGGGGAGCTCTGAAACCGACATGGTATTTCAGAGTTACCCCAAACTGAGGCAAGGGGGCTGGACCTTTGTACCTCACACCCACGGACCAGCATTTGGATGTGGCTACCCTCAAAAGAGTGGAAATAACTTTGGGCAATTCCTACCTACCAAGTTCAAATCCTAGGGAAGGACTCAGCTGGGAATCTTTAGCAACCAGTACTCTGAGCAATGAGGGAATAACTCAAGGGGGATCTGGGTGATTTTCCTGGAGACTATTATTTTTGAGATATGCCTACAGTGGAAATCTTTTTGGCTCTAAGGTATGTTTAAGAATCACGCTGGAGGTGTGTGTGAGCTGGAGAAGCAGAGCGACATCTTCAGAACTGGCTGGAGATGTCGGCTGGAGTATTGGTTCTGGCCATTTCATTTCTCTATTCTCACGCAAGTCGCTTCCACACTCTGAGCTTTTGTTTCTTCATCTGTAAAATGGCGTGAATAACATCTTTCCCCTTAAAGGGGTACATAAGAAAATCAACTAATTAATTAATTAGAGCCCATGGAGACATAGGAGAATTTAAATATGATGACTAACGTCAGATATTTAACTTGGTGCCTCTTGACCCTTTGTAGATGCTTGATATGCATAACTTTTGCTTTTCTTCCTTGCTCTTCATTCTCCAGCATTTGTCTCAAGAAGTTTTCTCCCCTTTCACGGTGTGGAACCTGTGTACCCTTACTATTAGTGAATAGTCCTTCAAGCACTTAGGAGGCCGGGTTGGGAAATCGGGAGCTTAGACCATTTGGTCTTTACCTTTAGCTCCAACGTTTTGAAATTCTGTTCTAACGTTCAGTGGTGATTCACCACAGTAGAACACAACCACACAATTAATTCTTATCTCATTAGTATTCTTACTCACATCACCTTGGTTTTAATGAGCTACGTTGGCTATCCCGGTGCTCTGTGTATCAGGTGTTTCTGGTAATTAGAAGAATTACATGAAGAAAATCTTTGGGGACAGCTTCCAGACCAAGAGCACTGAATGATATTCCTTAGTTGTCAGCTCCTTGTAGAGGAAACACTGATCCTGTATCTTTAAAAAGAGAGTTTCTGCTGCATGAAGAACAACATGAGAATAATTAAGTATTTTACACACATTAGTTCTCTCTTCCTAACTAAATAGTGAGCTTTTAGTTGACAGGAATGGTCTCTCCTATTTCTTGCAATGCCAAGTTCATACTGATTGATTAGGCAGAAAACCCTCATGACTGATCATCACTGCTGGATAGCACAGGCGCGCACACACACACACACACACACACACACACTTTGATCATTCAACATCATAGCAGCTGAGTCAATTAGCTGCTGCTGTGTGTACTAATTGCTCCTTAAAGATGGTCTGGGAATTTCTTTATATATTGTGGACTTCCAAATTATCTGTGTTAGCTCGTCCTGCCATAATAAGATACTACAGACAGGGGGATTTAAACAAGAGCAGTTTATTTTCTTACATTTCCAGAGGCTTGAAGTCCAAGATCAGGGTTCCAGCAGGACTGTTATTTGGTAAGGGCCCCTCTTCCTGCCTTACAGATGGCCTTTCTTCCGTGCACATGCTCAGGAAGAGAGAGAAAGAAAGAAAGAGGGAGAGAGAGACGGGGAGAGAGAGGGAGGGAGAGAAAGGGAGGGATAGAAAGAGAGAGAGAGAGATCTCTTCTCTCTTTTCCTCTTGTTTTTCCCTAAAAATTTTCCATTTATTTATTTGAGAGAGAGAGAGAGAGAGAGACAGAGGGAGAGAGTGCTTGCAAGTAGTGGAGGGGGGATGGAGGGGGGATGGAGGGGTAGAGGGAGAGGGAATCTCAAGTGGACTCTATGGTGAGTACACCGGGCTCCATCTCATGACCCTGAGATTATGATCTGAGCCGAAATCAGGAGTCAGATGCTTAATAGACTGAGCCATCCAGGTGCCCCTATCTCTTTCTCTTCTTATAAGCATGTAGTCCTGTTGGATTAGGGCCCCATCTTTATGATCTCAGTTTACCAGAATTACCTCTTTTATAGGCCTTGTCTCCGAATATAGGCACATAAGGACCTAGGGCTTCAACACATGAAATTTGCCAGGATTGAAGGGAGGAACAGTTCAGTCCATAATAATCTAATGTCTTAATAGGATTTTGGCTCTTGTGTAACTATCCAAGAATCAGGTACTCTGTTAGGCAAGTCACTCACTCTGTAATTCACCAGTTCTTTAAGACTCAACTATATATAACTACATATGTACAGGGTGATGGTGACTTGTTCTTGACGTTATGAGGTCTGCAGACTCAGAACCTATTCAATTTGGTTATTCTCCATTCAAGATTTCTTTTTAATGGTTACTTGCGGGGCATTTAAATCTTCAGCTTTTTGTGACTATTTTCTGTTCAAATTTCCTTTGTGTTTCAAACTTTTTTTTTCTGAGCACTGATTTGCTATGTTATGACTGGTTTTCAGAGATGAAGCTCTTCTGTTTCATTTAGGTTGAAAAGTTGCTGTTTGAAGCTGTTTTATGTGAATTTTGCCTCCTTTTTCAGGGTAAATAGGTTTTATTTATTTATTTTCAAGGGAACTGTTTCTCAGAAAAATGATTCCCTATAGGTTTCCGATGGTTTTAATACATCCATAAATAAAGCCATTTCTCCAGAACTACCATGTTACTTAAGAGAATTCTTTTATTTGTCTTCCTTCAAGCCTATATTTGAAAATAATTGATTTTTGCTTTACCTATTCAAATCTTGCTTTAAGCTCTGTTTACCCATTTCCAAGTGCCTGGGAAGATTTGGCGGTAGATGGCCATAGCTGGGTGAAACCACTTGTTTTGAGCTTCCTTTGTTGTTTTTCATTTCTGTTTCTATGGGTCGCAGAGCAAAGGAAAAAAAGCTGTCTGCGCTTGGTCTCCTACTCTTCTTCAGCACAGGACCATTTTGCAAGCTGTAATTTGCTTCCACCCTGAACAAACGATTCTTTTTTTTTTTTTTTTTTTTTTTTTTAGATTTTGTTCCTTTATTTGGCAGAGAGCGAGAGAGAGGCGCAGCAAGACAGGGAACACAAGCAAGGGGAGTGGAAGAAGGAGCAGCAGGCTTCCTGCCCAGAAGGGAGCCCAGTGTGGGACTCGATCCCAGTGCCCTGGGATCATGACCTGAGCCAAAGGCAGACGCTTAATGACTGAGCCAGCCAGGCACCCCTGAACAAAAGATTCTTAAGAGATTCCATGTCCATCATGTATTGAGTTGTGTTGCTGATTTCCTGCTCTCTGGAGGAGAATGGAGCTTTCTAATCCATAGCTGCTCAGACTATGGCCTATTCTGTGTGGTGGGTGAACCACTCACTGATGGTCCAGGATATGTTAAAAATTTAGGGGCACCTGGGTGGCTCAGTTGGTTAAGCTACTGCCTTCAGCTCAGGTCATGATCCTGGAGTCCCGGGATCGAGTCCCACATCGGGCTCCCTGCTCGGCCGGGAGCCTGCTTCCCCCTCCTCCTCTGCCTGCCTCTCTGCCTACTGGTGATCTCTTTCTCTCTCTGTGTCAAATAAATAAATAAAATCTTTAAAAAAATTAGAGTGAACACTTAAAAATATTCACAGCAATTTGCCATTGCAAAGATATCCAAGTGCATAGTCGCTGACCTCATTTTCTTGAGCAGGCTACAGACCTCCACAATTCAGCAGGATAGCCACTAGCTGCAAGTGGCTAATTAGCACTTGAAGCATGGCTAGTCTGAACTGAGATGTCTGTAAATGTGAACTACACAGTGGATTTCAAAGGCTCAGTCTGATAAAAAGAATCAAAAATATCTCATTAATAATGATTGTACGTGTTGCAATGATAATATTTTACATATACTGGGTTAAGTAAACGATATTACACAATTAAGATAGCTTGTGTTTTTTTACTTTTTGTTTCTTTTTACTTTTAACTAGACTTGACTTTTTAGAGCAGTTTTAGGTTCACAGCAAAATCAAACAAAATTATAGAAAGTTCCCATACATACCCTGCCCCCCTCCTTTACGTGCATAGCCTCCCCCACTGTCAACATCCTTAACCAGAGCTGTACATTTGTTATAACTGATGAACTTACACTGATACATTATTATCACCCAAGTCCACAGTTTACACTAGAGTTCACTCACTGTTGTAGATTATATATGGGTTTGAACAAATGTGTAATGACATACATCCACTATTATAGTATCATACAGAATAGTTTCACTGTCCTAAAAGTCTTCTGTGCTTCACCTACTCATTCCTTCCAGTCCCTAACCCCTGGCAACCCCTCATCTTTTTACTATCTCCATAGTTTTGTAGAATATGTTTTCATATTGCTTCTTTGAAACCTGTGTATCTTCTTTGGTGAGGTGACTGTTCAGGTCTTCAGCCCATTTTTTCACTCAGGTTTTTTTTTTCTTATTGTTTAGAGTTCTTTGTATAGTTTGGATAATAATCCTTTATAAATGTTTTCTCTCAGTCTGCGGCTTGTCTTCTCATTCTCTGGACAGTATCTTTCGCAAAGCAGAAGATATTTAATTTTCATGAAGTCAAGCTTATCAATGGTTTCTTCCACGGATTATAGATTTGGTGTTGATGTCCAATGGCCCTCTAGATTTTCTCATATGTTATCTTCTGGGAGTTTTACAGTTTTGTATTTTACATTTAGATCTAAGATCTGTTTTGAGTTAATTTTTGTGAAGCCTGTAAGGTCTGTATCTAGGTTTTTTGGTTTTGTTTTTTTGTTTTGTTTTGTATTTTTGGATGTGGATGTCTAGTTGTTCCAGTGTCATATATCAAAAAGACTATCTTTTCTCCATCGAATTGCCTTTCCTCCTTTGTCAAAGATCAGTTGACAATATTTAAGTGGGACTATATCTGGGCTCTCTATTCTGATCCATTGATATATTTGTCTATTCTTTTGCCAATGCCACACTATTTTGATTATTGTGGCTCTATAGTAAGTCTTGAAGTCATGTAGTGTCAGTCTTCCAAGCTTGTTCCTCTCCTTTAATATTGTGTTTGCTATTCTGGATCTTTTGCCTCTCTGTATACACTTATGAGTCAGTTTGTTGACATCCACAAAGTAACTTGCTGGGATTTTCTTTGGAATTGCATTGAATCTATAGATCAAATTGGAAAGTCTGAGATCTTGACAATAGTGAATTTTCCTCTTTTACTTTTTTAATGTGGCTACTAGAAAACTTAAAATGACATATGTGGCCCTTATTGTATTTTTACTGAACTGTGTGGGTATAGACCATTTCAAGTGTTATTTACAAGTAGTTTGAGAAGTGCTGCTTTCTGCACTTTTGGGCAAAGACCTTCTGTTGTGAAGTACAGTAAGGACTGGGCACTTCAGGTAGGTTTTTCATTTTTTAAAGATTTTACCTTTATTTATATTTTTGAGAGAGAAAGAGAGAGAAAGCAAGGGAAGGAGAGAGGGAGAGGGAAAGAGAGAATCTTAAGAAGACTCCATGCTGAACATGGAGCCCTTTGCAGGGCTTGATCTCACAACCCTGAGATCATGACCTGAGCCAAAATCAAGAGTTGGACACTTAACCAATTGAGCCATGCAAGTGCCCCTCAGGTAGTTTTTCATGTTCCTGAATATTATTTGCTCTAAATGCCTTCTAGGGTCATTGACATCTTCTCAGGTTTTGTCTCTGAGTCACATGTCATAGCAGAATTATCACATTCCACTGAAGTCTCATTTATAGAAATAGGATGATAGTGTGTGTGTGTTTTACCAAAACCTTTTCCCTTTATCCTTTTTCCCTAAGCCCCTCACCCCTCACAAGGGACACCTCTCCTCCACAGATATTATTTCCTGAGTTTGACTTATGTGACCAGTTCATTGTCATCTCTGAGTTCACTATACTGATGAGCAACTCCACCCCCTTCTCTCAAGCTGCCCCAGTGTTATTTCCTCTGTGAGACTGCCCTACTCCCTGGCCCAAGCAGAGCCTTTCTTATATGATTTCCCATAGTACCTTCTCCTTGTCCTACATCTGAACATTTACCTGATTGCATTGTAAGCGTTACGCAGTTGGCCTTCCTCATCAGAGGAACCCAGAGCTCAGAAAGTTTGCTTTATTCATCTTTGTAATGCTGTATCTAGGCAATTGAATGTGTAATGTAACTCTTTCAAATATTCTCCAGGTTAGAGCAGCAATGGTTTTTATTTTATTTTATTTATTTATTTTTATTAATCATTTTTTTAAATTTATTTTCAGCATAACAGTATTCATTGCTTTTGCACCACACCCAGTGCTCCATGCAATCCGTGCCCTCTCTAATACCCACCACCTGGTTCCCCCAACCTCCCACCCCCCGACCTCTTCAAACCCTTCAGATTGTTTTTCAGAGTCCATAGTCTCTCATGGTTCACCTCCCCTTCCAATTTCCCCCAACTCCCTTCTCCTAACTCGCCATGTCCTCCATGCTATTTGTTATGCTCCACAAATCAGTGAAACCATATGATAATTGACTCTCTCTGCTTGACTTATTTCACTCAGCATAATCTCTTCCAGTCCCGTCCATGTTGCTACAAAAGTTGGGTATTCATCCTTTCTGATGGAGGCATAATACTCCATAGTGTATATGGACCACATCTTCCTTATCCATTTGGCCGTTGAAGGGCATCTTGGTTCTTTCCACAGTTTGGCAACCGTGGCCATTGCAGCTATAAACATTGGGGTACAGATGGCCCTTCTTTTCACTACATCTGTATCTTTGGGGTAAATACCCAGTAGTGCAATTGCAGGGTCATAGGGAAGTTCTATTTTTAATTTCTTGAGGAATCTCCACACTGTTCTCCAAAGAGGCTGCACCAACTTGCATTCCCACCAACAGTGTAAGAGGGTTCCCCTTTCTCCACATCCCCTCCAACACATGTTGTTTCCTGTCTTGCTAATTTTGGCCATTCTAACTGGTGTAGGGTGATATCTCAATGTGGTTTTAATTTGAATCTCCCTGATGGCTAGTGATGATGGACATTTTTTCATGTGTTTCATGAGTTTGTTCTCCATAGTTAAGAGTCTATTTATTGGTTTGTCCCTCCCCCCCGCCCTTTGTTCATTTGTTTTGTTTCTTAAATTCCATGTATGAGTGAAGTCATATGGTATTTGTCTTTTCTCTGACTGACTTCTTTCATTTAGCATTATACCCTCTAGATCCATCTATATTGTTGCAAATGGTAAGATTTCATTCTTTTTTATGGCTGAGTAATATTCCATTCCACGTACACACACACACACACACACACACACACACACACACCACTTCTTTATTCATCTGTCGAGGGACACTTGGACTGCTTCTATAATTTTTGTAAGTAATGCTGCTATAAACACAGGCATGCATGTATCCCTTTAAATTAGTGTTTTCACATATTTTGGTTAGATGCCCAGTAGTCCAATTATTGGATTGTAGGGTGGTTTCACTTTTAACTTTTTGGGGAACTTCCATACTGTTTTCCAGAGTGACTGCACCAGTTTGCATTCCTACCAACAGTGCACGAGGGTTCCTTTCTCTCCATATCCTTGCCAATACTTGTTTTTTCTTGTGTTCTTGATTTTAGCCATTATGACAGGAGTGAGGTAATGTCCCATCATAGTTTAGATTTGAGTTTCCCTGATGATGAGCAATGTTGAATACCTTTTCATGTGTCTGTTGGCCATGTGTATGTCTTCTTTGGAGAAATGTCTGTTCATGTCTTCTTAGAGCTGCAACGAGTTTAAAAAACAGCAACATATTTTGAATGGTCACTATCAATCATTCAATTAAGAAAGACTGTCTGGTTACTTCTTTTGCAAAAAGCTATTCTGGGTACATTAGTGAGGATATAGTCCTTCCTCTCTAAAGAAGTCTTATCAGTGAGACTTTTCTGTCACTAATCCCCTGAATCCCTTTCTGATGTGTAGAGATGTCCCCACCTTACAAATTTTGGTGGCAGGAAGGGTCTACCTCCCAGTAGAAAAACTTAAAATACCTGATCTATACTTTCTCAGCTTCCCTTGCAGCTATGCATGGGTGTGTGGCTGCCTCTCAATGATTCAAATACACTCCTTCCACATTGGACCTGGAAGTAGTCACTCAAAGAAACTGGCATTAGGGGAGGCCTTTGTTTCCCAGGGAAGAGTGTGGCTAGTGGAGCAGCAATGTCTGACCTTTGGGGGTGGTAGCCGCAGAATTTCCTCTGATCTGTGGAATGATGTAGGGTATCATTTTGAACCAGGTTTTCCAGATCTCTGGGCATTTCTGTGAGTTATCAATATGCTTTTGATAAATTCCTTTTCCATTTGAATCGGTTAGAGTTGGTTTCTATTGCTGACAACTAAATACACTGACTGGACAATAAGAAATAAACACATGAAAGTTGAAGTAAGCATTAAACCTCCCCACATAGAAAATGTCACGAAAGCAATAGAAAAGGCCATTATGGGGGTGCCTGGTTGGCTCAGTCGGTTAAGTCCCTGGCTCTTGGTTTTGGCTTAGGTCATGATCTCGGGGTTGTGAGATGGAGCCCTGTGTCAGGCTCCACACTCAGTGTAGAGTCTGCTTGTTCTTCTCCCTCTGCTCCTCACCCCCTCCCATTCTCTCTCTCTCAAATAAGTAAATAAGAATTTAAAAAAAGGCCACTACAGAACTGAAAGGAGACTTTCTGGATTTAGCAAATAAAAACAAGGACGTATGGTTAAGTTTGAATTTCAGATAATGCATACTTCTTTAATATGAGTCAATTCCAAGAAATATTTTTTCAATGATTTTTATAATGGTATAATGTAGAAATATATGATTTTAGAGTATTGTTAGCATTAAAGTATACTTATTTGATCTGACAGTCCTACCAGGAAGAGGATGGAAAAGCTGACCAGAAGGGCCTGGAATTACCCAGTGAAGGTTTCCAAGGGTTGTGAGCTTTGAGCTCAGCTTTAAAGGAGGATTATAGTTAACAATACTGCATTGAATATTTGAAAGTTGCTAACAGAGTCGATCTTAAAAGTTCTGATGATAAGAAAAAGAAAATTTGTAAGTATGTGTGGCGATGGGTATTAACTAGACTCATTGTGATGATCATTTTGCAAACAAATATGAAATCATTATGTTGTGCACCTGAAGCTCATATAATATATGGCTGTTATACCTCAATTTTTAAAAAAAGAGACATATCAACCCACCCAAAAGAGAAAACAACAACAAAACAATAAAGGAGGATGGGATATGGGGGGAAAGATGATAAAAGAAATAAAGAAGAGAACTAATGAATTAAACTTCTACTATTTGCTGGATGCTCTTCTAGGCACTTTAATGTATAGTTAACTCATTCCAACCTCAGAACAATGCCATTAGAATAGCCAAGATAATTTAAGTCTCTGTTGATGAATGAATGGACAAAGAAAATGTGAGATACACAACCACACACTCCATACAATGGAATATTATTTAGCCTTAACAAATAAGGAAATCTTTCCATTTATGACAACAAGAATGAACCTGAGGGACATGATGCTAAGTGAAATAAGTCAGATACAGAAAGACAAATCCTGCATTATCTCACGTGTGGAATTTCAAAAAGCAAAACTCATAGATATGGAGTAGATTGGTGGTTACCAGGGACTAGGGAGTGGGTGGGGGAAAAGGGAATATGTTGATCAAAACATAAAAACTTTCAGGTATAAGATAAGTTTTAGGATCTAAGGTACAACATGGTGATTCCAGTTAGTAGTACTGTAATGTATACTTGAACCTTCCTAAGAAAGTAGATCTTAAGCCTTTTCACCACACATACAAGAGGCAACTATGAGAGGTTATGGATATGTTAATCAGCTTCATTGTGACAAGCACTGCACAATGTATACATATATCAAAGTATCACATTGTGCATCTTAAATATGTATTATTTTCATTTGTCAATTATACCTCAATAAAGCTGGAAAAAACCCAAATACTGTGAAGTAGGTATAACTAATCTCTCCCTTTTATAATATACAAGTCAAGAAAATAAGACTCAGAAATTCAATAGCCTGTCTAAAGTTATACAAGTAGTGAAGGGAAGAAACCAGATGCATATTTGGGATGGGGACTCCCTTAAAGCCTGCAGTTGTCAGTAGGAAAGAGCTTGTGTGAAGGATGACAACCAGCTTTTCTTACACATGGTGAGGGTTAGTCCTATGTGTTGGGTACACAAGGAAGGTTACCTCTGCAAATCAAAATGTATTTGGATTTGATTCAGTGTGTCGGAATAGACTAATTATTTTGGATGCAATATGTATTTAGTATCAGATACATAAAGGAGAAGAATATAGAGGTAGAGAAATGGATTATAATCTTTATATGAACTTTATATAATCATAATCTTTTCCCTAGTGATTTCCATTTGAGTTGAAGTGGGCTTGGTCTGGGGTGAGAATTTGGAAAGAATAGGGGATGAACATGCATAACTGAAAAATCTTAGTCCCTATAATGGGAAGCCTAGAAAGGTAGAAGTTGAATGGAGAGAGCAATAAATTTACTTTTAGATACTTTATTTGTAGGATGCCATGGGACAGATATACTAAAATAACTCATAACATGGGCCCAGAGAAAGTCTCAGAGGCATCTGTTATTAGGTGAAGAGTGAAGATATATGAGAAAATCATACCCTGGCAGAAGAATGGAAAGATGAAAGAGAAGAAGGCCAAAGTCCGACTCTTGAGGGGAGGAGGTGGTGGAGGCATGCTGATGGGGGCAAGGAGAAGAAGTTGAAGGGTAGGACAGGGAGGTAAGAGAAACAGGCAAGTAGCTAGGAGAGCAGAAAGATAGAGAACTAACTGGCCTCTCTGGGGTGTCAAACCCATAACTGGGCCTCACTGGTTTGTGTGACTCCACCAGTCAGAGTCAGTGTCCATTCCAGCCCTATGGAAAGACAACATTCCATTCCACAATGTGGCTTTGCTTTCACTGGAGGACTAACATTTGAAAGATTGGAAGCATTAGTCTAGACCTCTGCCCCAGACTGTAAGCCCATGTGTTTGTGTGTTTGCTCTAAAATAAGGTGACATAACAATCTGGTTTCAGAGTTTTTGCAGCTGTTCTGTGCCTTTACAATTACACAATGTGCTGTGTGCCCTGCCTTGCACACTATGCCTTAAACGACATTTGGTCATTCTCTTTTCTTCACTTCACTGGATTCTGAAGTTATAGCATATTTCAGTCACTGGAGTTATGGTTATCTTTATGGAAAATTAAACAAGTAACCGTTTGCATGCCAAAAGAAGCTGGAAGATGATCTCAGATTGCATGCTTCTTTCATGGCGTTCTCTGCTAGAGTCTTGTGCTAATCATCTAAATATTTTGATTCAACACTTACCATTGGATCCTTTGGTCTCATGACTTGTATGTTCAAAATTCCAGATGTGGAATTTGTCCCTTGATATGTTATTCAACAAAGATGTTGCTCTGGTTTGCCAAGTCTTACAGGCTGTGAGCAATAGTGGCTTGGAGATTTAGTGTATTTGATTGCTGCCTTCTCAATAGGAAAATACACTGCACTCTTTGTTGGACAGTTGAAATGTCCTCTATGTTGTGTTTAGTTTGTAAAACCTAATTTAACACCATGATAGACAACAAGGCACAGGGACACATGCTAAGCCTGTAGCTTTTAAAGCAGAAGGAGAACCTATATTCATATGTATGTTTTTTGTCATCTAGAAGGACATCCAGGTTCCCTGCTTCTGACTTGCAGCCAAGAGAGGGACTGGATAGGTATTTAGGCGCTATGTAGCTTAATGCAATTTAGGAAAGTTACCTTTGGGTTGTAATTAGGTGTTTTCCTTACGTATCGAGTTTGTGCCCAGAGAGAACTTGACTGTGATTCTGAGCTGGAGCAAAGGCTTGACTTGAAACTCCTCTTCTGCTTAGCTACTGATTTCCCTTTCTGAGGGGCTTCTCCTTTTAGCAACAAATTTGTTTTCTAAGCAGAGTTATTTGACATTCCACATACAGGATCTTCTTTTGCTTTTCTTTCTCTTTTTTGGCCCACAGCAGCCTTGGCCTTTGGGAAGCTTCTATAAAAGGCTTTGGAGCAAACTCCAGATAATGTAAGAGCAGCAATTTAGGCTGGAAAAGTACATGGGGACCTAAATGCTAGTTTCAGTATTCTTTGGCTATGTCTGTTGAATGTGGTGGACATGACCATAGAGGAAAGTCTTGGTCAGTGGAGTCATCATGGCTTGCCAACTGGTCGACCTCTTGGACATTGTTCTTCCCTCTAGCAGCACATCGTCTTATGTTGACTCTGGCAGGTCTGGTGTACCAAACTTCAGGAAGGGGTTTCTCCATGCCAAACTTCACCCCACAATGTCCTGAATCTGGTACAATCTGGGTCTCCCTCCTTTTGATGGGAGAAGCTTCACCATCCTGAAGAATCCACAAATCCTTGTGTCTTAGTTTTGGTTCCGCCAGAAACTGGCCCTGAGACAAGGATCTGAGGGCAAATAGTCTATTTGTAAAGTTACCTTAGGAAAGAGCAGTGAGGGAGTAGGGAAGTGAGACAGGAAAGAGAAAGCAGTTTATGAAGGTTTATATATATCCAGCAGGTTACTACTATGGCCACCTGGGGCTCAGACCCACTGGGTTTCTCTGGGACACAGAATGGAACACACTCAAGGGTTGCCCCAGCAAGGAAGCTAGGGTAGTTATCCAACTCCTTACCCACCATCTACTGAGGGCTGATCCCAGAGCAATCAACTCCCTGGAGCATTTGCTTTGCCAAGCTTCATGACAAATACTAAGCAAGAGAGAGACCTGCTGGTTTGGATGAAAATGGGAACCCTGGCACATTTAGGAGAACCAGTGTCTATGTTGAGTCTCAGCCCCTTCCACCTCAGTTCATCTTTCTGGGAGGAAAGTGGTGGGTACCAAGTTACAATGTCCGAGTTCTATGGGTTAATGGGAGAGCCTGAGAGCACAGTTGCATCTGCCCTGAGCTGTATGTAGTCTCTCTGTAAAGATAGCTCTAACTTCTCCCAACTTCTCTGTTCATCTTGCATATGGTTCCCAAATAAGTTTTTCCTTGAGTGTTGCTCAAGATGCCCCCGGCCATCTTCTGGCCTTGTCTTCTAAGATTCCTTTCTCTAATTTGATTCCAGCCTACTTGCCAGGCAGCCCCCTTATCTGAACTCTATGCTCCATTCAAATGAGAGTATCCTGAGTCACATTTAGGTTTTCTTCCTTCTGGAACTCTATGTTGTTCCATCCACCTGGGGTATTCTCCATGAACCCGGTTCTTACCTTATTTGGTCTGTTGGAATCTCACCAAGTCTTTAAGGCCATGCCCCAAGTCCTTGAAGCCTTTTCTTGCCCTTTTAACTCTCTGTGACACTTTTACTACTGTCTTCTATTATTGTTTCTGGTATATGTTCTCTCTCCTATTAGATCTTAAATGTTTTGGGAGCAAGGACATGTTTTATTCATCTCTGCATCAGTCCACATTCATCCTGTTAATTTAACAAAGATTTATTGAGAGCTAGAGACTTCACTCAGCACCAGGGCTCCAAAGATTAATGAGACATGGTCCTTGCTCTCAAGGGAGCTCCCAGGCTAGGTGTGGAGGTGTGACTGGTGTAAATAAATGTGTGTGTGCCCATTTCAGTGCTTCAAACCTTAGTGAGTAGTCAAAGATCATAAGTACAGAGAATGAATGAAGGTATGGGAGGAGGCTTATCTCCAGCCTGTTTCCTGCAAATGCTCAGGAATTCATTTGGGAAGATAGATTTGGGGAAGAAAATGGACAGAATTAGATTATGGTGGGAAGCACTTCTGTTCATAGGGACAATAGTATGGTTTAAGAAAGGGCAGGTAAGCTTTAAAACCAGATTGCTTTGAGTTTGAATTCTAGCTGTGCCAATGTATAAAGCTATGTGAACCTGGGCTTGCTGCTTGCTTACTTCCTTATGTATAAAATAGGTAATACCCAACTAATAGCATGGTGCGGGATTAAATGATATGCATAATGCCTAGTGCACATTTGAAATGTAGTAGAAGCTTGGTAACTAATGGATTTCTCCCTACCACCTGCTTTAAGAAAAAAAAAAGGTTTTGAATTTTCTGTCTATGCTAGAATAATCTGGGTAGAGAGGGTTTTGATCTTCTCTATACCTTTCTCTACCTAACTGGAAAAATTTAACTTCAATGTATTTTTCATTATTTTTAAATTTTCATGCCCATTTCAACCTTAGACTTAGGGTGCTGCTCTTCTCAATGGGGAGGAGAGAGAAGACATGATAATCTTTTGGGGGATTTTAAGGAGACCTTTAGATAGAGTATTGTACTGAAAATAGGAATTGCTTTTAGAAGTTAGATCCCCTTTCCATCAGAACTTATAAATCATTACAGATTCAAGGGTCTTCAGGAAATGAGAATTGGCTCCTTTTTAAAAAATCATTTTCATTTATTTTTAGAGGATTCAGTGGAAAAAATGCTGGTTATTGTGCTCTGGGGTTAACAACTTTTTCTTCCTTCTTTTCCTCAATCCACAGTTATTGAGCACCTACTGAATGCCAGGCACTGACTACTGAGCAAATAGTGGCCAAAACAGACATGGGCATTGCCCCATGGATCTTATAGCCTGTGACCACAGAGATTGGCATAGATCAAATATTTACATGGGTAAATATATAATGCCAAGCCCTGAAAAGAGATGGAAAGGAAATTATGGGAAGCTCTGAGTCCTGTTCTAATCTAGGGGGTGATTCATAAGATTTTTCTGGAGGAGGGGGAAATTTGAGTTGACTTAGATTTGTGGCTTAAAGGTGCTAATGTGGCAAAGAGGATTGGAGTGGTTGTGGGTATAGTAGCAAGGCATGGCCTGGCCCTGGAACCAGAAGAAAAACAGGAATTCAGTGTAAAAGGACTAGTGGGGGCCAGAGTCTATAGAGCCTGGTGGGCCTTGGGAAGCCATTGTTTTTTATGGGAAAATGTTGAAGGAATTAAAGTAGGTGGATGCAGTCACGTTTGCTTTTTTGAGAAAGTCCTTTTGGGTGTGGTGTGGAAAAGAGATTGGAGGGATAAAGAATGGAATGGAAGAGAACAGTTAGGGTAGACCAGTTGAGGAAAGACAGAAGCTTGGTTGAGGGCTGCTGTGTTGTGAGGAGAGAAGGGAATGAATCTCTAGAAAGATTGGGGAAGTAAACATAGCATTAGGTGATGGGTTGGTGAGGAGGGTCAGAGACTTATGGGTGATGGCTGACTTTAATCAGTAAAGTCCTAAGAACCACACACACTGATGACCATTCTAGACAATGCCTCCAACTTCAGAGGTGTTCAAGGGCAGTCAGGGGACTGAGAAACCACTAGCCTCTGTGTGAGGAGAACACTTTTCTAGGCAATGGCTCTGCCATCTTCACACATCACTGACGCTTCTAGACCTGAGTCTTGTCATCTACAAAACATATGGGTTCTATTAGCTGACCTCCATAGGTGAGCTGAATGTAGCTATCCATTTATTCTTCAGTAACAAATACATTTTGAATTTTCTAAAGTAACAATTTACATTTGCCGAACACTTTTAAGTCCCCGTGTGTGTGTGTGTATGTGTGTGTGTGTGCGTGTGCGTGCATGTGCATGTGTATGTGTATGTTGGCGGGGGGTGCTTTCATATTAATGATCACATAGATTTTCACAACAATCTTGTAAACTTGTAAGATTTTTTTCTCTAACGTCCAGAAGAAGATACTGAGACCCAGGGAGGTTAGGTCTGTCTACGCTTCCCAACTGTTGGCAAAATGAGAGGACTGGGGTCTCCTAATTCCTCATCTAATGCCTTTATTGCAGATCTTTGGACCTTCTATTGTATATGGGTTTGACTTTGGATTCATTTTGCTCCACTGCCACTTCATTATTTTTAACTACTCTATCCAGGGAGGCAGAGTCAGGCAGGGCAACTCACTTTAGGCAGTTCTGATATTTGGTTCGAAACTACACACTCATTTGAAGTGTGAGACTTCTTTGTGATTATTCTTACCACTCGTGACCCAATTACCAAGAATAATTAATAATCTGGGTCAATTCCAAATGTTTATATAGGGAAAATGTAAGCAGATACAGAGGACATGAAAGACTGGCTTGATTAGGAAGAAATGCATTATTATGGTGGTTTTCGACTTTTGCTTCGAAACCTGGCAGTCACCATTTTATAAGTGGATTTAGTTCTCAAATGAGCTTATGAATGGTGATGAGTCTTAGGGCTGTTCATTTCTAGAACCATATCTGATACATTCCTGTATCTCAAAAGACATTCAGCTCAAGAGAAAAATCCAGCAGTACGAATAAATTTGGAGGGCAGTCTTTCCTTCCTGGTTTACAGGGCTGGGCTGTTATGGATAAGGGCATCTTCATCTCCATCTAACAAACAAATACCCAGCCAACCCTGATTATATACCTACCATGTTCCCATTTCTTACTTGTTCTTTTCTGGAACTGTTTAGCTTTTTAAATCAAAGGTACTGCTTTAGTAATGCAAACTAGAGAAATAGAAGAACCACAAAGGTCCAGAAATCCTAGTCATTCCTTAGGCTTAAAAGCTTGAAAATTCATAGGCCAGAAAAGATCTTTGGCCCGTGTTTAACTATCTACTTCTATGGAACAGACACCTCAAAGCTTAGTGCTCAAAAATAATAACAAATTTATTACATCTCGTGATTTTGTGGGTTCCAAATTTGGGGCAGGGTTCTCCTGGGAAATTTTCCCTTCCCATGTCTTATCGATTGCAGTTACTTGGTGGTGTTCCGTTGATGGCTCCTCTGGTCTGGAAAGTCCAGGATGGCCTCAATCATATGGATGGCACTCTGGTGGTGATGGCTGGAAGGCCATCCAATTTGTCTCCGAGCTTCTCCACTGAGTCTTTCCAACAGCACAGTCAAACTTCTTACATGGCGGCTCAAGACAGTCCAAAAAACAAGTTAGAAGCTGCTGATTTTCTTGAAGACTGAGTCTAGAACTGAGTCTAGCATAGCATCACTTCTGCCACCTTCTGTTGGTCAGAGGAGTAACGTGTCACAATGTAGCCCAGATTCAAGAAGTGGAGAAACAGATCTCACCTCTTGATGGGAGACATCTCAAAAAATTTGTAGCCATCGTTAACCTCCCACATTTTTAGATTTAGAATTCTTTTTATTTTTTTCAGTCCCAGCACCAAGCCTTGATATACCATTTACTCCAGGAACCAATGTTCTGTCCGCCACTAACTTTCCTTGTCTGGTTTGTCCACATTTGGAACCTGTTGATGAAGACTGTTTCTCTTAGTATCAGCATCCAGGGCCTGCTCAGAGATCCTCTGGGACCTTTTTCTTTCTGTGTTCTTGATGCTTCCCTGAAGAGTCCTGTGCTGAATAAGCTTCTGAGCTACGGGGGGGAGTGTGGCGTATTTTAAAAAATTAATCTTAATGAACCTCTTAAACATATATATGTGGATCTCTGTTTGGTGGGGTTTTAGGCTATGTGATAAAAAGAAAATGAATTCAGGAAGTGCTCTGGGTAAATCCTATTTTGGTGAAAAGTTCCATTCATACCATTATTACTTTAAAATTCTTCAAATGTGCCAGGCTCTTTCCCACTGCAGGAATTTTGCACATACCCTTTTCCCTGCCTGGAACAGCTTGTCTTCCACTCTGCTGGGCTAATATCCACTTAGCCTAGGTATGGCAGCTCAAATAACATTCATCCAGGAAGGCCTTTGTCCAAATTAGTCTCCTTTTGACCTTCTAGCCCGTGTTCTTTTCCTTCTTGGTATGCATTGCAATTTGTAATTAGATACTTATTTTCATGTTTATTTCTCTGTCACTTGCCTCTCCTATAATATGTAAGTGTCTTGAGGATATGGAGCTTATGTTTTATTCATCACTGTGAATGAATGTGTGTGTGTGTGTGTGTGTGTGTGTGTGTGCGCGCGCGAGAGTACCACATAAACAGGCTGCTGTATCTCAAATTGTGCCCCTGGGGTCAGCTCCCAGAGCTGTTTCTGCTTTATCATAGTATTTCTGTTGTCTCTATTACTCTATACACTCAAATCAATTTTTTAGAGGTGGTCTCATGCTGGTGGCAGCAGACTGTGTGACTCTGGAGGAAGAAAAGCTCACTTTCATAGGTCAAGGTCAGCCTGGAATTGACCTCTTATCTGGACCCCTGTCTCAGAGAATTATTGAAAATGAATTTGGAGGAAGGAGAAGGAAGAAGCTGGAGTTATGATAGATTGTCATCCTTGAGTCGCTTTTCTCTCTTTCCATAGTAGTAGGATTTTTAGCTGGGTATGTGTTGTTTTGAGTAATGAATATATTTCCCAGCCTCCCTTGTAGCTCAGTGTAGCCACATGCCTATATTTTGGCCAATGGGCTGTAAGCAGAAGCATTAAATACATTTTTTTTTGTCTTCCCTTTGTCTACCTGTTTCCTATAATCCAAGTGCCACCGCCATCTTGACTCATGAAGACAAAGAGCCAGATCCTCAGGATGGAATAGTGAGTTGGAAGGAATTTGCATCACTGAGTACTTCGTGAGCAGAGCTGCCATTTTAGCTTTGGCCTGCCTATTGCTAGACTTGTTATCGGAAAGTAAAATAAAGTTCTACCTTTTTAAAGTGAAGTATTTTTTTAATAGGTTTTTCTGTCCATCTCTGAAAATGCTAATCTTAATGGCTACAAAATTATTTCTGGCATTAGGTTATGTGAGACTGGTTCCCAATAGTGTCAGAAAAACAAAGGAAAAAACAATACCAATGGTTGGACAGTGAAAACATCACTAACCATGAACTCCATGGTATTCCTTAAAAATTTCCAAAGGTAGGTTTTTAATAAAGGAAAAATGATGGTCATGGAAATGATATCTTGAGGTGGAATTTCTTCAGTTCTCATTTCAGGCTTTCCTTTCTTGACTATTATAAAGGATTGGGAAGACTGTTCCTCTCCTAGAAGGCTTTCTGATTTCACCAGCAACTTCTGATATATCTTAAAGCACAAATTGATTCCTTTATTACTGTTAGAAAGTTCACCTGCCAGATTACACTGATTTCCCGGAGTCATTTTGGACAAAGGAAAGGTCACGTTGTTTTTTTTTTCACTAAAGATATGTTTTTCTTCCTGTATCACTTGCCTGGTTTTCTTTTTTTCAGCTTTTCTTTTGTGATAAATGTCTTAAATAAGACATTACCCCCAAGATATTTAAAGCAATAATACTTAACCTTTGTACAACACTTTCATCTCCAGAGTCTTTCGCAATGGGTACTGGAGTCAGAAAACTTCCCACAAAGGCCAAGCGAGTATGGGGAGACTTTTGAGTTCTTGAACTATTAGATACAATTTTAAGAGTAGCAAAAAAGGCATCATCAAGAGCCTAGTTGTACAAGATGCTGCTGTGCTTGGTGTTAGCACAAAGAATTTTGGGTCCTAAAGGATCTTGTCTAGTAGAAAGTCACATGGATGGGTTTCCCCAGAATTAAGCCCTGAGATAAGGATTTGAATGTAAGGAATATATTTGAGAAGTGATCAAGTCAGAACTAGTAGGGGTAGGGAGACAATTGGTGTGGGCAACCCTGCTGGGGACCTGTGAGAGACAGTGTAGAACATGGCTCTGAGTTGTCCTCACCTGAGGGGTGATAGAAAGAGGTTATTTATTGCAAATAAAGTTAAAGGAAAAGAAGAGTGTTTGAGGACAACTGATTTTGTTTAGAAGCTATTTAGAAGTTTAGGAACTATTTGAGGTACCAAACTATGTGCCCGTGTAACTAACGGTGACAAAAAAAGATAAATAATGTATAGCGATTACTTTTAAGAATGATGTATATTTGTTTATGTCAAATAGATAATACAGCAGTTTTAACATTTGAGGAGAGGGCCTTTTCCTACTCTACCTACCTAATATTCATTATCATTTAAAATTTGACTTTGAGGCTCAAGGGGTACTTGTAAGCACCCATCGGGTATGTGGAATTATACTAGGTACTGGGAGAGAGGAGAGAGAGTTGGAAGGGAAAAGATCTTTCTTTGCCAAGCTCCTAGAATTTATAATAGACCAGGGAGAAAAGCTATATGCTAGAAGTTACAGAGATTAATTCTATAATTTATTAGAAGTTTATTTTAAGGTTATATACAAGTCAGTGTAGAGCAGGGTCACATAGGATATAAGTGTTTATGCTAAAGGAATGATAACTAAGGGACATATCACTGTAGGGTAAGCTCAGGAGAGAGTGAATCTAGTGCTTGATTCAAAGGATCTGGCTTACAGGAAAGGAAGAAGGAGGGAATTGCAGAGAGGTGGAAGGGTATGAGCGAGATCATGGTGCTCTTTCATTAGATATATGTTGTGAAGGGAGACTGGTGACAATTGATCAGGTAGGTCCAGGTGATAGAGGACCTTGACAATCAGGCAGATGTCTTGGAACTGGATTCAGTTTGGAAAGTAGGGTGAGGCAGTTTCAAAAGATTTTTTAGTTTTCTGGTTAACTTGACATTATTTTTAGCTGAGGTGCAATTTACATAAAAATGATGGTCAGTTCTTAAGTACACAGTTTGGTGAATTTCTACAAATGCAATCACCACCACACAGGTAATTTCTACCCACATAATCACCACCCAGATAAAGACAGAGAACATTTCCATCACTGAAGAAGGACCATTTATGCACCTGCCCAGTGAATAACTGCCTCGCTTTCACTTCTTAACCACTATTAAGAGTTGTTGAACTGTTTTTAAACTTCATATAAATTGTAGCACACAGCATATTTTTCCTTTATGAGTGGCTTCTTTTACTCAACTTAATATTTTGAGATAAGTAGTTTGTTTACCCATTCTCCTGTGAATGGAAATGTGGGTTGTTTCCAGTTGTTGGGCTATAATGAATAGAATATCTGTGAACATTCTTGCACATATCTTTCAGGGAACATGTGCACTTGTTTCTCTAGGAGTCACTGAGTCAGAGGGTAGTCATATGATTACCTTTAGTAGTTGTTATCACTTTATACTCAGACCAGCAATGGATGATGGATGAAAAATGCATTTCTCCATAGCCTTGTCAATACTTGTTATTGGTAGTCTTTTCCATGTTTTGCCATTCTAATGGGTCTGTAGTGAGAAAAAAATATTTTTAAAGAAAGATTAATTATAGAGTAAAATAAAGAATGGATGGGTTGGAGGGGAGACCAGACCAGACCAGAGACCAGAGACCAGGGACCAGACTCAGGTAAACCAGTTACAGAGCTGCTGTCCCAGTGTCAATGGAATGACCCAAGAGCTTGGCCTGTGGAAATATGGCAGCTATGAGGAGGAAGGGTTTAAACTGAGTGACTTAACAGAGTTTGACACAGACTCAGAGCTCTGTTCTCAGTATGCCTCTCCCCTGTAGAAGAATCTTTCAGCATTTAAGTCACTTGCTATTAGCTGTAGCCAGAAGAGTGGGGTCACCTTTAATTAATCTGCTTGAGAGAGATCTTATTGTATTGTGGACACTACAAATATTTGAAGAAATTTACTAGGAGAGCCTGGAGAGGTTTTCAGGAGTAAGAGGGTTTGTTGTGGGTTAAATGAACTGCCACATGAGATTTTTTAATGTAATGTATTTTTCTGCTTGCTCCTTGCCTTGAGGACCTGGTGTAAGGATTTGCTCTTCCTTATCCCCTTTCTTCTTCTTCCCTGACTTCCTTCTTTTCTTCCATTAATCCATCAGTAAGTAAATATTTGCTGAGGACCTGTTCTGTTCCAGGCCCTGGCTGAATGCCATGGCAGATCCAAAAATGAATTTTGCAAGTTCTGGTCTTCCAAGATCTTGGTACAATCAGTAAAGGATCTGAAACATACAAAGAATGACAATATCAGGCAATGTTCTGTATGCCCTTGCTGTCCCATGTCGGTGCATCTGTGCCAGCCCCACACTACCACTTATGAGTCTTGAGTGAAAAGAAAGCATGTTTAGATCTGAAGTGGAACATGGGGTGGGGGTCAGAGGACGTTTCTGGTTGGCTGTAGCATCTTGGTTAAGGCAAGGATGGGTAAGAGTTCAACAGCTGAGATGAAGGGAAGGCATAATACCAATAAGGAACAGCCTGAGTGGAGGTGTGGAAAGGCAAAATGGAGGGTCTAGTGACGAATTTCCAATAGTAGAACTTGGCCAGAATATATTGTGTACGGAGCGTTGTAGCAGTACATCATGTGGGAAGGGAGGACAGAGCCAGAACATGAGCCATGTGGCCAATTTTGTTTATTTGGTAGGCAACAGGGAATCATTGAAAGCATTTTAGTGACAGCCTCGTAATCAGAGCCGCCTTTTGCAAAGATTACCCTGACAGTGATAAACCACGAGACTGAAAGCATGATAATGTTTTAGGAGGCTGTTATAAGGGTCCAGGGAAGAATTAATGAGGGCATGTATTAGGTTGGCTAGGAAAGAAAGGAGGGGTTAGGTAATATGAGAAATGACTAGGAAAAAAGAAGATTCTGAGAGAAGATGGGAAATGGAAGGCAGTACAGAAGTAATCATTTTTCTCATAATCATTTCTTTCCTAATGTTGTATTTTGCATGTGAGCCACACTTGGTGTGATGTAGGCATGGGTATCCATCAGGATTGCATTCCTCTTAGGAGAAGGGGGCCAAGTTGTGGGTAAGAGGTCAGGAAGACTCAGAGTGGGCTATTCTGCTTTGTTCAACATGAATTACTTAAGAAATCAAATCCCATCAAAGCAAAACACTTCATTCCTTTATCCCACACTGTCATGCTGTTGCTCCATCTCCCTCTTGCCTTTTATGGCCAAACTTCTAGAACAAATTGTACCTTCTCACTGCCACCATTTCTTCACTTCCCAAGCACTCAACTCCCACTCATCTGTTGACCATCTTCACTGCTCATGAAGTCACCAGTACCTTCCATGTTGTTAGAGTTAGTGGTTATTCCCCTGCCCCCATCTTACCCGAAGCCTCAGATGCATCCAACACTCTAGGCCACTCCCCCTACTTAAAATGCCTGCCTCTCTTGGATTCTGTGATTTCACTTCTCCTGGTTTTCCTCTCATCTCTCTGGCTACTGCCATTCAGTCTTCTTCTCTAGCTCATCCTCCTCTACTAAGGCAATGTATGTTGGAAATTTTAGGCCTTCTTTTGTTTCTACTCTATGTGTTTTCTCTAGATAACACTATTAGATACTCAAAATTCCAATTTTGGTCCATACACTAATGAGGCCTGAATTTCTATTTTCAGCCTGAACACCTCTCTGCTGAGCAACAGGGCTGTAAATCCATCTGGCTACTTGACATGTCCTCTTGAATGTCTCAGAAACAGGTCAAACTCAGCATTGAAATACTGAGATTCATGAGATCTTCCCTCCAAAACTGTTCCTCTTTGTCGTAAGTGGTGCCACCAACCATCCATATATGCATTCTAGACGCTGGAGAGACAGTCTGAACCATCCTCTTGCTTAATTCCCCATATCAAATTCATTAATTTCTTGTTGATTTTACTTCTTAAAATATTTCTCAAGCCCATTCATTTCTTCACCCTAGTCCACATGCTAGCAACACTCTCATAATTGGCCACTCTCATGGACACAACCTTAATCTGAACCCGCTCTGTCTTTCACTTCAATACATCCTGAGTGCCAGGGACTGGTATGAAACTTTCTACACTTAGATAGGATTATGTTATCTCCCTAGAAGACTTCAATGGCTTTCCCTGGCTCATAGAAAAAATACCAAGGGTTCATCTGGCTTTAAAGGCCCTATAAGAGTTGGCCATTACCATCCTCTTCAGCTTTACTCGCCCCCTCCGCACTGCTTTCCTTTCTTCTCTTTATGCTCCAGGCACTCAGACCTTTCCTCTGTCCCTCCTACTCTCCATACCCAGTCTTCCAACAGGACCTCTGCAGCTGTAGATTGCCCAGAACAATCCCCTCTCCCTCCCTCCTCTACCCAGTTGTCTTTTACTTACAATTTGGGTTTCAGATTAGATGCCACTGGCTCATGGGAGCCTTCCTTGATGCCCTAATTTAGATCATGCCAGAGTCTCCTTGTTACACGTCCCTCTAACACCAGGTACCATTCCTCAAGAGCAGTCTGCACAGGTTAGAATGACCCATCTCTTTCTCTGATCCTCTCATTAAGGTTCATTTACCCCACTAGGCAGTACGCTGTATGAAGACAGGAATAGCGTCAGTCTTTGCTCACCCTTGTCTTACCAGAGTGCTTGGTACTGTGAGGGGGCACAACAGGTATTCAACAAATATGTGTCAAATACATACACGAGCACCTGGATTGAGCCAAGCTATGTTCTACTCTGTCTTGTGGAGGGGAATTGGAGAAGCCTAGGGGCACACAAGAGGTCTCCTGTCAGCAATGCCAGCTAAGTAGGTTAATAAATATTCCAACCAAAGCTTGTACATTGGTGATCCCAGGCTATAAGCAGCCTGGTAGAAACGTTAATTTGGCTTGCACACGTTTATGAGGAAAACTTAAACTCTATTCTGACATTTTGAAATATAATGATTTCCTGTAAACATCTGAATTTCTGGCTTTTCCTTTTTCAGGAAGCTCCGACATCCCTGGGCCCACATTTTCTTGTAGCAATAATCAACCAGAGGTGAGCAGTGGCTGCCCCATTTCAATTGGGCATTAGTTCTTCTGTTCATCATAGTTACCAACTAACATCCTTCACTTACTTAATTATCTGCCTGGCCTATAGAGGCACATACCTCACTGAGCTTGCTGTTCTTCGTCTCAGCTTCCTTTATTAGAAATTGTTGGACCCAACTAATTGGGTAGCCTGACAAAATTCCTGAATCATTGCTATGAAAATCCATACCATCTATTTCCTAACTTTTGGGAAGTCGTCTAAAAAATGCAGGATTATTTCATCTAACCCTTTCACTTAACGGATGACAGAACTGAGGGTCAGAGTAGATAATGACTTGCCTAGGCTCACAAAACTAGTTCTTTGTCTCTTGGCTGGTGTACTTAGAAATATTAACAAAAATATTCAGGGAAATGTATTCCTTTGTAAATTTGCTATTTATTTTTATTCTTTTTTAAAAAAGATTTTACTTATGTATTTGACAGAAAGAGAGAGAGAGAGACTGCACACACAGTTGCAGGGGTGGGGCAGACAGAGAGGGAGGAGCAGGTTCCCCGCTGAGCAGGGAGCCTGATGTGGGACTTGATCTCAGGCCCCCCAGGATCATGACCTGAGCCGAAGGCAGATGCTTCACCGACTGAACCACCCAGGTGCCCTGTAAATTTGCCATTTAAATTCTTATCTCCTTAAATCTAGAAGAACTAATTTAAACACAGTAACTGAGCTTCCCAGTCTCAAGTTCATCTCATTTTCCCCCCCTTGAATTGTTTGGGAAACTCAGTGTCGGTCATGTAGAAGTACTATAGTACAGTAGTGTCACATTACCGGTAATAGTAACCAAACTCAGTATGCGAAAATGTGAATTAATAACCGTGGACTGATAGTTTCTTCTTATAGACGTTACTGATGTCCTTTTGTTTGTTCATATATTTGTTTGCTTTTTTCAGCCTGTGAATTTTGATTCCAGTTTCATTTTCAGCCTTTTTCATTTTGTAAAATACATATACACAGTGATAAAACCGATTACTGTAACTGTAATCATTTTAACGTGTACGGTTTGCTAGCATTAAGTGCATTCACAGTGCTATGCAACCGTCCCCTCTCTCTGGATTTGGAAATTTTCATAACCCCAAATGGAAACCTTGTATACATTAGTCACTTCCCATTCCTGCCTAACCCTCAGTCCCAGGCAACTACTCCTCTGCTTTCTGTCTCTGGATTTGCCTCTTCTGGACATTTCCTGTAGATGGAATCATACAATACATGACATTTTGTGTCTGGAAGTTGTTCTTGAGGTACATCCACACTGTAGCATATATCAGCACTTTACTCTGTTTTATAGCTAAATAATATCTCATAACATGGATATACCATATTTTGCTTATTCATTCATCCATTGATGGATAGTTGGGTTGTTTCACCTTTTGGTTAATGTGGATAAAGTTGCTATGAACATTCATGTACAAGTTGGTTTTTTTCCCCCCACTTTTTAAAGTTTGCATTTCAGGACCCATTTATCATTTCTGAAAGGCTGCTTCCCTATTGTGAATAAAGTTAAAAAAGGAGTTGCCAGACCAACTGGGTGTCAATTTCTATTGACTTCTCTTCTGCATCTCTGAATCTGGCTTGAAATTGCAGTTATATTTACACGCAAGAAATAGCAGTTCATTTTCAGTAAGCATCTACCTGGAAAACACCAGGTGCTTTAAACAAATTACGAAGAAGAAATCAAACTAACCAGATGATGTGGCCATTATAAGCTATCAGATGTATGGGGGAAAGTATGGATCTTATTCAGAAGGTAATCTACAAAAGAACGGTTGAGCTCTGAGTCACGGTACATCTGTTGAGCTTTTTACTTTCAGGCAACAACATTCAACAAATATGTACTGAGTGCTGCTCAGCCTGATCTGTGCATGAACAGAGCCCAGAGTCCAGTGACAAAGAATAGATATTAACTAAGTAAATATACATGTGTATTTACAAACAATCCTTGATGGCAATATGTAAGGAGTATGAGTGTCTATCACAGGGCTATCTGCTCTCTCCTGGAGGCTGTGAGACAGCCTTGCTGAGGAAGTGACTTTTGAGCTGTGGAAGATGGACAAACAAGTATTGAGTACCTAACAGTTGCCATCTTAAATGCTCTGGATTCAAGGGCTAGTAAGTAGCGTCTGTGCACAAGAAGTTCTGTTTTGTTGAGACTAGTCAAGTGAAACATCTGCTAACTTGATCAGTATCGACCACTTGGCTGGACACCCATTCCTCTAACCAGGAGTTCTCAGGGGGTCTCTCAGGGATAGGCTCAGAGCAGGTGGAGTAACTTTGACAGGGAAGTGTTCAAATTGTTCAATCATGACTCAGGTCTAAGTTCTGATAGCTTCACAGGCAAAGAAAAGACCCAAGATGAAGTAAGGAAATCAATAAAGAAGCGAACTGTAGGTTCCAACACTTTTTCTTGGGCAACTGTTCCTCTAGTACCTTTCACGACCAACCCCCCGGTCTCCACACAGTTGGACCCCACACCCTTATTCAGCGATCTGCTTCTGAACATGAAGCCAAGGATGATAGGGCAGGTGGTGCACAGAATTTCTGGCCGATGGAGATACTTTATCTGTGTAATGAAACCTCGTGCTGTGTAGTACTCTGAGCAGAATAATGAGAAATGATTAGAATGATGAGAAACATAGGCCATTTGGTCAGCAATGAAATGGGGCCAATTAGAATGTTGGATAACTCCGGTTTGTGTTGTTTAAAATAGATCTGGGCTGAAATATACCATTGTCATGGAGTGGTGCCTTTCTTTGATGATCAGTTTCTAAGTGATTTTTATGTCTGTCAGCATCTGCTGGATGTTTCAGGTCTTGGCCTGGCTACTGAAGTGTTAGGGGCTCCTTTCATAGGAATGTCATTATATGGGACAGAATATCATTGACTTTTATTATTGTATAATTTTGGACATCGGGATGCATTTTTATTTTAGGGTTGCATTTTAGATTTCAGAAGGATGTCTTCTGTAATATCCCCTCAAATGCGGTGCCAGGTCACCCGATATGGGAAAAGTCTCAATTTAGAGGATGAAGAAATTAAAGCAGTTATTTGATATATGAACAGTCTTACAGTGAGATTTCTCTAACTGACAAACCCTCAAGTGCATATTAAATATGATTAAGTTAATGGCGATTTGTCTTACAACTTTTCAAGAACCCCCTTACTGAGAATGAAGTTATTAAGAATGAATCATCATTTACATGTTCCCGTTGCAGAATGTGCTCAGAATTCCAGCAAAGGGTTTGCTGATTACCGGAATGAGGGCCACCAAAGAAGTGAGAGACTGTATGTGGAAGGGCTTAGCTGACCTCTTGCAAAAAGCTGAGGGTAGGAAAAGAAAGGGTAAAAGCAGAGAGAGAAGAAAAAGCAGGGTAAAGGGGTGGGGTAGTGTGACTAAGAGCCGAATGACATCACCTTGGTGTCATTGGTCAGTTGCCTGGAGATTTGGGGGCCCCACAAGCTGGGCTAGAGGGAAAAGCCATTCCCTGTGACCTCTGCCTGTTAAAATGGCTCTTGCATTGTGTGCTTTTTCCAGATGAGATAGTTCTGGCAGAATCCCTGTGGCCCCAGCCTGCTTGGAGATGCCTGGAGCTTTTTCAACAAAACCAAATACTCTTTTCTCTGATGGGGAGTACTGAGGAACACAGAGGGGTGCCAGGAAGGAGCACACATTTTGCTCAAGAAGGAATTTAGAGAAACAAAATCTGTGGAGACCAAGCAAGTGAATACTAGAATTGTTGAAACAAGCGAACACAAACAAAACCACTGCGTTTGAAGAAAAACTGGAAAGAAATAATAGGGGTGATGGATATCGTGGTGATAGAATTTGGAATATCAGTTCTGTTTTTCCAAATTTTCTGCGATGTGCTTATGTTTTAAGTTTTTCATTATAAGAGAAGTTAAGGTAATTCCAGTGTGTGTGTGTGTGTGTGTGTGTGTGCGCGTGTGTGTGCATGTGTGTGTGTGCACACGCATGCGTGTGTGTGTGAATTTGTAATCAGAGGCTCTGAACTCAACCTCATCTCTGTTACCAACTATCCATGGAATTTGGGGCTAGCTATTTAATTGCCCCCCTGCTGTGGCTCCTTCATGTTGAGAACTGAAACCAATGTAAATTCCTGTTTCTGTGTTTAAACAATTCTGGGAGTGGGCATACTTTCCTGTCCCCATGTTATAAAATGCCGAGAACAACCAAAAATAACTTAAGCTCCTTGCTCCAGGAAATAATAGTTCCTAGAAGCTGTGACTGTTAACCAATAAAACTAAAATAAATCACTAATAAACTCATAAAATAAAACTAATAAAACCAAAAGAGCTTACCAACGAAGACAAACAGCTTACTTATAAAGACCCATTCGAAACCCCCTTTCCGTCACCATGTCTACAATCCAAGAGCTATTATGTCATAAACTTGGCCCAATCTCAGCCATTTTCCCATCTTGCAAATCCTGCCTTACCATCCCGCAGTTTGAGGCCCTAGAACTCTAGAAAGACCTTCTACAGTTTACTACTTCGGAGACACCACTGAAACTGTCAAGACGTTGTTCTCCCTTACAGCAGTGAGTCTGAGAACCTGATTTGCTTGGTAACATGTTTTTCTGGGAAGCTTTTGAGGATTTGACAATATGTAAGAGACGATGTTGGTTAGACACTGTACTCTTGGAAATCCCGTTTATCTCTCACTTCCTTGGATTCGTGCTGGTGACATTTTCTTTTTCTTGGCTCTCTTTTCTCCCTGGATTCAGCCACTTCTACAGTTTTTTTTTTTTTTTTGTGTGTGTGTGTGTATGTGTGTGTGATTTTTTTTTCTTTTATCCTCCTTAACTTGAAACTGCCCTCTAAGCTGGACATTCCAGAGGAACACCCACCAGCAGGTTTTAGTTATAATTAAGAAGCTGAAATGTGGATGGTGGTGATGGTTATAGTTAAGAAGTGGAAAGGTGGGGCGCCTGGGTGGCTCAGAGGGTTGGGCCTCTGCCTTCGGCTCGGGTCATGATCTCAGGGTCCTGGGATCGAGCCCCGCATCAGGCTCTCTGCTCAGCAGGGAGCCTGCTTCTCCCTTTCTCTCTCTGCCTGCCTCTCTGCCTACTTGTGATCTCTGTCTGTCAAATAAATAAATAAAATATTAAAAAAAAAAAGAAGTGGAAAGGTGGTGACAGTGTGAATTTACTTAATGCCACCGCACTACACACCGAACAATAATTAAAATGGTGAACTGTGTTATATGTGTTTAACTACAATAGGGGAAAAAAAAAAAAAGAAACAGAAGCTTAAGGCATTTCCTCCAGGCCGTCATCCTGTTTATAACACAGGATCCCAGGAAAGGGCGGCCAGAAACTCCTCCTCTTTCTAGATTAAATGACGTACAAGTGATGCACCAGGTCCCGTGCCTGGAAGACAGTTAGGAAGTGCTCAGTGTGTCCAACCTTCTTGTTCTTCCCCTTCTGGAAGAGTAGAAGAGGAAGCTCTTTTCTTCTTATTCAAAGTTCCTGGATTTCAAACCTACCGATATAAGGGAAGAGTGGGTAAATTTCCAGAACATGGTTCATTATTTTTTGTATTCCCTTTTACTCTGAACCTCATTTTTGTGCCAGTTTTGTATTCCCTTTTACTCTGAACCTCATTTTTGTGCCAGTATATTGGGACTGTGATGACAGAGTGACAATGGCAGAATCAGCCAGGATACCTGAATATCGATTTCTTTTGGCAGCAAAACCATTAGGGTACAAAGTTTATTTTATGTAAATATGAACCTGATAATTCTGGGTTTTCTAGATCTTACCACAAGAATCATCCAGGATCCATGGCATAATTTGCTAGCCCAGTGCAAAATAAAAGGCAAGGTCTTTTGTTCAAAGAGCAGGGGAAAAGTGCTGTCAAAAGTTTTTCCTTTCTTCCGTGATCTCTCTTTCGAGGGATGGTGCTTTTTATCTGCTATGTAATGTGTTTTTAAGTAAAGACAAATTAAAAATTTAAATTATTAGCATGAATTTTGCCATTCATATCAGGCAATGACAGTTTTAAATGCAAATCTAAGAGCATTTAGCTCAGGTGGAATCATCATATTGCACACTTTGTATTTTGTAGTGTCATGCATACATGTGTTTCATTCATATTGGAATGGCAGAAATGCTTCACAAAAGAAACTCAACCATGTGTATTTCCCTCCCTCCCTTTGGCTTACTGATGAGCAAGGAAGTCCCAGGAAAAAAAAGAGGAAAAGGGTTGCCCTATTTTCCCCTTTGCTTTCATGTTATCATTTTCTCTATAAGTGGTTGACTGATACAGAGAGGTCACATGAATAAGAAAGAATATGATAGGGCTTCTTGGTCATTCGTGTTCCTTTGGTCATTCGTGTTTCTTAGAACGTCATTATCTTCTTTCTGTGTTCAAGGCAAGTAACCCCACTTACTCAGTTGTAGACATCACACACTTATGCTTGCCTTGTCTCCCAGCACTCCCATGCATCCTGGGGCCGTTGAGATTCTGTGCTCACAGGGCATCACAAAAACTATACATAAATGGGGATGCCTGGGTGGCTCAGTTGGTTAAGTATCTGCATTCAGCTCAGGTCATGATCTCGGGGTCCTGGGTTTGAGTCCCGCATTGGGCTCCCAGCTCCGTGGGGAGTCTGTTTCTCCCTCTGCTCCTCTCCCTGCCTGTGTGTGTGTGTGCGCTCTCTCTCACTCTCGCAAATAAATAAATAAAATCTTGTTTTAAACTGTACATAAATGGGGTGGCAAGATACAGTGAATGTGCATATTCCATGCATCTCATCACTCATGTACATGCTCTGCATTGGACTTCATCTACGAAACATACATTTAGAGATAAAATTATTGGGGCACCTGGGTCGCTCAGTGGGTTAAGCTTCTACCTTCAGCTCAGGTCATGATCTCAGGGTCCTGGGATCGAGCCCCGCATCAGGCTCTCTGCTCAGCGGGGAGCCTGCTTCCCACCCCCGCCACCTGCCTCTCTGCCTACTTGTGATCTCTCTCTGTGTCAAATAAATTAATAAAATCTTAAAAAATAAAGATAAAATTATTTAGAATTTCAAGATGGCAACAGTAGATATTAAACCAAACCCTGGGGCCCTGCTGCACATGGGACGCTGGGGGACTACACAGCTTTGCATCTTCATGAAGCAGCCCCAGACCCATCACAGTATGATAGCACATCCAAAAAAAAAAAAAAAAACTAACCTGACTCTAAAAAATCTGTGAAAATCAACTTTGTTTTTACTGACAGTTTCTTGAGACTACTAAGGAGAGGGTGTCAAAGCATATTACCAAGTAAAATTTCCCAAAAATCCTTTTTAAGTTTCTCTGCCATCAAATCTCTCCTGTTCCAGCTGCTGTGTTGTCAGGCTCTGGCTTCCAGAGCTCCAGGCTCAGCCAGGATAAATGAGGGAGAGGATGGCCAGGCTTGGTTTATGGATGGGCCCCCTAATTGGCCACAAGCACCTGCTTCCCTAAGGAAGCCACTTGCCTAGGGAGAACCAGTGGGGTTGAGTTGACAGATGCATTTACCCCTCTCTTTACCAGAATGGTTAACCCCTTGTTATTTTAATGAACATATGTGGCAACTGAATTAATTTTTGTAAGTTATGAGATACCAGGAAGGGAAAACTTAAGTTGTCAAATTATTCTAGTGCATGATGCACGTGGAAGTTGGTCAGTGGCCCCAAGGTGAGCAGTACCAGTGGGATTTGAACCCAACTCTCCATCTGTGAAGCTGGAATCTTTCCATTTGATATGCCGGTCCCCATAAAAGGGAAGAAAGCAACTATTAAACTACTGCGTGCTCAACATGTGCAAGGTACTTTATGAAACCACTACATAATGGAGGTATTTTCCTGACTGAGGACTGAGGATCAGTGAAAGTAAGTACCTTGCCCAAAGTCACAGAGTAAGTAAGTGACAACACCAGCACCCTGAAGGTCCAGGCTCATGTCTGAGTCCCAGATTCATGATATCTCCCCAATATGCACAGGACTAGGGAGAACTCAGGCCTCCTCAGTTCCTTTTCATTAAACTTCCCAGAATACCAGGCTGTTTCCATCATGAAGTCTGTATTGTTTGATTGATAGATTGGTAAACTCTTAAGGGCTGTTCTCTGCTGGTGCAGGGATATAAGGCTTGACATGGAGGAAGGAAGAGCAATTCTACCCATTGCCCCTTTGATTCCGTTTCTGAACACGGAAGCCCCTTCTCCAGCCCCTGCTGACTTTTCCCTCCCCAAAACATTTGTTGAGGCTGGTGGGGTGTGGAGGGTGGGGATGGTCAGGAATGAGGAAAGAAGAGGGACCCAGCCTCCAGTGCTTTTCTCTTTTTCCCCTCTTTTTGTCCTGCCCCGAGCCCTGTTGGGATATTTCTTCAAACATGTTCAGTGACCTGTCACCACAAGGATTTGCGAGTTAGTTCAGTGGAAACAGTCTGAATTTATACGGGATTTTAATTTCAGCGGCTGACACTTAACCCAGATAGGTTAGCATTTTAATGCTTATAGCCAAAGGCTATCAGAAAATTTCTGGAGCAAAAATCAGTTCAGATGCCTTCTTCAGAGTGAATCATGAAAGAAAAACAAAGCAGTATTCCTTCTAGTTCACAAGCATAATAATTCATCACTTAATACATAATGGTCTATAAACTTTTTGTGGGAGGTCTACTTTTATTTCTTCGTGCCTGGAGGGATGAACGAGGTGAGGGTGAGGAAGGGAGGGGGAAGAGAGCTCTTCTGGAAGCACCGGTGAGATCTCTGCAGGTAAAAGCCTTCCTGGGCCTCAGCCCCTGGGATCTTTCGCAGCACTTTACATTTTGTATTGACCGGTGGCTCTCAACTGCCTAGACTGGGAAGTTTGTCCTCAGTGATATCCCCCTTGGAGGAAAAGTTGGTCGTGCTCAGAGGGTCAGTGGAAGGAGGAAAATCCAGCCCGAAGAGCCTCCTTCTTCAGATTGCTGGGGCTCTGAGTAAGAATGGCAGGTGGGAGACCCTGTGGAGAGTGAGAAGGGGATATGTTTCGGGTTCTCTCTCTCTCTCTCTCTTTTTGCATCCCTGGGTGACCATCCTGGGCTGTTTGTGTTCCTGGGCATAGCCAGTGGCCTGCTGCCCTTCAAGTCTAGGTGTCTGTGAGCCGTGCCTGCAGGTTTTCTCTGACCGAGGGCACCAGGAGCAGGCCAGAAATGCTAGAAAGCCAATTCTTCCATGCCTCCTCCCCGCCCCCCAGCTGCCCTCCACAGTGGCTGATGATGTGACTTGGTAGACAAACAGCCCAGCTTCCTAGTCCCTTGACAGGGAAAACTCTGAGGCGTGGTCCATCCTGTCTCCCAGAGTTTCCCGGGGAAGGACTGAGCTCTGCTTGTCCCCAGCTGCAGAACCTGCCTTCCCTTCTCATCTCACTTCTCCTTTCCCTGCTGGTGCTTCTCACATCCCCTCTCAAATAAAAGGCTCCCACTCCAAGTCTTGTCCTCAGGGTTGGCTTCTGGGGGAGTCAAGCGTTAAGACAGACCCTTTGTAGCCAAAGTGACAAAAAGCTGGAGGGTATCTTGGTGCTCCAGATGTGACTGAGGGTCTCAGTGCTGCCTCAAGGAAAGTAGCCCCCCCCCCACCCCCGCTTCAGCAGGGAGCTGCAGCCGGGCTGTTTCCTGAGGCTGGTCGGCCAGGTAAAGGCAAAGCTGCCTGGAGTTCAGAGGAAGTGTTCGGCGCCTTTGTCGTTCTGTGAGGTCTCAGGTGTGCTTTCAAATTCATCATGGGCTGCCGTGAGAGATATAAAGATGGCAAGTCTCAACCTCTACCTTCCAGTAGTTTATAATCCTGACAGGTAGAATGAAGCAGGTGTTCCAATAATTCCCATACATGGCAGAAAGGAAGAGAAGAAACAAGGCTCCTTCATGATTTGAGTGTTAAGCACCAAGGGCTTCTTTAGGCACCTGAGCTGTTAACTTGAGGCAGTTGGAAATGAAGGGGGACAAAGGCTGCTTCCATTAAATGGCACCGTGGCAGAAAAAGCAACTTATTCATTGTTGACAGCGATGAAGCCAACAGTGGTTTGGATTCTGTAGACCCATATAAAATTGTTGCTAATGGCTGAGTGGCAGAACCGGAGATAGAGAAATCCATCCTTGGAGTATATATTCAAAAGGAGCCACTTTCCTGGAGGTGAGTTGATCAAAGAAAGCTGTATTATTTTTAATTATTGTTATTACTCATAACACAATTTTGAATTTGTGTAATACCTTTCTTCTGAGGAGCTTGAGGCATTTCACATATATTATCTCATTTATCTTTTATAACATCCCAGTGGGAATATGTATTATTAACTTTCGATTGCCATGGGACTGAATTCGTGCAAATTCTTTTTCCTGGGAACGAATGGAGCTACATCATTATAGAAGCAGATGTTGGCTGGAAGTCACCCACAACTTGCTACTGAATGTGAGCTAATTATAACAGCTCAGTACTCTGACTTTCCTTTGGGAAACCATTTTGCGTCTCTCTGCCTCAGTTTATAGGAAAATGAAGGAGCCTAGCTAATCAGCTTAGTTGATGTAAAATCGATCCATAACCATAGAAAGGAAAAAAAATAGTAGACAGACCTCATGCATAGTTAATTAACACATATGGAGTTTGCTAGTTACAGCTAAATATTGACATAATATTTTCTCTCATTTTTGACATAATATTTTCAGTAGAAAAGCTTATATATGAACATTCTCTGCCACCCACTTTTAAGTGGGGAGATCTCCACTTAACTGAAACCGCCTGGTTTTGGTCTTAGCTGAAAGGTAAATTTCTTTGTCAAGTTCAGGAGCACTGTGTCCAATCATTATTGAATAATAGTGTTTAAATCCCATTTCTACTGCGCCCAAGAGGAAAATTTAGATACGGCTTTTCTCATTAACTGGAAACACTACAGAGTTCATCCATGACTTCTTCTCCATAAATTACTCTCTAGCAAAGTTTGCCAGAAAATTCAAAAGAAAAATTCTTCTTCCGAGTCATATCTGAGGTGTAGCAGGTCTCTGAGAAGCTTTACAGACCTCTCAGAAGGATGGTCATCCCTGGGCATGAGGATATCAGGGCTTGAAATGGGGGTGCCTGCATGGCTGGGGAGGAGAATCACCCCTTCCTTTCCCTGCAGTCTTTGTGTCTTTCTGGCTTCCAGTCAGTATTGGAACCTCCAGGATATTGGTAGTGTTTACCACTCATTAAACATGCCAAAATGAACTTCTCTCAAACAGTCTTAAAAAAAAAAAAAAAAAGGAAGGAAGGAAGAAAAAGAAAAGAAAAAAACAGCTGGGTCAAGAGAAGCCTTTTAAAGCGTGAAATCTTCTCAGGTTTTACAGTCTGAACCGAGGGCCACCATTTGGAGAATTTCATTGTTGTATTTCAATCTGTGGAAAGTTCCATAGCTTTCGCAAAGCCCCCTTATATTCAAATAGCTTGCCAAGACAAATGAAAACATACCCCATGAGGTACAGCAGAGGAAGCTCTGCTCCCCCAGAGTACCCACAGTTGTCCTGGTGCCTGTCTGGACAGGGTTAGGTCCTTTTGCTGATCTCAGTTTTACCAAATTCTTCCATGTTTGATTAATGGAGGTGACTGGCTTCCCCTTTCGTGCTGGGGTTCATGCTGCGTTTGGTCAGAAAATTCTCCAATGGTCATACTAGACCTCTTACTAGGCTTTAAGCAGATAACTTTATAAGCTTCATATTTTCTTTTTCAGTAATCTTACAGTCATCTATAAAAATGATTAAGCGACTCTGGCCTCTTTCGGTTCTTTTGATTCGACAAAGCTGTCTCCTGTTTATGAATTCCTTTCTGTAATCTAATCCATCTGGCCATCCCTTCTGGCCTCTGGACTCCCAACAGCTACCAAAACTGTAAATAAAGGGCCCCTGGATACTTAAACAATCCGTTTCTGCCGTCAAGAAACATGTGCTTTATACAAACCATGAAAATGGAGCATAAGGAAAAGTAGGTGAGGTAAAAAGGAAGAAGAGCAAACACGTCAGCACTTGGAACGTAGTAGGTACACTCTTAATACGTAGTGAGTGAAAAACAAATTAAAATACCGTTGGCTACATTAGGTCTTTCTTTGGCCTTCTGTTGCCAGGAGTGAGGATTGGGAGCTATCTAGGATGGTGGTAAATGGGTCAGGAGGGCTAGTAACCATTTGTAGGCTGATACGTGTGGGCAACTTTGTTTTCACAGGTGGCAAAGACTGTCTACTTGTTATTTCTTGGGTTCTTACAGCATCCTTGACTGTCCCAAGAGATTCCTAGGGGACCATTATGCCTAGGGTGTGGTGGACATTCTAGTGAGATCATGAGAAAGAGATAGGACCCAGGGATTTTACACTTGAAAGGGACACAATATCATGTAATGGCACACATAAACGATGACAACCACACTTGGGCTATACAAGTAGTATGTTGGAAAGATTTTTGAAGAATGGAAGACATTAAGGAAGGCAGTCTGTCATTTGAAAACTGTGGGCCTGCTTACCTGTTTGAAGGTCTAAGAGTCACAGGAGAGGTAAGCACACCGTACTCTGTAAGCACAGAAAAGAGCAACTTGGCCCTAGTGGCAAGGTTCAGAGAAGGCTTTCTGGAGGAGAGAATAGCCTGACTATGGTCTTGAAGGGTGCACTGCAGCTAGCCAGGTCCAGAAAAGAGGTAAGAATGATCTAGACAGGAAATCTAACATGAAGCCAGCGCCACAGAGACCTCTGCATAGGGAGATCCTGGTGTTTCCATTTTGCCTGAGGGTGGGAGAGGAAGTTGAGTTATGGAGGGCCCCGTATTTATTCATTCTTTTACCTACTACCTCATTCATTCAACAATTATTTGCTGAATGTCTGCAATGTGTCAGCTGGTGTTTAAGGCATTCTGGTTACCTCTGTGAACAAGACAGACCAGATTCACTTTTTTTTTTGAAGATTTTATTTATTTATTTGACAGACAGAGATCACAAGTAGGCAGAGAGGCAGGCAGAGAGAGAGGGGGAAGCAGGCTCCCCGCTGAGCAGAGAGCCCGATGCGGGGCTCGATCCCTGGATCCTGAGATCATGACCTGAGCCGAAGGCAGAGGCTTAAACCACTGAGCCACCCAGGCACCCCCAGATTCGCTTTTCAAGGAGCTCACATTCTGGGGTCAGAAGGTCTTGTAGACCTTACTAAGTCATCGGGTCCTTTATCCAATGACATAGACATTGGGAAGTCGCTCAAGGGTTTGAAGCAGCTGAATGGCATGGTCAGATTTCTGTTTTAGAAAGGTCATGTTAGTTGAAACAGATAAAAGTATGGCTCCAGATACTTGGGGGGGCCACAATCAGAGTATTTATAACAATACCAGTGGCAATTTTTGATGATTGGCTTGTTTGAGTACAAGAGACATTTGGGTTAACATAAGAAAGAACTTATTGAAGATAAAATGTTGAAATACAGTTTGTCATTCTACTTCTAGAATTATTCATGAAAATAATGTTCTTTTTCTCTGAAAAAAAAAATGAAGAAAATGTCTTGAATGGTTCAATTGTTCTCCTAACTAAGGAGAGAGGGATTAAAGTTTTAATGGATGACCTTTTAGAGTTTTTTATGGCTTTATTACTTTATGATTTAGGAAGTGAAAATAACAGCATAAACTGTACTTAAGAGTGAGAGTAAGGATGTCATCAAAGGACTGCAGGCCTTGTCAAGGTAGGAGGTTTAATTTTTTTTTCTATTTTATAAATAAACTATTTATAGAGAACTCATCACAGGGCAGCTGGCCCATGGAAGTCCTCAGTATGTATTATTTCTAGTCATCATCTCCTCTCCCCCACTCCTTCTTCTTCTTTTTCTTCCTCTCCTTCCTCCTCTTCCTTTCCTTCTCCTTCCTCTTTCCCCTCCTGCTCCTCCCCTCTTCTCCCTTCTCCCTCTCCCCCTTCTCCCCGCCTTCCTTTTCTTCTTCCTACTCCTCTTCTTCTTCTTCTTTTCCCCCTCCCCCCTTCTTCTTCTCCTTCTCCTTCTTCCCCCTCCTCCTCTTCTTCCTCTGATCCCACTGTTTGATTTGTCCATATTATTGTGCATGTTTTATTTGAATGGAGATGTTAGGAATGTCTGCTAAATGGGTCTCATTTTTATTCATCATGTATGACTGTATCATTGTTTTTAATTATTCTATCCTGCTTTCCCTATAATTACATATGCTCACTTATTGCCAGGTAACCTTGCCATGGTTCTCTGAGGGGGACTATATTTCCCCATCCCATTGTCAGGCTTTACCACATGACTTGTTTTGACCAATGAAATATGAGTCTAAACTTTAAGCACATCTGTCAGTTCTCTTACTCTTTCTTCTCTGTCCCAGATGGGGCTCGCTCCTTCTTTTTGGGTCCTAGAATGAAAACAGAGAGCTGGAGCTGACCTATGGCAGATAGAAAATCTGGAGTGAAAATATCTTTTGTTGTTGTAAATCACTAAGATCTTCAGGTTATTTGTTATTGCAGCATAATGTAACAAAACCTGCCTGATACAGGTAATCAATGGATGTTGAACTCAATTACAATGAAAGATAGTGACAAGGAAAATTGTATTTTTACAAATTTTCAAGTTTTGTGCCAAATAATGTTTATTGCAATGAAATTCGAGTTTCTTTAAAAAAAAACGATTTTTATTTATTTATTTGACAGAGAGTGATCACAAGTAGGCAGAGAGGCAGGCAGAGAGAGAAAGGAGGAAGCAGACTCCCTGCTGAGCAGAGAGCCTGATGCAGGACTTGATTCCAGGACCCTGAGATCGTGACCTAAGCCGAAGGCAGAGGCTTAACCCACTGAGCCACCCAGGCGCCCAAAATTCCAGTTTCTTGCAACCCACATTTAGAGCATTCCTTGGTGTTCACTGTTGAACTGTAAACTGTGGTCCTTATTGGCATCCAAGAGCCTACCCTACAAAAAGATTTGAAGGTGTTAAGTGATGTTGTGGTTTTCTTCAGCTTTATTTAGGCACAACTGACAAAACTGTAAGATATTTAAAGCGTACAACATGATGATTTGATATACATATACATTGTGCAAGAAATCTCCCCACTGAGATAACTCATCTATCACTTCTCATATATACATATATTATATAGAATATGTGACATGTAATAGAAAATATATATAGTTAATGAAAACATTTAAGTACTACTCTTTTAGAAAATTTCAATTATATAACACAGTTAGCAACTATCGTCAGCATCTTATATGTTGGATCCTCAGAACTTAATCGTCTTGTAAGTTTGTATCTTCTTACCAATCTCTCCCTATTCTCCCACCCCCCAGGCCTCAGCAATTACTTTCCTATTCTCAGTTTCTATGAATTGGCTTTAAAAAAATTTTTTTTAAAGATTTCACATATAAGCGATACAATGCAGTATTTGTCTTTCTCTGTCTGGCTTATTTAATTTAGCATAATGCCCTCCAGTTTCATCCATGTTATTGCAAATGACAAGATTTCCTTCTTTTCTAAGGCTGAATAATATTTCATTGGATATATACACCATATTTTTTAATTGACTCATCCAACGACAGATACTTATGTTGTTGCCAGCATTTGTCATCTCTAGTCCTTTTTATAATAGCCATCCCAACAGGTGTGAGGTGATATCTCATTGTGGTTTGCATTCCCCTGATGATTCGTGATATTGAGCACCTTTTCATGTAGCTTATGGCCACTTATATGTCTTCTTCAGGAAAATGTCTATTTAGGTCCCTTGCCCATTTTAAAATTGGGTTATTTCTTCTTTTGCTATTGAGTTGTATGAATTCCTTGTATATTTTGGATATCGACCCCAGATATGTGATCTGGCAATATTTTCTCCCATTTCGTAGGTTGCCTTTTAATTTTGTTGATGGTTTCCCTTTGGTATGCAGAAGTTTTCAGTTTGACGTAGTCTCACTTGTTTATTTTTTCTTTTGTTGCCAAATCTAAAAAAATCATTGCTGAGACAGATGTCAAGGAGATTGCCCCCTGTTTTCTTCTAAGAGTTTTATGGCTTCAGGTTTTATGTTCAAGTCTTTCATCCATTTTGAGTTGATTTTTGTGAATGGTATAAGATAGGGGTCCAGTTTGATTTTTTTTTTTTTTTTGCATGAGGCTGTCCAGTTTTCTTAATGCCATTTATTATTTTCTGTGATTTTTTCTAATTAAAAATTTTTATTTTATTTTTGAAGTATAGTTGACAAACAATGTTATATTAGTTTCAGGTGTGTGTAACATAGTGATTTGACAATTCTATACATTACTCAGCACTCACCACAACAAGTGTGGTTGCCATCTGTCCCCATATAACATTATGGCAATATTTTTGACTATATTCTGTATTCTGGACTTTTCATCTCTCTGTGACTTATTTACTTTATAACTGGAAGTTTGTATCTCTTCACCTTCTTTACATTTTGCCCATTTCCCCACCCCCCCATTCCCCTCTGGCAAGTTTGTTCTTGTTCAGTTTATTCTCTGTATTTACCAGTCGGTTTTTATTTTTCATTTATTTGGTTTTTTTTTTTAGATTCCACATATAAGTGAAATCATATGGTATTTGTCTTTCTCTGACTTATTTTATTTAGCATAATACCTTCTAGGTCTATCCATGTGTGGATGGACCAACACCATTTAGTGAAGAGACTGTCCTTTCCTCATTGTGTATTCTTGGCTCCTTTGTGATAAATTAATGGACCATAATATGCATGGGCTTATTTCTGGGCCCTCTGTCCTATTCTATTGATGTGTGTATCTATTTTTATTCTAATACCATACTGTTTTAAATACTATAGCTTTGTAATATGGTTTGAAATAAAGAAGTATGATGCCCCCAGCTTTGTTCTTTCTCAAGATTGCTTTAGCTATTTCTGGTCTTTTGTGGTTCCATACAGAGTGGTGCTGTGTTTTAACACATGATTAAGCACTGAATTCTGTTTGAATGTGAGCTAGTGGCCCATAGTACCAATCTGAATTTCCTATCATATTTAGAAGTGGAATAAAAGTGGCAATATATTTTCTCAGCTTCTTAAATAGCCAAAGATCATGACATTCACTTGATTTAATGATCTTCAGGTTTCTAAGTCCTATGACTTGTGAATGCATTTACTTTTTGAAGCTGAAGATAATTGACTGAGTTTTTAAAAAATAAGTTGACCTCCCTACTCTCATAGTGTGACATTATTAGGAATGTATCAGTTTTAGAACACTCCTGGGACTTTCAGTCTGCTTCTTCTCATGCTTCCTTTTTGAAAGGGCCACTTCCAAACTCTGATAAGCTTCTCTTTCTATTCTCCCTTTTCCCCTACCTTAGAATGCTTCACTATCTATGCTGAAAAAGACTGAGGGATTCTTTGACGGGGGACAAATGCATATAAAGGTAACAATCTCCATTTTTCCTTTTAAAAAATTGTGAATGAATGTTGAACTGTCTCAATGAATGATATGATTGTGCCCAGGGATTTATGTGGTGTGATACAATTGGCTGCCAGAGGAAGGAAGGAAAGTTGTGAGAGGAGTACTTTCTGTTTACCTTCATTCTAATCCAAGGGGACTCATGATAGGCTACTTACCCAGCCGTAGCCACTGTTATTAGCTATAAGAGAGAAGCTGAATTCAAACCAGGTTAAGCTATGCATACGTGGACTATATCAAAGGACTTCTCATTATTATCTCTTGTTGGGAGCAGAACTTTTCTCCTGCCAACTTATGTTCAAGTACTTGGGGCGACAGATAGATTCACAAAAGAAGGGGATTTCACATGCATGGGGAAACACTCAAGAAGAATTGGCTCCCTGAACAGCCAAGGGTATTTGTTTATATGGCCGTTTAACAAAATGGGGGTGGTGTCTTAGAGCTTCAGTGTGAAAGTATGGTAGGTTCTATTGGTCTTTTTCATCCTGATGTTAATGGCAGTCTCCTTCCCCCATGGGGGCATCTCCACAGGGAGATTTATGTCAGCTGAATACATACTTCCTGGGTACGAAGGGTCAGTCTTCTTCCAAACAGGAAACACCCTTGGGGGCAGGGGTTAATGGTGACCATATTTTGGGGAAGCTCTGCTTAAGTTTAGATACGGTTTCTCTCTGTGGCTGCTGTTTGTTCAGATGTTTTCCATTTAAAGTAATCTTTGTGCTACTCTGGTGGGCTGTCGGCCACTTTATCTATCATCCATCCATCCATCCATCCACCCACCCATCTGGATATCATCTTTTTAAAATCATGAATAAGTTCGGAGAACAGCCTAAAGGCACAGGGGCTGAGAAGAGGTTATCCCGATTTACTCTCTCTCTCCTTTCCTGTATTTCTGACATGCTCTTTCCATGTTGGAGGCTTATTGGCTGACCACTGCTGGCCTCAAACTCCTGTCTCACCAGGTAGACAGCTCCAACAGAGAGAGTGCCTTTCCATCATTGGTCTGGCCACCATGCCTCAGAAAGAATGCTAATTTACCTGATTGGTGACATGTGCCTATCCCTAAACCAACATGACCAGGTTGAAGGGGTCCTCAGCCCAGTCTTGGGGGGCATATAACCTCCCATTGGCATGAAACCACATGAAATGGGTTCTGCACAGGTTCCTGCTTGAAGAAGAGGGGACTTCCAGGCAGGGAATCTTCCTTTATAACTCTTATGCCTGTCTTCCTTGTCCTCTAATCTCCACCTACAATTTCATGAAACTCTAGTAAAATAACTGGATGCTTCTGAAGGAAATGCTGCAAAATCAGAGATATGGAATAAAATCTGAAGTCATGTTTCAAGATGTTTCCCCCAGACCTAGAGATTCTTGTGTGTCTTAGATCTTCTCTCTCTTGAGTTTTGTTCTGAGCTTTTGACTTGTTGCTGAGACATACAATAAGCCACTTCACCTTTTCACCTGATAATTAGACACTCTTAAATTAAGACAATGATAATTTCACAGAGGTATATGAGGTCTAATTAATTAAGGCCTGTAAAGCTCTTAGAGATCCTTGAACCAAAGGTACTTTATAGAAGTAGCAAATGGGATAATGTTATGAGTAAATCTCATGATAATGAACTTCAGATCTTTTGGTTATATTGGAATTGGTATCAAGTGTCATTTGAAATATGTGGGCTGGAACTTGGAAATCTTTTTAGTATACAGAGAATATGTTGTATCATGGTTTGATTTGTATCACATCCTCTAAATAGTTGTGAGATTCTTTTTGACAGTTGGTCAACTGAGGCGGGCTATCTAATTTAACTGGAAATTAGCATTGGCAGCTGTTCCTGCTAAAAAGATAATCTGTCTTTCAAATTGTGTGGAGCAAGCTGACCCCTTTCCAACTCCTTTCCTATAATTGTGGGCAAATGACAGTTTCCCTCCTGCAAACACTCAACTTGGAGACACACCGGGCCCTTTATTCTAGGTCATGTCCAAAGGGACCTGCAGCTGCACTCCATAGTAACAGCCACTGGTAGCATTTCTCATTTCTGTTTAACCCTGTATTCATCATCATACTCACTGAATGAGATAAATCACCACTGGCCTCTTTTTTAGGCTTAACACCCATCTTAAATACTTCCGATAATCTTTACTCGCAATGTAAAAAAATTCAATCACTCATGTTTGATGGCTATGAATTTCCTTATGTTTTTTTTTTTTTTTTTTTTAATTTGGGGAAATTAGCTGGGCCTTAGCTGGGTCTCCTGTAAGCAGGCTCTGAGATGGAGATTTGTATGCAGGTAGCTTATTGAAGGCCTCCCTTGGGGAACACCACCTGTGAGGAAGATAAGCAGGGTTAGGGAGACAGAGAAGCTGGGTTGCAATAGAGGAACAGAGGTCTCTGCTGAAGCCATGGACAGCTCCAGCTTGGGCTGGCCCTTCAGAGATACGTCAAATGAAGGAAAATGAAGCAAATTAAGGAAAGTTGTATCCCTATATTGACTAGTGATTGATGAATCCTGTCTCCCAGGGAAGGGGAGTAGCCTGGGATGAGGCTACCCTCTTCTGCACATAGCAGTGCCTAGCTAGGGGCTCTAGGCAAGTAAGCCATCCACAGCCAACACTCCGGAAGCTGGGAGAACAAGCTCCCTGTCCTGAAGGGGAGCTCTGGCGATGCTCTACGGTCTGCCACAATCCCAGAGAGTACAATGATGCCAAGAACCCTGGCTCCTTTTCCCTGAATTGAAACCTGGTCACATTTTTGAGACATTTGAGTCCTGTCTTCCTTCTATGTATATATTTAGAAATCACTCAAGTAACATGACCATAATATTCTAAGAGTTAGGACATTACAAATAAAGTTCTTTTGACTATCTCCTCAATTCCTAGTCCCACCTCTGTGCCTCCAGCAGGACCTGGACTGGGGCGGGGGGGTGGGTGGGAGGCAAGTGAGGCACTTCCTCCAGGTACAAGAAATGTCAGCAATTAAGAGGCACAGTATTTCATTGTTTTTAAATGATACATAGTATTTTAATGTAATATGTGTAGAACTCAAAACCAGGACAAAAAAGTGGTGATTTGAGGAATGAAATATCAAAATTTTAAAATACAGACAAGATCAGTAACTGGGCTGTGCCAAGCCATAGTGGAATCTGAGGCAAAAGGAAAAATCAGTAACACTGATCCTGCTGTATTCAAAATTTTTATATTTTGTTCATTGTGCATTTTTGCATTCATCTTAAAAAATATTTTTATCTTTCAATCATAATTAACTTGAATCCACACATCAAAAAGGAAGAAGAATTTTTAGGGATTTTCTTACATTGTTTTGTGGCTGGGAATTATTTTTTTAAAAATTGAAGTATTGCTGACACACAGAGTTCCAGGTTTCCATTAGTTTTAGGTTATACATAAAGCACAGACTTGTTATGTTGTGCTCCCCAAAAGGGTAGCCACCATCTGTCACCATATAGCCTGAGTATAAGACCATTGGCTATATTCCCCTGTGCTGTGCCTTTCAACCCCCTGACTGATTCATTCCGTAACTGGTAGCCTGGACCTCGCACTCCCCTCCACCCCTTATTGTCCACCCCGCCAGCCCTCCCTTCTGGTAACTACCAGTTTGTTTTCTGTATTTATGTGTCTGTTTCTGCTTTTTTGGCTTGTTTGTTGGTTCTGTTTTGTTTTTTAGATTCCACATATAAGCGAGATCATATGGCATTTGTCTTTCTCTGTCTGACTTCTTTCACTTAGCATAATCTTAGCATAATACACACTACATCCATCTATGTTGTTGCAAATAGTTCTTGAATCAATTTTGATTTGAAAAAACTATTGCATTGAAATATGATTGATTTTGATGACTGAGTCTTTTGATAACCCTTCAAATTTTGTGCTTCATTCCCCTTACCCTAGTCCCAACCCTGAGATGTAGCTGCCATTATACATTTGCTGCGTGTATTTCCAGGCCATTAACAATTTTCTTTTACATATCTATATGTGTAGTCATCAGCTATCCTGTTGACCTTATCTCTAAGTCAAATCCCTAGTCCTCTTCCCTCTCTGCACCCCACCACTATCATCCCAGATCAAGTCACCATCTTCTCCCAGCTTTTGCAATACCTTCCTAACCACTAATCTCATAGTTTCTAATCCTGTCCCTCTTGAGCTCTTCTTCCACAATGCAGAGTGAGATCTTAAAAGTTTTTTAAAAAAATATTTGTTTGTTTATTTGAGAGAGAGAGAGAGCAGAGAGAGGGAGAGTCCCAAGCAGACTCTGCCATAAGTGTGGAGCACCACCTGGGCCCCAATCCCATGACCCCAAGATCATGACCCCAGCTGAAACTAAGAGTTGGTCACTTAATTGACTGAAACACCCAGGCGTTCCCCAGAGTAATATATTTAAAACATAATTCAGAGCATGTCACTTCCCCACTGAAACACCTCCTCTTTCCCCAGTGTCATCCCCTTTTCTTGAGAATACAAGCTTCTAATGTGGCTCCTGGTGGCCCTACATGATCTGGGCTCTGCCTAGTTCTCTATCCTCATCCCCACTCCCCTTGCTTACAGAGCTCAAGCCACACCAGCCTTCTCTTTGTTGCTCTGAAACACTAAGATTCCTCTTCCCCTAATAGGTTCTTGGTACCAGCTGTTCCTTCTGAATGGGCTGCTCTCTTGTCCTCAGTGCCACGTGGATGCATCCTTTGGTTGTTAACACCTCAGGCCTTCTCTGACCATCTCATTGAAAGAATTCCCAGTCACATTTGAACATATCATCCTGCTTTGTTTTTGTCCACATTTAGTGATGCTGGATATTATTTTTTTGTATATGTTTGTTTATATGCTGCTTCTTCCTAATAGAATATAAGCTCCACGAATCTAGGACATTGTGAGAATCTAATAGTCTGTTTATGGCCATATCCCTGGGACCTGGGACTGAGTTTGACACATAGCTGATGTTTAGTAAGTGTTTCCTGAAAAACTTAAAAAAATAAATACATAGGAGATTTTCTGTGTGTGGGTTCTTTTCATTTTTTGAAAGTAGACTTTAGTTTATGCAACAGTCTTTGGTTCACAGCAAAATTGACTGGAATGTAGAGTTCCCATATGCATTCTGACCCCACACATGGAGAGCATCCCCCACTCTCAACATTCAGCATCAGAGTGGTACATTTATTCTAATCAATAAACTAATATTGATGTATTGTTATCAACTGAAGTCCATAGTTTCTGTCAGGCTTCGCTTTTGGTGTTGTACATTCTATGGGTTTTGACAGATGTGTAATGAAAGTTATCAACTATTACAGTATCACACGTAATAGTTTCACTGCCCTCAAAATCTTCTGTGCTCTTTCTATTCCTCTCTCCCTTGATCTTTACTATCTCCATGGTTTTAACTTTTTTATAATTTTCTATGGCTGAAATCATACAATACATAGCTTTTTCTGATTAGCTTCTTTCACTAAGTAATATGCCTTTAACTTTCCTCTGTTTCTTCTCGTGGATTGGTTGCCAGTTTCTTTTAATTGTTGAATAATATTCCATTGTCTGGATGAACCACAGTTTACTTATCCACTCATCTGCTAAAGGACATCTTGGTTGCTTCCAGGTTTTGGCAAATTTTGAATAAAGCTGCTGTAAACATCTGTGTATAAATATTTGTGTGGACACACATCCTTGACTTGTGTGGGTAAATACCAAGGGGCACAATTGCTGGGTTGTGTGTTAAGAATATGTTCAGTTTTGTAAGAAATTGCCAGACCGTCTTCCAAAGTGGCTGTACCATTTTGCAGCAATAGTGAGAGTTCCTGTTCCTCTGCATCCTCACCAGCATTAGGTGTTGCCCATATTCTGGATTTTGGCTGTTCTTATAGGCATGCAGTGGTAGCTCATTGTTGCTTTGATTTGCAATTCCTCAGTGACATATGATTTGAAGCATATTTTCCTATGCTTATTTGCCATCTGTATACCTTCTTTGGTGAGGTGTCTGTTTAGGTCTTTGACCACTTTTTTTTTTCCCTTCACATTTCACCTCTGTCTCCCTTTATGTTTTTAAAAAAATTTTATTAACATATAATGTATTATTTGCTTCAGGGGTACAGGTCTGTGAATCATCAGTCTCATACAATTCACAACACTCACCATAGCACACACCCTTCCTAATGTCCATCACCCAGCCACCCCATCCCTCCCCTCTCACCCCCCAGGATCCCTCGGTTTGGTTCCTGAGATTAAGAGTATCTTATGGTTTGTCTCCTTACTCCATCCCATCTTGTTTAATTTTTTCCCTCCCTACCTCCCATGAACCCCTACCCTGCCTCTCAAATTCCTCATATCAGAGAGATCATATAATTGTCTTTCTCTGATTGACTTATTTCGCTTAGCATAATACCTTCTAGTTCCAGCCACATCATTGCAAATGGCAAGATTTTGGTTTTTTGATAGCTGCATAGTATTCCATTACTTATGTATACAACATCTTTATCCATTCATCTGCTGATGGACATCTAGGCTCTTTCCATAGTTTGGCTGTTATGGACATTGCTGCTATAAACATTCAGTGCACTTGCCCCTTTGGATCACTACATTTGTATCATTAGGGTAAATACCCAGTAGTGTGATTGCTGGGTCATAGGGTAGCTCTATTTTTAAATCAAATTGTTCATCTTCTTACTGTTGAGTTTTAAGAGTTCTTTGTATATTTTGGATAGCAGTCCTTTATCTTGCAAATATATTATCTCAGTCTGTGGCTTGTCTTCTCATTCTCTTGACAGTGTCTTTCACACAGCATAAGTTTTTAAATTTTAATGAAATTTAATGAAATTCAACTTACCAGTTTTTCTTTCATGGATTGTTCCCTTGGTGTTATATCTAAAAAGTCATCACCATACCCAAAGTTACCTAGATTTTCACCTATGTTAGCTTCTGGGAGCTTTACAGTTTTGCATTCTACATCTAGGACTATGATCCATTTTGAGTTAATTTATGTGGCTCTTTTATTTTGAAATATTGTTCTGCTAACTTTTTCACTCAAAATAGAATTTTTGAGATCTCTTTGGATATATACATATGGTTTCACTCTTCACTGCTTGTGTAGTATTTCCTCATGCATATATACCACTTTTATTGATATTTATATTCAGTGATGGACATTTGGGGTTTTTCTTCGTTTTTTTTTTTTTTTGATTTCACAAGCAATACTGCATCATTGTCCATGTTTTCTTGTGGACGGGTATAGCTTTTTCTCCAAGGGAGATGCCTGGAAGTGGAATTGCTGATCAGACTGTATGCACTCTATATGTGGAGTACATCTTCAATTTTAGTAGATCCTGGCAGAATGCAGTTCAGAGGATGAGAGTACCTGTTTTCCTACAACCTGGTCAATGTTTAATGTTTTCTAATTTTAACATTGCCAATCTTATGCTCAAAAGATGTTATCTCATAAAAATTATTCACTCCTGATGATTGGTGAAGATGAATGTATTTTCACATTTATTGTTTTTGAAAAAATATTTCATCTTCTGTCTTTTGCCCTTTTTTTCTTTTGGGTTATTTGTCTTTTTGGGGTTAATTTGCAAGAGTTCCTTACACTGGTTATTAATATTTGACTATTATATTTATTACAAATACTTTTCCCCAGATTCTCGATTGTCTTTTAAAATTGTTTATGATGTCTTTTGCCATATCGAAGTTTCTAATTTGCCTGTAGTCAAATATATCGATTTTTTTCCCATTGATGCTTTTTGAGTCTTATTTAAGAAAGCCTTTCCTACCTTTAGATTACAAAGTTATCGCTCTGCATTTTCTGATAGTAATTTTAAATGTATATTTGTTGATTTATTTATAGGTCTTTTATTGACATGCAATTTATATTCCTGTATGATATAAAGGATTTAATTTTATTATTTTTAATTAATGAATTTCTAGTTATTTGCTTATGCCCTACACACTAAGTTGTTTCTCCAAGAAGTTTATCTTTGGGGGCTGTATCTTGGTGGGTATGAGAGAGAGGGCACTGTAACTGCAGTGTCTGGAGCACCCACTCTCTACTCCTTTTTGCAAACTTGTAAATACTTATATTCTTGTAGTTTTTAGCTAGATAAAAAGGGGGCTGCTAAGTCAGTACATGGTCAGGATGATAGAACTGCATCAATATAGGCTACCCAAGGTGCCACAAATGTTCTTGGGTCTAGATTGAAGAAAATATTTGTTAAAATTCCTTGAGGAAGGCAATATAGCACAATGGTTTTACAATCAGGCAGAGCTGAGTTTGAATTTTAGCTCTGCCGTTCTTGCTAGTGTAGCCCTGAGCAAGTTAATTTCTGAGACTGAGTTTCCATATCCTTAAAAAGGTAATTATAGTTCTTATTTTGTGGGTTAGTTGTGAAGATCTGAGATAACACTTACAATGTACTTGGTACATGTTTAATGATCAGTCATGTTGACCATTATTGTTTCTGGTTATGATAATGACTTTTGCAGAGATGTGAATATTTGGGGGAGGAGGGCACAGGAAGAAAAAGAGTTGAGAGATGGCAATCATTCTTGAAGGGTTGAGGTGGATGGATGTCAACAGCCATTGGATGGATGGTCAATAGCCATTGGCACTCCCAGAGAAGCCCAGAAGAGGTGTTGGGACCCACACCACAACAATCTAGCAATCATGCTAGGCCAGTGAAAAAACACCTGGGACTCTAGGCTCTTGCCTTGTTAAACAAAACCATGAGTCATGACTTGGGAAAGAGTGTGGGAACCCAGAGAAGGAATGTAGAAACAGATAATCTATTGTCTGAGAACAAATATACTAAGGATATCTTTGGGTAGAGGTGGAACAAATGATCGCGTAGGAATGACTTACAGGGTCTTGATTGCTGGCTAGGGCCAATGCCAGGAACTGCAAAAAGGAACTCAAGGGATGCCAAACCAGGGCACACCTGGAGGGAGGATCATTACATGGTTCTCTAAGTTTCATTGGTTGGCACTGGGAAGCCCTGCATCCTTCGGTAGGTAAGGCACAGTCGCTCCTGGCTTGCTGGGGACTTCAGGCTGATGTAGTAAAGACAAAAGAGAGAGGAGTAGGTTCTAGAGAATGTGGCCATAGAGCAAGTCTTGGTGACCTGTGAAAGCAGAGTTGTGTAACACTTGTATTTAAAGGGGAGTCCATACACCAGCAAAATAGTCCTCATCTGGGAACTCATTAGAATTGCTGAATCTTGGGTTCCACCCCAGAGCCACTGAATTACAATCTGCATTTTACCAAGATCCCCAGGAGACTTGAATGTGTGCCAAGGTTTGAGAAATACTTGTCAAGGCCAGGAATAAAACAGGCTCAAGTGGAAGAAAGAGCTTTTGGAAGATTCACTTGTTAGACTTCTCAAAAGCAAATACATACAATTATGCAACCCCCACACACATATTTTATACCCTAAGATTTCAAATAATCCTGTTCCAGATGTGTTGCATCTATTACTTGGTCAGGTAAAGAATACTTTAGTTAAGGATTACTTTTTCCAAGTTTTTATTTAAATTCTAGTTAGTTAACATATATGGTAAAATTGGTCTCAGGAGTAGAAGTTAGTGATTCATCACTTATATACAACACCCAGTGCTCATCACAAGTGCCCTCCTTAATACGCATCACCCATTTAGCTCATTCCCCACCTCCCTCCCTCCATCTACCTTCAGTTTTAATTGGGCATTATTTTTAATACCCAAATAATCAAACCACTTTCTTACCTTAAATAAGATAAAAATCCTATTTTAATTTTTTCATAGGGCAATAGGCTTATCAATATTAACAAGTACTATGTTTAATTCTTTTCTTTGTTTCCAATGAGAATTATGCTTAATTATTGAAGTGCTATGTAAAAAAAAAAAAAAGCACATTAGATGTTTACTGAGATAATTAAATTGACTCAGTTAAAGAATTGCGCTCAGTTGGGATCACCTCAAATACTATATCTTAACATTAAAGAGCCTTCTAGAGTTCTCTTTTCATTTTGGCAATTCCCGAAGAAAATGTCTGGCAAAAATTCATTTTGTTCCAGTTCCCACACTTCAGAATAAAAGCAAAACTTCACTTGGCTCCCTACCTTTTAAGAAAGCATTCTCAAAGTGTGGTGCCTGGACAAGCAACTTGTTACAAATGTTAATTCTCAAGTCCCATCCAAGATTTACCAGATTAGATGGGGTAGGCCCAGCCATCTGTATGTTTGGCACGCCTTCCAGGTGATTCTGCCTCATGCTAAAATTTGAGAACCATTCTCTGAAGCCATGTGGTCCAAGAGATGAGAGGTCGAATGCATAAGCAATGGAAGAATGTGGGTGTTGATCCAGAAGCCAACAGGTTCTAGTATTATCTGTGACACTTTGCTGTGTGACTTTGAATAAGCCATCATACTACTCCAGGCTTCAATTTCCTCCTTTTTAATTAACATATCAAATTTCCTCATTTTTAAAATAGAGGAGTTGGAATGTTACTTAAAGTTGATAGTTAAGGCTCCTTAAGTCTCCAATAGATCAGATGTGGCAATTGAAACAGAGTGAGTTTTTACTCAGGTATTTTCTCCTGGAGCTAACAAGATAAAAATAATAATCTAAAAAGATTTTTAATAGTAAGATATAGATTTTGAGGTGATCCCAGTTGGGCAATTTTTAAAAACTGAGTAGATTTAATGATCATTCATATGTCAGATGTCCATCCATGATAGGTAACACAGCCAGTTTGTCAGATAATCATTGATGGAGCCACTTTGCTACAAATCAAGTATGATATTTGACTCCTTGTATGGCAAACACTTGTAAGTTCTAACTTACGATAAGTTTCCTTTTTGAAACATTTCAGCTTTCACCTCGGAATTATTCTGTGTCCCCATGTGGTTGAAATATTTATCACAAAGTCAATGTAGTTGGGGCCATGGTATTTTTTAACACACTTGATTACATGGTTTTCTTGCACATGGGTGATTAGAAACAACCAACTATAAGGTGACATCAGTGGTCAACAAGAAGGGGCTGTACCCTGGTACCAGGAAAAAAAGATTGCTGACCTCCAAGGCCATGGGCAATAGGAGTAGGCCCAACTGCCAATAGAAGGGCCAATTAGTAATGAGGGCATCACTCTGTTGCTTGTGTGATGCTGCTACTGGCAGCTTTCAGTCATGAAAAGATTAAATTCTGCTCAGTATCTCTTTTAGAAGGTAGGGAAGATCATTGTGCCTTTAAAAGATATTTCCATCAAAGCCTTGTTTCCCAAAGAATTATGTTTTGGTTATGTGAAAGTTGAACTTACGTAACACACTGTTTTTCCTGACAGTGATGGGTTGAATCACCACTGTACACAGAAGAGAAAAGATAAATAGGTACGGGCAGCAAATGGAGACATATCACATCAAATAATTAAAAAGCTTAGTTAAATAGAATAAATAAATACTAAAAATATTAATATATGATAAATATATGTAGAATATACTGGAAATAATAATAAAAGATAGAACAATAAATATTAAACTAAGATATATATTTTAAAAAGCATTTGTGGAAATGCTTTGAAAAAAGTTACTTGTTAGGGTGCCTGGGTGGCTCAGTTGTTAAGCGTCTGCCTTCGGCTCAGGTCATGATCCTACGGCCCTGGGATCGATCCCTGCATTGGGCTTCTTGCTCAGCGGGAGGCCTGCTTCTCCCTCTCCCACTCCCCCTGCTTGTGTTCCCTCTCTCACTGTCTCTCTCTGTCAAATAAATAAATAAATAAATAAAATGAAAAAAGATACTTGTAGATATGAACCAAAGTATATTTTAGGCATTGTGGGGTGTTATGTGTGAGTTCCATAGTCAGAGACAATCATTTTATTAAAGTACCTTTTTTTCCTTTCCAGAGATTGTTCCAGCAAGTGAGCACTGGAATAAAAATGAAAAAAAAAATATAGTAAGATATTATCATCTAGGTCTTAGGGAAATAGAATGTAGCCATTGTTGTCCTTTGTTGATTATAGGGAGAGGAATCTACCCCTTATCACTAGATGTCGGCGGACCTGGGCTCTTATCTCAGAGTAATTGTGTGACCTTGGGAAATTTATAGATGGTTTTTGGGTTTTGCTTCCCTCACCTGGAGAATGGTAAAGACTAGATAAAATACAAAGATTAGGCTGGATTAGATAAACTATAAGATTAGACCTATAGACTATAACCACTATCTAGGTCAGATTAGATAAGACAAGATTCCCTTCAGGGCTGAGATCCTGTAAGTTTTTATTACCCTCCACTATATCGTAGCCACATTTTGTCATGGTCAAATTCAATGGATTTACCCTCTGTAAGCTCTCTGTCTCAAGCATCTTGTTGTTTGACTACTACCTCCTATGTTTTTAGCTTCTTCAGATACACCAACTCCAACAACTCTTTGACTCCACCAGGACCTCCAGAGCCCATACCCTGTTTTCATCTCCTTATATAACTTTACAAACCTTAATTAGAATTCATGGCATAGGGATTACAATTTTTCCTTTGCTTAAGCAAAGGAATTTTGCTTTTGCAAATTTTTCCTTTGCTTAAGCAATTCCTCTACCGCTCTCTTCCTCCATCACGATGACTTGGTGAAATCGCAACCCTTGTGTTTGTGGTCCAAATCTCTAGGAAATAGACTCAGGTTTGCATGTGAGAGGTTTGTGGGGGAGTGCTTTTGAGAACATCACATGGGAGGAATGAAGCAGGATTGGGCAGAAGAAGTGGAATTGAGCTGCACTGGGACTTGAGGCTTCAACTGATCCTCTAGGATGTGATGAAGAGCTGAGATGATCCTTTAGAACCATTTCACCTTGAGATAAGATGACTGGGCTCCTTTTTTTTAAAAACCCTTTTAATGACCAGTCACTAAATGTGGGAAGCCTTGGGAATGGGATGAGGCAGCTCTCTTCAGTTGAGGGCAGTTCCTGGAAAGTGATTTAGCTGATAGCTGTTGGCCCCCAACACTGGGAGAAAGGGGGTCTCAGGCCTGAAGGGGGAATCTGGCAGTGCAACACCACGTCCACTCTACTTAGTTGGCACCATCTTCCCAGGTCTGCAGCAGAGCAGCTGGCTGAGACTGGAAAGAAACCAAGATCCAAGCTGAATAGCCTCACTTTAAATTCATCACCACCAACTTCAAGTGAGTTTAAGTTCCGCCCACAATCCTACTACATTTCCCTATTTCACACCTTCATCTTGTCCTCTAAAACATTTTCCTTATTTTCATTGTTGACTGATAACCCTGTGACTTACTGGAGGAAATAATAGCAATTAGAGAATCTCCATAGTTTCTTCCACCAATATAGCGATGTACCCATGAACTTATCCTTTTGCTACAAGGTGGATTGTTGATATTTCTAAGTCCAGTTTCTCCCTGCACTGGATTCCATTCATTCTTTCCTACTTAAACAGCATCCCTTTTACAATTTCCCCCTTTCTTTCTGCCACTTTCCCTCTGTACACTGGATCATTCCCATTAACATAAAAATCCAGGGGTGCCATGTTCTATCTAAAAATCACCCTGCCTTGACCCACATCACTCATCAACTACCACCCCTTTTCTGCTCCCCTTTATAGAAAAACTCATTGAAAGAGTTGACTATACCTTCTGATTCCCCTTTTCCCCACTTCTTTACTTTTCTCCTCATTCTTTCTCAAACCTTGTCCAAAAGCTCTTACTATTTCACTATTTCATTTGTCAAGGTCTCTAGTATCTCCAGGTTCACTCACTTGGCTCATTTGGAGCATTGGGCATGGGTGACACTTCTTTCCTTGAGATACTTTCTTCGCTTAATTATGGGGATATCACCATTTCCTGGTTCCCCTCTTATCTCACTGATTGCTATTGGTTTGAAACCCTCTTGGGAACTTCCTGGGTGTAATCTGAAACTGGCCCCAAACTTGGAGGGCAGGGAAAGACTGAAGAAAGAGGCAAGCTGCTCCAGGTTGGTTGGTGGCACTTTTAAGAAGCAAAGGGAACTTAATATATGAGGCTTGCCTTGCATGGCAGCAAGACAAATGGATCCCTACACTTGTCTGTGAAATCTTAAGAATTTGTAGAGAGAGGTCTTCACTGTACAATCATGTATACCATGCAGGTGTTCTCAATACATCACTATCTCAAGGCTTTGTCCTTGGAGAAGCCTATGGGAGCAGGAAAGGTAAGCAGAACCCACATTTCACGGACAGGGGAGGGACTCCAAGTGCCTGGGTTTAGTTCACAGGTCAACTGGTGGTTGTGTCTTCTCAATGACTTTCCCCAACATCTGCTCCTCTTCAAGCTTCTGTTATGGATCCTCCTAATCTCTCCAACCTCTAAATTTTGACAGTTTTGGGGCTGAGTCCTCAAACTTATTTCTATCTTTTTCTACATATAGTTGCTAAGTGATTTCATCCAGTCTGATAACTTTTACTGCCAGAATTTTCTTCCAGACTCCTATGTCCAACTGCTTATTTGGTATCTCCACTTGAGTAGTAACAGTGCAATAGATCAAATGTTTTATATATACCAGGTATTGCTCTAAACCCCTTGTGTAGTCAAATATTGAATGTCCAAGAGGCATCTCCAACTTAGCTTTCATGTCTAAAACTGAACCTCTAATTCTCATTCCTGCCCAAACCAGCTTGTCCCTCAATATTTACCCCCTCAGTGAATGGCAGCATCTTTCCTCCAGTTGTTGGGGCCCAAACTTCAGTGTCACCCTAACTTCACTCTTTCATACCCCACATCCAATTCCCTGGCAAATCCTCTTAGCCCTATTTTCAGACTACACCCCTAATCCAAATAGTTCTTATCCCCTTTACCACTGCCACCTGATCCAAGGTGCCATCATCTCTTGCTTTCACTATTTTCCTCTCTTCAAACGGTAGCTACAGTGAGTTTGTAAAAACCTAAGTCAAATTGTGTCTTTAATTTTACTTTTTTTTATTGAAGTAGAGTTGACACATAGTAGGGCACCCATTTTCGGTATTCAGATTCTGTCTTTCCTTTGCTTGAAGCCTCTGAATGCCTTTCCATCTCACTAAGAACAAAATTCAAAGTTTTTACTGTGACCTGCAAGGTCCTAAATGGCAGGCCCCTAGTTAACTCTCTGACTTTATCGGCCATTCTTCACTTGCATCTCTGTTGTCATGTGGCACTGGCCTGGCTGTCCTCTGAGCCCCTTCCCTAAGCAGTCTGCCATCTTAGCACCTATGCATCTGTGGTTCCTTCTACCTGGGAAACAGGTTGACAGAGGTGTCATTGCACCTAATTAAAAGTGACATTTGAAGATTGCTCACTGGAAGAATTTTACTTACACTTATGGTCTGATTATCTCTAACTGGCAAGCAAAGCCATGAAGTTATTAATTATGTTCACATGCCATTCTTATGTAAAGAGATATTCTCTGCATAGCAGTTAAAGTACAAAAACAGATTAAATATAGAATTGCAGCTAAGGCTATGTCTTTCTGCTATTAAACTCAACAATGGTGATTTAGTTTTAGCAAAGCAATGTAATCTAACATGTTAATACTGATCATTTGAATTTTATTGACTCTCTAGTTTTGTTTGCATTTAATTTATAAATTAGTTTTCATTTTATAGTTGAATAAGAGTGATCAGCATAAGGAGTTTATTTTTGGTTTTATGTTTGTGACTATTTAAGTAATATTATAATAGGAATAACGAGATAACACTGGAGTCTGCAAGCATATTTCTGCTTTAAAAGAGGTCTCTATATTAAGTCAAATTTGAAAAACACATTTTAGGTGATTACATGCTGATTTTCAAAATAAGATTCCTTATAAGAGAAAACACAAGGGAGAGAACATGAGAGGCTTAAATATTTCAGACAAAAGTTAAAAAAATAAGGAAAGTGTTGGCAGTACATTTAGCCAATTATAAAGAGAACTTCAGAAAAAGAAATTGCAAGATTGAAAAAAAATGTTTCCTGGCTAAGGAATTATTAAACATTTAGAGCCAGGAAAGAAGTTTATATTAATTTTCCAGACATTTTCTACTTTCCATTCCTCCATTCCATTAAGTACCTCCCAAATAGAAAAAAAAAAAAAAGCACAAAACAAGAGACCCAAAGATGAAATAAAATAACATGGAAAATATTGAGAGAGGTTTTTCCTATAACACCACTAAATGTATCCTAGCCTTTTGGGTTTTTTGGAAGTGGTTCTCATAGAGAGATGTTTGAAGTTAGTGCTATAAACATCTGGTGACTGCAAAACAAAACAAAAACAAAAACACGAAGCACCTCTATGAACTTAGCCTTCATTTAAAAGAAAACTTGTAAGGACTTTTGAAAACTTACAAAGTTTCACATAATTTGACTCCCCCTCTACCCAAATCACTGATGGGATGAATAAGCCTTATAAAACACAGTTAAAGTCATTGAATGGTTCATTAGATAAGTGTTGGGTATTATTGAGACAGAAATTGCAGCGGGCGGAATTCCAAGATGGCCCCATAAGATTCTGGAGCCCTGGTATATGCACACCTTCTCCCAGTTATTCACTCAGATAGTAATCTAGATGGTGTTGTGAAGGGATTTTGTACATGCCATTAAGGTCTCAAGTCAGTTGACCTTAAGATTATTTAGGTGGACCTGACATAAGCACATGAGCCCTTTAATTAGAAGCAGAGAATTCTCTCCCCATGATCACAGAAGAGAATGTTAGAGAGACGTGCACACTGGCTGGCCTGGAAGAAAGCAGACACCCACATGAAAAGCCTATGGGAGCCACATGGCAAGGAATTTTGGGTGTCTCCTAGGAGCCCCGCATGGTCCCCAGCCAAAAATTAGCAAGGAAAGGGGACCACAACCTGACAACGTCAAGGAAATGAATTCTGCCAACTTCTGGTGAATGTGGAATCCTGGCTCACTGTGCTTAGATTCTAACCTACAGAGGTGTGACATGATACACATGCATTGTCTTTTTGAAGCAACTAAGTTTGTGATCATTTCTATCACAATAGACAATAAATACAGAAATCATTAATCTTTTCAACCAGTTGCATTGGACCTGTAGAAAAGCTGTCAATGTTTTCTTTTGGAGCAAGCATGGGCAGAAGTCAAAATTGCTCTTTTTATTTATTCCATGACCCCAAATGTAATTAAGATAAGACTGTATTTCAAAGAGTTTTGGAATGTCAAAGAATGTAAAGTAAATAATGAAAACCCAACAGCAACAAGGAAACCACTGGGTCTTGAGTTCCTCCAACTGTGGCTGTGGATATCCAGCAGGGCATCTAGATTTGGTCTTGAGGAATTTGTGCAGAATTCCAGGTAAATGCTCAGCTAACAAGGTCACTCGGGATGAAGCTCATTTATAGGAAGTCAGGTTTAAATAACAGACATTGTGATAAATCAACAGTACAAACTCTGACTGCATACAAGGCACACAGTGGGCACTATGAAGGCAGAATCGTTGGCATATTCTACTTGGTGACAAAAAAAAAAAAATACCCCTATGCAGGTAAAAGCTGGAGAGTGTCTCTTCTCTTTCCGATTTAGGCAGTAGGAGACTATGTATACCAGAGGTGAGCAAGCTGTTTTTGGAAAGGGCCAGATTTTATGCTTTGCAGGCCACATGGCTTCTGTTCTCACAACTCAACTCTGTGGTAGTGCTGTAAAATCAGCCTCTGAGGATATGCAAACAAATGAGCATCACTACATTCCAATAAAACTTTATTTACAAACCCAGGTAGTGGGCTGGATGTGGCCCAAGGCTGTAGTAGTTTGCAGACCCTGATCTAGATGGATGAGGAGGGCTGAAACTGGTGGTGGCCTCTGGGGGGTGGGGAATGGGACTCCTGAGACCTGACAACCAGTTGACTTTGTGGAGAAGAAGATGGGAAGATGATCAGACTTTGTAGTCTGGGAGGACAACGGTACTGCTCTCTGAGATAGAAGCAAAGATGGAAGAGATGGTGTGCATGTGTGGTGGTGGGGTTGTGGAGAAAGTGGGTTGGGTATGGAAATAATAATTTTGAGCTGACTTCAGAATATTTCTGTGGAAACTCTGGGAGGCGGGTAGAAGTATATATATAGAGAGAGACACAGAGTGAGAGAAATTTGGATAATTTGGGAGTTGTCTCCCTGGAGGTAATATGTCTTGAAGCCACAGCTGTAGGTGAGATTACACATGGAGAGTTTGTAGAAAATGAACTAATGTATGTAAGAGTGCTCTTTCAACTCTAAGGCATTATACAAATGTAAAATATTCTTATTATTAAATGTGACAAACAGAAGCATAAAAGGCAGTAACAACCGTTTTATGTCTCAGAATCCCTGCTAGTTCCCAATTATTGCATTTTCATCCTGTGATGGCCCTTGAACAGCTCTTTTCTCCTTCCCTTGTGTATGCACTGAGATAATAATGCATTAAACATTATGCATGTGTTGGCATAATACCTCCCCTCACCCCCCAGATACTCTCAAACCTCTTTTCGTAGTCATAAACTTCTAAGAGAGCTGGGACAAAGACACAGTGAGGCCACTTTGATATTAGGGTCCAAGGCTTGGAGCTGTATTTAAATGAGGAATGAGGCAGCAGGTTTAGGGATATCAATATATTTTTTAAAAGGTTTTCTCCATTTGTTTAGAGAAAGAGTGTGTGTGTACAAGGTGGGGGGGGAGGAGCAGAGGGAGAGGGAGAGAGAGAATTTCAAGCAGACTCCATGAGCTGGGAGTGCCTTGTGGCACTTGATCCCATGACCCTGAGATCATGATGTGAGCCGAAACCAAGAGTCAGACACTCAACCAACTGAGCCACCCAGGCACCCCTAGGAATATCAGTATTTAATCATTTAGATGGTACTAGAGACACAGAATGTAGGAGCAGAGTAGCCCTAGCCCTAAGTCATGATATCAAGTTAGAGTTGAGGAAGTTCTGAGTTCTTGAAAAGTCTATGGGGCATTACTCTTTTTCCTGAGCTCCAGAACACCAGTGTTGTCCCTCTGGCAGGCCTGTCCTGCATTTCCAGGGCATTACAGGGTAATGAACAAATGATTCCTAAACCTAGTGTCTTAAAACAGAAACCATGTTATTACCTTCAGTGGTTTGCAGGTCTGGAATTTGGATATGGCTTGGCTGGGTGATTCTTCTGTTCCATGTAGTGTCAGTGGAGGTAGCTTGCTGGTATTCCATGGGGGGATGGGCAGGTCTGGAATGTCTGAGACAGCCTCACTCACATGTCTGGTGCCTTGTTCAGATGGGTGGAAGGCTGGGCACAGCTGGAACTGGAGACCAGAAAACCTACATGTGGCCTCTCCAGCCTGGTAGCCTCAGGATAGTCAGATTTCTTATGTAGCAGCTCAAGGTCCAAGAATGATCAATCTGGCAAACAAGATGTGTGCTGCATGGGCTTTCATGGCCCAGTCTGAGGTCACATTGTGTGACGTCTGCCATATTCTATTGGTTGAAGTCATCGTGAATCTTTGAATCTGCCCAGATGTAAGGGGAGGGATGGTAAACCCCACCTGCAGATGGGAAGAGGGGAAATAATTTGTGGCTATTTTTTAAAAAACCACTACAAAGGCCATCTGGCAGAAAGATGTGCCTCCTGGATGACAGCTCAGATGATACAGATGCCAGGGAAGTGCTGCCTCTGAGGCCCAGCATTCCGTGTGGGTTACATAGTCCTGAGATGGGTTCCCCTATCCCGAGGATGGGTCCTGAGACAAGGACTTGGAAGCAGCTTGTTTATTTTGGGAGGTGATCACACAGAACAGGAGCAGCGGACAGTGAAGAGTGAGAAGGGAAGGAGGGAACACCAATCCCAGGGTACATTATCAAGTTGGTCACTGCTGTGGGCTTCTGAGGTTCGGTCTTGCCGATCTTCTGAAGAGCTGTGTGGTTGCACCTCAGGACTGTCTGTCTGGAGGACAGAAGACAAACTCACCAACTCCCATCCCCCATTGGTCAGGGGCCATGCCACAGGAGGTTGGCTTTCTCTTCTTTCCAGCTCTACCCATACCGCCTATGCCATGATGGGCAGTCCGTATTGCCAGCATCAGACAGCTTAGACGGATCCAACATATCCTGGGTGGGGCAGCCAGACACCAAGGGAGCCGAACTGAGGTGCTATCAAATTACACAGTCTCGAAGCTGGTTGCCATAGCAACAGATGGGGTAAAAGGTGGGCTGGAAGAATGTGAGATGGTCACAAGAGGGACCTGATGTGTGTGCACATGCTTGAACTTTCCCATTAATTAAGCCACAAACGCAGGCCTTAAAGCAAGGGGGCTACGCAGAATAAGCAGATGCTGGTTTCAGTTTTCCCTTCTCCTGGATTCCTGACTGAGACAGTGAGCAGCTGCCAGGGACACTCTCCTCAAGACCCATGTCATTACTCCAGAAGAGCTGACAACAGTAATCACTGAACTCCTCCTCTAAAAAAAATTGGTACAGGGGCACCTGGGTGGCTCAGTCAGGTAAACATCTGCCTTTGGCTCAGGACATGATCCCAGGGTCCTGGGATGGAGCCCATGTCAAAGTCCCTGCTTAGCAGGGAGCCTGCTTCTCTCTTTCCCTCTGTCTTCCCTCTCCTAGTGCTGTCTCACTCTCTCTCTCTGTCAAATAAATAACTAAAATCTTAACAAAAGAAAAAAAAAAAGGTTTGTAGAGATCGGACTTTCCAGGTTCATGAACTAACAGCTCTAGAAAGGGACCACATCCTTGGCCAAGACTCTGTGCCTGGCCAGGTGTCCCCAAGCAATACCCCTGCCCCTCAGCACTCCAGGGGACAGGAAAGCCCATTCCCCTCAGTGGCTGACTAATAACCATTAGTCTCCACTCTCTGGTCCCAGGAGGAGAGTCAACACCAATCATGGCTGGTGATGTTTATCGCTGGAAGGGGCAAGATCAGTGCAGTCTCAAAGGTCATTTTCAAGGCCCCTAGTGAGAAAGATGAGTTCACCCTATTCTAAGTGAACCCATGTGTGAAATCCATATTTCTCTGTAAAAGAAAGATGGCTCATCTCTTTACAAAAGGAGTCTCCAGGGGACTAATTTGCCTATTGAGCTCCCCTGGGGCATTTTATTTGTGGTTTCGTTTTATTGAAAGCATGGGCCTTCACGGCATGCCATAATGGTTCTTAAAATGATTCTAGACTGTGGATATTTTGTTTCAATGAAAGCTTTTGTGAAAGTTCAATAAATGAGTCAGATGGAAAACGGCTGCTCAGCTGGGGAGAGGGACCTGTAATTGCAGATTCTACTCTCAACCTCTCTTCTACCCTCCACTTTCTTTGGGCCTCGAGAGACGGCAATACACCTTGCATAGCTCTTCAGATCACAGTTTGGAAGCCTAGTTTAGAAGTCAGGAAAAGTGTCTTGCTCCAAGCAATAGCAAGTTGAGCACCAGTGGCTTTAAGACATAGTGGGTTACTTTTTCCTCCCTTACTAAGATGCCTGGAAGTGGGCGAATGCCATTGTTTCAGCCATCTTGGCTTCTTCTCTGTATCTGCTATGCCTATTCTATTGACTTGTTGTCTTATGGTCAAAAGAACAGTAGCATCTCTAAATGTCACGTCTGAGTTCAAGACAGAAAGTTGAACGTGAATTTTTTTAAAAATTGTAATAGAGTTGACACATAATGTTACCGTTGCTTGTATTCCCTATGCTGTACATTTCATCCCTGTGACTTATTCATTCCCTAACTGGAAACTTATGTTGAACAGAGAAAGTTGAAGGGGAATTTTTTTTTCTGCCTTCTGAAGGTTCAATTTTGGGGGTTGGGGGAAGGAGGGGAAGTGATACATCACTGGAAGGGACTGTCCTTTAGATCTCATTTGCCAGAAATAGATCACAGGCTCATCACGGACCAGAACCAACCAGAGAGCATGAGAGGACCACTTAATCCAGTAAGAATTTAACTCCCGAGGCTAAGGAAAAGGCCTCCCCTTCCTAAAATCACAGGATCTCTGCCTGCTCCTTGAACAAATCAGGGTTTTATAGCAAGGAAGTGGAGATGGGGAAGGGCAATGGGGTGAGCAATTGGATAGACAATAAACCATGCCTGTTGGAGTCAATGGGCCAGGAAACCTGACTGTGACTTCTAACTTGGCCGCTTAATTATTGGGAAGCATCAGACCAGCCACCTGACATGACCTGGCTGCAGTGATCTCATGTATAAATTGAAGAAAGTGGCCTTGAGCACCAGGTTTCCTTCTAGCTCCTGGCTTTTGGTTTTGTGCAACTTTAATAACTTCCTGAATGTTGACAGCTAAACCAAAACTGGTTTGTAGTTGAAACAGAGGCCCTAATGGAGCTGTTCTGGTTCTAGGAACTGGCTGCTTATATTTTCATGCAGTAAATTATGTGCTGGGGACTTCCAAAAAATTCCACTTTTTTTTAACCTGTGAGGAAAAATCATCTCTCTCTTCTTTCCGCTCCCTACATAGTCAAGTTTTATCATTGAGTAGGACTGCTTTCTTCTATGTAATTCTTATTTAGTTTTTCTTAATAAAATAAAGAAAAAAATCAACACTTCTATTTTGTATGAAGCTCCTTCTAGCTGAAATTATTACCAGCCCTCTGATTGAATGTCCAATGTAAAATAACGTAGATTTTTAAAAAAATATATAATTGCGGGGGCGCCTGGGTGGCTCAGTGGGTTAAACCTCTGCCTTCGGCTCAGGTCATGATCTCAGGGTCCTGGGATCAAGCCTCGCATCGGGCTCTCTGCTCGGCGGGGAGCCTGCTTCCCCCACCCCTTCTGCCTGCTTGTGATCTCTCCCTCTGTCAAATAAATAAATAAATAAATAAAAGTCTTTTAAAAAATTAAAAAAAATATATATAATTGCGATTAGTGTTTGGTTGTATCGAGTATACAGTTTTCATCAGTGGCTAACAAAAGTAAAGCTGCAGGTTCTGTTTGGGTGATAGACTTGCAGCTAATGCAGTGCCTGGCTTTTGGTAATTACTCAATAAGTGTTTTTTGAATCAATGAATTATGATAAGAAGCATAAGTGAGCCAGAAGAGACTAGGGCAGAATTAATTCCTGAGTTAGATTTTCAGAGTTTTAATATCCTTGATGATATTAAGGATGGCACTGGAACACAGCATACATAATACGACTGATGGGTTATATGATTTGTACATTAGCTGATGTACAAAAGGAAGTTGAAAATAGCGTGGTGTGCCAGTTCATTCCCTGACAAGTAACTGCGTGTTGTCTAGGTGCCATGCGCTCTTCTAGGTAGCGTGATACAACAGTGAGTGAGAGAGGCGATGGTTTCTGCTTCCATAGAGATTGCATTCCAGTGGAGGAGACAGACAATAAACAAGCGAAAACTATTTCAAGTAGTAGTCAGCGCTATGAAGAAAAGGAAACAGGATAATGTGATTATGAGTGGGGGTGTGGGGGAGGTGAACAGCACCAGGTAGAGCAATCCTGGGAGGCATCTCTGAGGAGCTGACATTTGAGCTGAGACCAAAAGGGAGCTAGCAGTTGTGAAGAGCTAAGGGAACAGTAAGTGCAAATGCCCTTCTGTGCTAACGGGCATGAACATGCTGCATTTAAAGACAAGAAAGTTGTCTTTCTCTGCTTGACTTATTTCACTCAGCATAATCCCCTCCAGTTCCATCCACATCAATGCAAATGGTGGCTGTTCATCCTTTCTGATGGCTGAGTCATATTCCATCGCATAGATGAACCACATCTTCTTTATCAATTCGTCTGTTAAAGGGCATCTCAGCTCCTTCCCCAGTTTGGCTGTTGTAGACATTGCTGCCATGAACATTGGGGTACATGTGCCCCTTCTTTTCACTATATCTGGTTTCACTCATATATGGAACATAAGGAATAGCATGAGGAACACAAGAGAAGGGAGGGAACACTGAATAGAAAGAAATCAGGGAGGGAGACAAACCATGAATGACTCCACACTCCAGGAACCAAACTGAGGGTTACAGAAGGCGGGGGGTGGGGGGATGGGGTAACCAGGTGATGGGAATTAAGGAGGGTATGTGTGGTGATGGGCACTGGATGTTGTACACAACTAACGAATCTTTGAATACTACATCAAAAACTAATGATGCATTATATGTCAGCCAATTGAACATAATAAAAAAAAGGAGAAAAAAATAAAGACAAGAAAGCCAGTGTGGCTCAAGTGTAGTAAACTAATTGGGAGAAGAGTGGGAAGAGATCAGTTGGGAAAGGTGGCCAAGGGACAACCTGTATAGAACCTTGTAGAACAAGGGTATTATTCTAACTGCAGTGAAAATCTGTGTAAGGTTCTAAGCAGAGGAAGGACGTGGTCTGCTTCAAATTTTTGTAAGATCTTTTATCTGCTGGGCGGAGAATGGATCAGATGGGGGACGAACCAGAGACAAGGACATCATTTTGAGGGCTATTGCAGTAATTTAGGTGGGAGAAGATAATGCTTTATGAATAGGGAGATGGGGGGGAAGTGGATAGATTTGAGATCTATGTTGGAAGCCGAATAATAGGACTTGCTAATGGCTTGTACATGGGGGTTGGTGAGGGAATGAAAGGAATTATGCATGGCCACTTGGTTTTAGGCTGAACTGGCTGGCAGGAAGGGGAGATTTTTTCTAATAATGGGAAGATGGGAGTGGGGGGAGCCCTTGGGATGGGGTTGGCTGGCAGTCAGAAGCTCTGATTTGGAAATGTTAGATCTGGGCTGCCTGGCAGACATCTCCACCTTAAAAGTCTACTTTGAAGCAGAGGCTTTACAAAGGAGACCTCTTAGGAATGCAATGGTTAAAGACAGAAGCAAAAGGAGTAATTTTTAACAAACTGTCACTAACAGTCTCCACAATGCTCTGCCTCCTGCAGCCTCTTTTCTTAAGTAGACAGGGATAACTCTTCCAATGTAATCTCCCTGATCAAGAAGGGAATTGAGAACATACATGTTTAAGACCTTCAGTATGGGCTTCCTTAATCCCCTCTTCACCTTTTTGATTCAGTCTAAGTGCTTACGTCGGCAGAAAAATCTAAGCAAATAGAGGCAACTTTGTAGAGAAGTGAATTGTGGAGAAGGCTGCTAGGATTACCAAGATTAATGGAAAAGAAAAGAATTGTCCTCAAATAAGCACACAATGAAATACCAGAATGATGCAGAGAACAAATCAAAAGAAAAAAAAAGTCTAAACCCTAAGGTTATGTTTTTATTTTAATAAAATGGAAATGTGCAGGCAGGCAATTATTTAAACTTTTTTTTTTTTTAGTTGGTGAAGCTGTTAAAAAGAATCTACATCCTTTTTTTTAAATTTTTAAAATTTATTTTCAGTGTAACAGTATTCATTGTTTTTGCACCACACCCAGTGCTCCATGCAATCAATGTGAGGGTTTTGAAGGGGCGGGTGGGGGGGTGGGAGGTTGGAGGAACCAGGTGGTAGGTATTGGAGAGGGCACGGATTACATCCTTTTTAATTATAAATTAAACCAAAAGGTCTTTGGGTGTCTCTGAATTGGGGATCTGAGTTTTATGCTGTTGATGTGAGTAGAAGGTGTGAGTGCTAGAATCTGCCAGGTTTGGAACCACACAGGCCCCCACAAGGTGTCTTGAGGCAAAGTGAATTCGATACTGGCCTACCCATGATACTCTAGTCCTAGAATGTTAGAATTCTTAGAATTTTTCTGAGAATCTCTTGGTGTCTGGGTATGTTGCTAAGAATTCCATTATGGCACAGTTCATTCAGGCAAATGGATTGCTTCTCTTTTCTTCCACCTTCTCTAGAGTCGGGTTCTGGAACACACTCCTGGGCTCTTAGCTTTCTCTTAGCTTCTCTTCCTCCTTCCTCTGGCAGGTGAAGGGCTGCAGAGTGGGTGGATGATCAGACTGGCAGGCATTTGACTTTGATGGGCAGGCCTACAGAGATCTTGAAAGTTTCTCTAGGGAGTCTCATCTCAATGAGACATATATAGGTTTCATGTATAGGAGTGTTTTTTTTTAATTAAAAAAATTTAAAACTTATTTTTCATTTTTATTTTTTGGTTTCACTTTTAAAATTTTATTTTAAAAACTCTAATAATTGTCAGTGGACACATTTATATGTGTTATATGCCAAAAATGTTAGAGCCCACTCGATGTACAGTTGCCCTTAAACAACATGGGTTTGGACTGTGTGGGTCCCCTTGTACATGGACTTTTTTTTCAATACAGTATTGTCCTGTAAATGTACTTTCTCTCCCTTATGGGTTTCTCAATAACATTTTATTTTCTGTAGCTTACTTTGTTATGAGAATGCAGTATATAAAGCATATAATATACAAAATGTGTTAATTGACTATTGATATTATTGATAAGGCTTCTGGTCAATGGTAGGCTATTAGTAGTGTTTTATTTTTTAATTGTGAGCGGTGATCCACTAACATGTCGTGAAATGGATTTATTGGTATTGACCAAGATATTAAAGAGTAAAATAAGGCAAACAGAATAAAAGTATCAATGTGCCTTGTGTATAGGAAGGACATTGTTTTATGGAACTTCATTTATAGATACACCTAGATGTCCTGGGTCATGATGTACCATTATATTTCCCATATTTGTATATTTTGTGTATACAAATTTGTGTATTTCTATATTTTGTGAACAATTGAATGGTCATGAACAATTCAATGAATCTTGAATTTATGGGGTGACTACCTATCAACACAATCCAGTTTTAGAATATTTCCATGACCCCTGAAAGATCCCTGATGCCTACTTGTAAACCCTCCCATCCCCAGCCCCAGGCAACCATGAATCTATTCTTTGTCTTCATAGATTTACCTTTTCTGGACATTTCATCAGAATGAAATTAGACAGTGTGTGGTCTTTTGGGTCTGGCTTCTTTAACTTGGCATGTTTTTGAGGTTCAGCCTCGTGGGAGCATATAAAGTATCTCATTCCTTTTTATTGCCTGATAGTGTTCTTCATATGGATGTACATTTGTTTCTCCATTCCCACTGGTGGATATGCGATTGTTTCTACCTTTTGGCTGTTACAGACGATGGTGCTATAAGGATTCACGTACAGGTCTTTGTATGGATGTATGTTTTCATTTCTCTTGGGAAATAGCTAAGAGTGGAATTGGAGGGTCCTATGCTCAAATTATGTTCACATTTTTAAAGAATTTGCCAAAGTGTCTTCCAAAGTAGTCACAACATTTTACATTCCCGCCAGCAAACATAAGGGTTTAGTTTCTGTATATTCTTGTCAACACTTATTACTATCTGTCTTTTTGATGATAGCTATTCCAGTGGGTGTGAAGAGGTAGCTCATCATAGTTACATTATGAATTTCATTAATGAATAATACTGTTGAGCATCTTTGCATGTATTTATTAGTCATTTATATATTTTCTTTGCTGACATGTCTCTTTAAATCTTTTGCCAAAATTTCAACTGGGTTGTTCATCTTATTGTGTTATAAGAGTGCTTTGTAAATTCTGGATACAAGTCCTTTATCAGAGCTATGCTTTGTAAATACTTGCTCTCAGTCTGTGGCTTGTCTTTAAATTTTCTTAAAAATTTTTTTTTAATTTGGATATAGTGGACACACAATGTTACATTGGTTTCAGAGGTACAACACAGTGATTCAACGTCTCTATACATTCTGCTATGTTCACCACAAGTACCTTTTGAAGAACTAAGTTTTTAATTTTTATAAAGTGCAATTTTTCAAGGTAGTTTTTTCAGGCAAGCTCATAAGGATTTTCTCCTGCATTTTCTTCTGGAAGCTCTATACTTCTAGCTCTTATATTTAGGTCTGTGATACATTGTGAGGTAATTTTTGTGGATAGTATGAGGGAAGTATCGAAATTCATCTTCATTCATGTGGATAGCCAATCCTCTCAGTGTCATTTATGGGGAAGATTTTGCTTCTCTAACAAAGTGCATTGATACCTTTGTAAAGAATCAATTGACCATCAATGTAAGGGTTTTGTTTCTAGACTCTAAATTCTCTTTCATTAATCTACTAATCTGTCTTTGTTCCTATCATTTTGAGGTAAGTTTTGAAATTGGGAAATATAAGTCCTCTGACTTTGTTCTTCTTTTCCAAGATTATTTTGGCTATTCTGCATTTTCATATAAGTTTTTGGATCAAACCTCAGAATTTCTTCAAAAACAGCAGCTGGGATTTTTGACAGGAACTGCATTAAATGTGTAATCTTATTTGGGGAGAATTGCTGTGTTATTGACATTGAGTCTTCCGATCTGTGAACATAGAATGCCTCTCCATTTATTCATCTTTTCTTTAATTTCTTGCCATAATGTTTTATGGTTTTTAGTGTATAGACCACAGATTTCTCTTGTTACATTGATTCTTAAGTATGTTCTTTTTGATGCTATTCCATTTCTTAATTTCATTTTCCAATTGTTCGTTATTAGTACCTGGAAATAAATCGATTTTTATAAATTGATCTTGTATCATGCAATCTTGATCTCATTTATTAGTGCTAATAGTTTTTAGTGAAGTCCTTGGCATTTTCTATATATTTGATCATGTCCTCTGAGAATCGATAGTGACATTAGTGGAAATGGTTGAGTAAGGAACACCAAAAAGTCTTCCCCTTTGTGAAAGCAATGAAAAACGTGGCAAAAACTGGCAGAATCAACTTTCTCGGAACTCTGGAAATGAACCAAAAGCTTGTAGCAACCCAGTGAGAGCTTACTCAAGAAAAACAACTGAGAGGAACGTGGGTGGCTCAGTCGGTTAACCATCTGCCTTCAGCTCAGGTCATGATCCCAGGGTCTTGGGATGGAGCCCCACCTGAGGCTCCGTGCTCAGCGGGGAGCCTGATTCTCCCTCTCCCTTTGCCCCTCCCCCTTCTATCTCTCTCTCTCTCTGCCTCTCTCTCTCAAATAAATAAAATCTTAGAAAAAAAAAAAAGAAAAACAGCTGGATATTGGCAAGAGTTTTGTGGCATTTCAGCTTACCCTAGTTTCATCCACCAATCTCCATATCGTGACAACCCCTCTGGCAGTGGTGCTCATGGCCTGCCTTACTGTGGTAAAACTACCTGAGCCTCAGAAATGGGGGCTAGGGTGGGGAGCAACCTCAGGCAAAAAACATAAACTCTCCCTATTCTTACTGAGATTCATGAGTTTTGTGGGGAAATAAATGCTTATCAGTGGTTTTTGTTTTTGTTTTTTTGTTTTGTTTTTTTGTTTGCCTTTGGTCAATGTCCAGATTCCAGAAATGGTTGTTTTGGACCATTTTGTCCAGTTTTATTGTGGCTCTGGGGGAGGAGGATTTACTGAGCTCCTCAGTCAGTGATTCTGGAAGTCCCATCCCAGTAATGGCCTTCTGTGGTTATGTTTGCCACAGACTCAGCTCAAACTGGAAGGCTTCTCAGAACAGAGTGGATTCAGAGCAGCGTCTTTATGTCTTGGATGGGGCAAGTTCCACTAATATGTCCCTTCGATGTCTCATCAGCTTTCAAAAGGAGACTTAAGAGGGGATTCATCATCCTGTATGCAGAGAGGATGAGCCATTAATGCCCCAGAAGTCTGCCCTGCCACGTGGCAGTGAATGTCAAGGCTGGTGTGGATGGGGCCTCCACACACCATTTGAGGAATAGTCTTCAGGATGGAGAATCAAGAAACGAGGGGGGAGGGGAATGTCTTCCTTCATAAGACATTAATTGTGGGAAACGAGAGGATGGAAAACCGCCTGTGGAGGAAACTTCCCGGTTGAAAAAAATTCCTAAGGGATATGTTTCTCTTCCTCTTTAAGTATTTATATATCTGTAAGTTGTTCTGTGTCTGTTTGTCCACGGTTTGACTCAGTGGTCCCTCTGGGCTGGCTCATCAACACACCCATGGAACTGGACCTCCTTAGTTGGGGAGAGTGACAGCTCTTATAGTGTTGAGGTGTCTCTGTGTGTCTGTGTGTGTGCTGCAGGGGACCCCCTTCCCACACAAAACTTCTTGGGGGTACCAGAGCTGCTATATGCAAATGAAGCTTTTTAAAAAATATTCATTCATTTACTTTTGCGCGCGAGAGAGTGATAGAGAGAGAGAGAGAGCGTGTGCAAACTTTTTGTTGTGTATTTGCAATTAATCGATGATTCTTGCATAGAAGAAATGAATTAGTTTTCTTCCTTACTGGTCTGAATTCATAGGTTATAATGTTAATAAAGGGTGGGTTTTTTTCTGGCATTGCTTCTACTTTCCTGCACTACCTTTTGCTTTTTACTAAATTGCCTGTGCAATAAGATGGTGTCTAAATCAGTCTGCAGGCATCATTCAAAATTTAAGAACAACTCTGAGGAGCAGTGGTCCCCACAAGTGTGTGTCTTATGAACGAGGGTGAGCATTTAACCAATGATTATGCAGGAACAATGTGCCAGTTGCAGAACGAATGCCCCAGGGGAACGGCAACTCACAGAACCCCATTTTGAAAAAACAGATCTGGTTTAATTTTCTCTATCTCCGTTTTGGCTGCTGTTCTAAAGAGAAACGGGATTTTTGCAGCTTTGGGGAGCCCTTGTCTATTTCGGGCAATTATCAGAACTGAGAACTGGAGGAATTCATGAAGAGGGTTCCAGCCCTCTGTTCTACAAAATAGCATAGAAGCAGTGAGTTTTCGGTTGTTAATGGCCCAGCTCTGTCCATTTTGTGAGCAAATGTCATACTAAAAGACAGAAATACAGCTGAGAGACTAGCTTTCCAGGACAAATGGCAGGGGAGGTCCAGGCAGCTATAACTTGGTGCTTTAGTCATCTTTAATAGAAATGGAGTCTCTAGCCAAGCCTAATATATAATGTATCATAAAACATATGTCTGTCAGTCTCCCAGGTACGATAAATAGGGAAAACACAGACCTCAAAGGGAGGCTATAGCAGGCCTTGCAGGGGCTCAAATTACTTGGCTGGCTGTGGGGGTTGAAGGCTGTGGGGGAGGAATGATGTAATGTGTATTTTTAGTGTTTCTAAGAAGTGACTGTCTCCAGCCCTGTTCCAGTGGGTCATGGAAAGGGAGGGGCTGGATTTATAGATCTGCCTGGGACAGCTGAGGTGGGTGCCTGTCTTCCAGATGATTGAGGTTTTTCTTTTTTCTTTGGAGGGGAGGACGACAGGGAAGAGAAAGGACTGGCATTTCATAGAATGTCTACCCCCTTCGGATCTCTGTGTTGTTTTGTCCTTTTCTGCTGGGGAATGGTGGTCCAGGGCGCCCTAGTAAGAATGGCTGTCTCTGTCCTCACGCTCAAGAGCCTGAGTTACCCTCTTTCTCAGGATGCCCTCAGCCATCATCTGAGTTTCCTGCTGTCCCAGTGTGTTCTGTCCTTGGCTAGACAATCCTGTTTGGTAGATTCTTGTCCTTTCCCATTGCTGAGTTTACTTTCCGAATGCTAGTTCCACCTACGAGCTGAAAGTCCTTAGGTATCACTTCTATGACTCTGTTTCCTAATCTGTAGAATGCGAAGTGTAAGCTCTCTCCTTGGGATGCCGATACAGGTCTGTTCACTTCAACTCTAGGGCATGTTCTGTGGCTCACCTTGGGGTCCCTATACTCAAAATGTCATCTCTGCTTGTACTTCTCTAAACCATGCCCTGCCTCTCCCTAGAAAGCCCACTGAAATAATGCCCTATGTCAAGTCCTTCCAAAACACATTGACCTGGCTCCATTCACTCCATTTATGCTAGGAATTCTCTATACTTCTGGAACTTGCTCTCGTTCTACCTCTCCCATGTCTCAGCACACGGGTGAGCACGTGTTCCTGCATACCCGCGTGCACACTCACTCACACACAGCCCCATGGAGGATCCAGAGAGTGGCTCTTTATGTGATAACGTGACGTGATTTCAAGTTGTCCTGAGACCAGAGTCTTTGTCCTAACATGCGAGGAAAGCAGCCCTTTATCCAGCTTGAACAGACTCATTCTTCTGACTCATGATGGTTTTTCCATGCATGTTCTGCTGGGAGCTAATAAATTATCCCCTCGTACTCAGCAAGCACCGCCATAGGTGAGTTAGCTGGACACTGGAGGTGGGCGGCAGGCAGGGGGTAAATGAGCACCTAGGTTCAACCTGACTCATGTGCCCAGGTTTCTTGGGATCAACCCCATCTACGTGGCTGCATCTAGTTTTTTCATATTTGATATTATGAATAATTATGGAAATTCACACATGCCCAGTTTCTCAATGATTTCAAACCCCCCTTCAGGGACTGAGCCCCCATCGTGTCCTTTCACTGTGTCTTCTAATATTGTCCACAGGGATCTTTCTTTGGTAGAATGTCTTTAACTGTTGACCATGACCCAGTGTAAGAAACACCTTTTATACCTCAACTCAGTACATGCATACATATATCCAAATATATAAGTGATGGAACCAAGACTTTTCCAAAACTTTACTAATCCTCCCTATATGCCAGGTCAGATGCATTTTGATCTATTTTACTCTTTCTATCCCGTTTTAAAATGATGCTCTTGACCTACTGTGGCAAAATCTTTTACCGAATCCATTTCCGCTGTGGGATACACAGCGGGTCTATATTTTTAAGCTTCGTTTGTGGTTTGATGAGGCCAAGGCACGAGTTGTAGCTAATAAATTATGGTCAGGAGCAATGTGGGCCTCTTTCAGGTCTGATCCATAAAAACCTTTCATGTGGGATCCACGAAGCCTTTTCCCAATCCACTGGCTTGATGTAGGCAAACATGCTCAAGATACTTGATCAAATACTTGATGTAGCCACATGCTCAAGACAGCAATGCCTCAAGATAGAGTGAACCTGAGCCCCAGCCCCCAAGTTTCTGGTTAGAACACCTATTTTGAACTTTATGTGGGGGACAAATAAGCTTGTGTTGTTTTGAACCACTATACATTTTGGGTTTGTTTATCATAGCAGCCTGCATTATCCTTACTAACGTAGTCCCAACAAATTCTTCAGTTGACTCTGTTTTCACCAACTCCATATATCAAAGTTTTCCAAATACAGGAATGCTTGGATGGCTCATGGGTTTAATGTCCACCTTTGGCTCAGGTCATGAGCCCAGGGTTCCTGGGATCGAGCCCTCCATCGGGCTCCTTGCTCAGCAGGGAGCCTGCTTCTCCCTTTCCCTCTGCCTTTCTTTCTCTCTCTCTCTTTCTCTCGGACAAATAAATAAATAACATCTTTAAAAAAAAATGAAGTTTTCCAGATAGAGACTTTCTGTGGCACTCAACACCTCATTGTTTCCCCTGAACCCACAAGACCCACAAAACAGCACTTCATAATTGAAGAAAGCAAAGCACGAGAAACTGTTAAACAGATTGTTGGATGCAGTCATCAGAATATATCTCTGACAAGTATTTGGGCCCACATTTGTAGGCCACTGGTACTTAACCTAATCGTCTTGTGCTCACAGTACAGTGGTTCTAAAAATGACAACTGTGGGCTGGGAGAGTGAGAGGTAACTTGATTAGCATGGGGATTTCTTACTGCAGAATCTGAAATCAGGTGAAATTCCCAGCCTGGGATGCAGAATGAGGAAAGGGATTTTATTAAGGATGGTCAAAGCACAGTCTGTCCTTCTTCTTACTTACACTTTCTGAGACCTTTGGGGTTTTAAGGCCCATGATTATTGCTCTGAAACTCTGGATAAATTCATGGAAGAAAATTAGCATGAACAGGAGACAGGCATCATGGCTAGGTGCGAAGTCCTTCATTACCACCTGGGAGGAAATTAAAAAAAAAAATCTACAGGTTTGTCGTTCTTCGACTTCCTCCCTATACCCTTCAGCTTCCCTCTCCTGTCTCCTTTCATAGACGCCAAACTTAAAAAGCCCGGTATTGCAAAACCCCTCTGCTGGGCTTCTCACATACTCCAGACTTGAGAAGAGTGGCTTATGCTTTCTACCTGTCACCTGCTTTCCCATCCTGCTATGACAGATACTAAAAATGCCCGATCTCTGTGAGTTCTAAAACTTCTTAGTGCAGCCAGGGTGGAAAACTGCCTTGGAAGCCTGCAGCCAGATCAGTCCTTCTGGAACCCTCTGTACATGTCAATCACCAGGAGATCTTGTTAGAATCTAGTTTCTGTTCCATTGGGTCCAGGCTGGGCCTGAGATTCTGCACTTCTAACAAGCTCCCAGATGATATCTTTGCTGCTGGTCCTTGGACCACACTTTGGGGAGCCAGGAGCCAGGTGGCCTGGTCAGATTGCTCTTAACCATTGGACCCTGCAGGTGGTCATCCGGCAGAGTAAGGGGAGTCCAGGAATCATTTTCTGCATCTCTCATATTTGATAGGTGCTCTAACTTTGTCCTGCATGGGCAGGCACCATGAGGATTCACAACCACCTACCAGACAAGGTAGGACTCTTTTGAGAGACTCGGATTCTTAATTGCTGGGTGGAGTAATCCCCCGTTATCTGAGGGGTATACATTCCATGACCTCCAGGGGATACCTGAAAGTCTGTCCTCCACTTGTCCTCCATGGACAGTCCCCAATTTTTGATGGTTTGACTTAAACAATTTTTTTGACTTTCAGATGGTGCCAAAGTGATATGTATTCAGTAGACACCGTAGTGTGCGGTCTGATCCTCTCTCGTGATGCCGGGCAGAGGCTGCGAGCTGTAGCTACTGGTCAGCCCTGCGATCACAAGGGTGAACGACTGATACACTGCCAAACATTCTGCTCTTCACGTTCAGCAGAGTATTCAATAAATTACTTGAGATACATGACACTTGGTTATAAACTAGGCTTTGTGTTAGCTGATTTTGCCCAACTGGAGGCTGATGCGGGTGTACCAAGCATGTTTCAGGTAGGCTGGGCTAAGCTATGGTGTTTGGCATGTTAAGTGTATTAAGTATATTTTCCATTCCCAATGGGTTTATTGGGGCATAACCCTATTATAAATCGAGGAAGATGTGCACATACACACCTGTGATAAAGTGAATTTATAAATTAGGCACAGTAAGAGATTAGCTACAATAATTAAATAATAAAATAGAGCAATGACAACAATATGCTGTAATACAAGTTAGGTGAGCGTGGTCTCTCTCTCAGAATATCTTACTGTGCTGTACTCGCCCTCCTTGTGATGATGTGAGATGATAAAATGCCTCTGTGATGAGACGAAGTAACGTGATGACTCAGGCATTGTGACCATAGCCTTACTTAGGCTACTTTGAACTTTTCATAACAATGAGAAGGAGGATCATTTGCTTCTAGACCGTGGTTGACCTTGAGGTAACTGAAACCATGGAAAGTGAAACCAAAACCACGGATAAGGGGGGACTAGAATACTCAGGGTTTGTGGTGATCATTTTGAGATTCTGTGTTTAGCTGAGCTTTATATATACATACATGTATATGTGTAACCATCCTTCAACCTTTCTGAAAATTTCCCTTTGGAAGTTTCTTGCTGTAACAAATAACCTGCCCCACTGAATAGTTAGTTCAGTCTGTACTTTAACTGAAGAAATCATACAATGTCAGCATTGGAAGGGATCTCGAAACCCACCTCACCCATCCCCCTGCATTTGAGGAGGCTGGAGAAATGGCTGACTCATTCCTAGTGTGGACGTATAATCTTTAAAACATGAAAATCACGATTCTCAGGCAAATGGAGAATGAACACGTGTGGAGGATTTTATTCATCTCATTAAGTAATGAGGGAATCAGTGTAATGGTGAGGCTGGTTCCAGGAACAGATATTTCTACGTAGGCCATCAGAGAGATCCTGAAATGAGTTTGCTGAGAGAGATCAAGCTGGCAAATGTCTTAGGATGACTGTAAAACTGAAACCTGAAGAGGGTCATCTTTCCAACTGGACAAAAATATACAAATGAAAATCTAACTTCCCAGTCTTGGGACCCCAACAGATATGCAACAGCAAAGCCAAACACAAGCAAATTAATTAAAATAATTCTTGGGCGAGTCTGGGTAAAATGACATGGAAAGGCTAGGGGCGCCTGGGTGGCTCAGTCAGTTGAGTGTCTGCCTTCAGCTCAGGTCATGATCCTGGGGTCCTGGGATTGGGGCCCATGTTGGGCTCCCTGCTAAGCAGGGAGTCTGCTTCTCCCTTTCTTTTGTCCCCTCCTCTCCTCCTGCTCTCTTGCCCACTCTCTCTCAAGTAAATAAATAACAAATAAAATCTTAAAAATAAAAATGACCTGGAAATGGTATGCGGTCATTCTTCTGCTTTGGTTCTGAGTTTTGGGTAATTTTTCTTAATGCCAGACAGAACGTGAACCAACACCAGGCTCCCAGGACACTTTTAAACTTCCCTGCTCTTGGCGGATCAGCAAAGACATCACTTTGGGCAACTGTTTTTAAGTTTTTTCTCTCCCAAGACAATGATAGCAGGTGACAGCCCTGTGTGTGACATGTTGCCCTGGGCTTGCCCAGGGTTGGTTTTATGGGTGCTTGAACACCACCAGTTTTTCTCTCACAAGAGAAAGTATGTGTGTAGGTGTGACCCTGATGTCATGATGGAAGGATATATGTGTTCATAGATATTCTCTTTATTTAAGAAACTATCACACATTTCTACTTAAACCTGTTATTAGTAAAAATAAATTTTCTCATGGCTCAAGTCAAAACTGACTTCAACATATGAGCAGGGCCTGGGAGGGCTTGAGAAGCAGTAATTTATGAAAGCCAAGCTCTAACGTGTTTTGCAAAAATCCTATATATCTATAATTGCATTTGTTTCTGTTTCTTCACATTTTGCCTAGCTTTGTGCTATAGAATCTCAGATTCTATGTGCTTGGCCTTTAGAGCAAAAAGCACTGGGTCTTATGGACTTTGGGACACATCGAGCCATCCTTTACCATTTGCAGCCCAACACTCACAGTGCTGTGTTCACTAGGGACATGAGACAAGCTTCTAGTTCCTCGTGTGGTGTCCATCAGGCTTGTATCTCAACTCTCCATTGGGGAAGAGGATACATTTTTCAAATCCCCTGTGTCCCATGGCTCAGTGGTTTCCCTTTGCTGAGATGATGCCCAGTTAGGCTCACAGTGTTTTCAGGATTGAAGTGAGCACCCTTTTCCTGGGCATGTCCTGAAACTCGGGGAAGGCCTTCCCTGGCCCTGTCTGTACTCTGCACCCTCATCTTCCTGGTTGTGGCTGATGGGGAGGTAGAAACCCACCCCACTGTGGGCAGGGGACGCTCTCTCTTTCTCTCTCTTTTTCGGAAATTTGGACCTTGAAATAGAGAGAGACAGCGCTGGAAAGGTGTTAACACTGAGTACCCATTGATCTTAGCTCTTTAGTGGGAAACTTGGTTAACGCCTTCTCCCAAGGGCCCTAGGTCTACCTCATCCAGGCTGCTCACACTTCATTTGATTCTGTAAGATAGGTGAGGAATTTTTCTATTACTTTTCACTCCGCCTTTTGTTGTTGCTGCTAATTTTGGTAAAGTTGGTTTCAGTTGTTTGAAAGTGTGAACACTGTCACTTAATAGAGGCCTCCCCAATGTAATGAGGTAGACAGAGGCTGAACTGGCTGATTTGGGTGAAGAGGCTCTGGTGTGAATAAGCTGTGTCAATTCTCTGAACTTCAATTTTCTCTCCCACAATTCTAGGAGGTAGACTAGAAGAGTCTTATGTTGCTGAGGTAGTTTAAGTAGTTGGGTCACACCATGGGGGCCTTACTGTGAGGAAGCCCAAGCCGTATCCAGGGGCCATGAGGAGGTATCGCATATGAGTCTCAGAAGAGCTCCCTTTCAATGGCCAGTATCTATTGTCCACCATGCAAATGGTCATCTTGGATGTCCAGCCCAGAGGAGCCTTCAGATGACTGCAACCCCAGCTGGCATCTGCTTGCCACCACATGGCAGACACCATCCAAGCCCTTTCCCAGTTCCTGACTCAAATTCCCCTTTGACATTCCCGTGGTCCTAATAAATTATTGTCTTATGCCAATAAGTTTTGGGATTGTTTTATTAGACGGCTTAGTAATGGCAACCATCTCCTCTGGCCTTGACACTCCTTCACTCTCTCCCTCCATTCTTCTATTCGTCCATCCAATTGTCCCACCCAGCCAGCGTTTTAAAAGATCTGACTCTCCATGGAACTGGGGTCTCCAAGATTCATCAGTCCCTGTCCATGGCCTTGCAAAGTGTCCATGAGAAGGGGGAAAGCAGCATAAGTAAAGCCAGCTCCAATCACAGAAAACATTATAAAAAGAGTAGCAAGAAGGCAGGGGCGGCAAGCTTTGGAAACTCTGCATTAGGAGTGGTCAAATCTCCTTGGTGAGTAAGACACCTAAAGTGAGTGGACACCCCAGTAGAGGAGACAGTCAATAAAGGAATAAACAACTAACCAAGGGAACACATTGACAATGGCAGGACAGGGTAGACTGGGTAAGCCTGGAACACGGGAAGCCAGTTATAAGACTGAGGTAAGGTCCAGGTGAGAGAGGAAGAGGAAGAAGATGGGGTGAGGAAGAATGGGGAAAGGCTGGAAAGCCCAGCACCAGCAGGTACTGGACTGGGTTTGGACATCAGTCATTGTGGCTGGCTGGGTTGGCTGGCCCACAGCATTTCTGGGCTCTTCCACCCTCTTGGTTGGAGGGCACTTTGCCCCTCTGGGGGCCCACCCTTGGATTCTCCTCACTAATCATATCAAAACGTGTCTTTGGGAAAGATTCTAACAAAGTCATTCATGTGAATGTGCCAGGGACCAATAAGAAGATTCAGTGTGGTGTCTTTTCATGGGCCATCAGTTGTCTAACATTTCAGCTAAAGGAGTGAAGCCATAAGGATCAGAATATTTGGAACTGATAAAAGGCGAGTTGTTTATGACTTAAGTCAGCTTGAGTCAAAAGAGGGGTGAATGCAGCAGGGCTCCTTAAAGAGCCACCTAAGACCCCTTCCTCTTTCTCCTCTGGGTTCTTTGTATTTTCCCCTTGCTTCTCTCTGTAGCTCTGCAGCATTTTTCTCTCTTTTCGGTTGAATGGCTTTTTCTATAGCTCTGATCAGATGGGCCAAACACGGCACCCCCGAATGGTGTTCTTGGCCCCAAAGTTTGTATCACCTTACACATCCATCATCCATCCCTAGCTGGTACTGAATCAGCCGAGTCCCACTTCCAAGTTTTGGTCAAGAGACCATAACCCAGCTTGAATCTGAGTCTCCCCTAGTACGCTGAGCTGGAGGAAGGCTTGGCCAATCAGGAAAAGATTGCTAGCAAGTTATCTTTGAGCAGAGCCTTGCCTGGAGAGGAAAGAGTGGTCATCTCTCTTGCACTAGAGGTGAGCTTTTGGGTGCACCCCAGGGTGCAGAGTCTATCTAATATCTGATTATTTAAAGGCCAAATTGGTCCTCAGTAACCATTCTGGAGACTACTGGCAGTCATTGCTGGGAATGTCCTCCCCCTAGCTACACTGTTTCCAAAGGAGATGAAAAGGATCAGTGACAGCTGGTGGTTTGTTTTTATTCTCTTAAGTCTCAGATGACTGTAGTCATCTGTTAATTAGCCTCCAGGAAAGCCCTCCTTTACTCTGCTTCCTGTGATGGACCAATGGGCATTTAAGTTTAGACATGGTGGCACCTCCACTGCAATTTTTCTTGCCCTGTTTTCCCAGAAGTTAAGGCAGATGCATCCCCTGTTGACTCAGTTGCTGGAATAAAGAAGAGAGTCTGGGACTTCTGAGAAAATCCTGCCCGCTCTAACCCCAGAGAAGGGCTGGGCACTAACCTGCATAGAGCTCCCATTATGTACCAGGCACTGTGCTATGAATGCTTCTGTTGCCCTCCTCTGTTGATCTCCTAGTGATGATTTGAGGGACAAGTCCCATGTGGTGCATGCATCTGTAGCCACGTAACCTCCTATTTAGATATCAATTTTTTTTCTTGTGCATGGAATCAGCACAGTTCCCCTTATTTCTTGGAGCATGAAGTGAAGGCACAGGGCTCTTGGATGTCTTTTTTTTTTTTTTTTTAAGACAGCACAACTATATTAGAAAATAACCCACCACATGAATCCTTTGGTACTTCTCATTAGGGATGGTGTCCATGTATGGGGGCTTTGCAATTGGGGGGAGGTATTCTTTTGCAAAGGTTGAGGGACCACAAGAAGAGGAACCTCAAATGAAACAGCTAAACTTCTGTTTGAACTTAAGTACACTTCTCAAGTGCTTTCACATTTAGTGTCTTGGCTCTTGGAATGGAAGAATTCCTTCAACTGGCTTCAAACAGCAAATTGCATGGATATTCTTAGGTCGACTAAATGTTGGTTAGTTGCTATCATGGAATTTCCAGTCACTTCAGAGCCCTCTGGGACTGATCCCTAGTTTCCTATACTGGGGAGCCTGCCAGAAGAAAGATGGGCAGGAAGTACTGATGTTGGTATTGGATCCAAACACTTCAAGTGGTTGGAAATTCTGTGGCCAGAACACTAGATTGCTAAAATTTATTGAGCACATCAATGACACAAGGCACCATATTTGGCTTTCCGCGATGATCCTAAAATATAAGCAGTGTTATTTCAGCTTTAGGAAGAAGGGCACTCTTGATTCAGAAATTAAGTAACATATTCTGGAGGAGCATTAAAATGCAGAGCTTAAGGGATGTGGGTTCAGATCCTGGCATCTGGCTTCTTAGTGTGAGATCTTAGCCTTAGGCTTCTTGTTAAATTTTATTAGTGCAAAAAGAATGGTGGTGGCCGAAGCCACCTATGTCATCATGTTTGGGTGAGGATGATGTGAGATCTTGTGTTTGGCTCCTGCTCTGACTGTCCCATAAGGCTGAAGGCTCACAAGTGGCAGGCCTGGGACTTGACCTTAGGGCTGTTCGATTCACCACTTGTAACATTCTACTTTGTGGGTCATCTAGGGGACTCAGTCAGCTTAGTGTCTGACTCTTGATTTTGGCTCAGGTCATGATCTCAGAGTTGTAAGACTGAGTCCCATCACTGGCTCTGCACTCAACTGGGAGTCTGCTTCTCTCTCTCTCTCTCCCCACTGCCTCTCCCCCAGCTTGTGCTCTCTCTCTCTCTCTCTTAAATAAATAAACAAATCTTTAAAAAGAAACAACAACCATAAAACCCCCAAAACAAACAAACAAAAACCCCATTTGACACTGCCTTCCATAGGGGGATTTTGATTCCAAAATGAAGCTAGACTAGGGTCAAGGAAAAAGTTTGGGGTTCAGAGTCAGCTAAATTTGACTGATGGTTAATAGTCCCCTCCCGCATATATCCACACATACCTATTTATTTGAGAACATGTGTGTATAGATTTAAGGGGAATTCTATCAGGATAGAACAAGAGAAATAATACCATGATGTAGAATATATACTTATCGACAGATGTTTGTTCTGCTAGGCAATCCTTTTGTTCTTATTGTTTTTCTTCATAAATCAACTTCATTGAAGCATAATTTACATATAATGAAATTCACCCATTTTAAGTTTGATGAGTTTTGACAAATGTATACATCTGTGAAACCACCATGATAATCAAACTGTGAAGCATTCTCATCATCCCAGAAAGTTCTCTTGTGCTTCTTTGTGGCTAATTCCTCCACTCCCAGCCTTAAGTAACCACTGACCTACTCTCTCTCTCTCTCTATGGAATCTGACTGTTCTAGAATTTCATATAAATGAAGTCATGCAGTTTGTACTCCTTTGTTTCTGGTTTCTCTTGCTTAGCCTAGCATCAGAGATTCATCCATGTTGTTTTGTGTATCAGTCGTTTATCTCTTTTTCTGACCTTGTAGTATATCCTTGTGTGGATATGCACACATGTTTATCCATTCATCCTGATGGGCAATCATTCAGCAAAGGTTGAGCCCTGGGCAACTAGGACCCTCCCTGGGTCCTGGGCTTTAGAGGACCTCCCTTTGGCCTTTCTCCAGACATGTCCTTCCCCATGAGGGGAAAGGCCTGTGGAGTCAAGGACACATGACCACATGGAACCTTGCCTAGGTACCCAGAAGCAGAAAATCTTCTGCTCAAATGGCCCTGAGTCTACTGCCAAGCCTGCACAGGCCTTTGGCCTGGATCAGTCCTTCTGCAGGTGGATAGTTGCTATAGACTAAATGTGTCCCTCCCAAATTCATATGTTGAAACTTAATCCTCCATGTACTTGGAGCTGGGGCTTTTGGGCAGTGATTAAGTCCTGAAAGTGGGGCCCTCATGAAAGGGATTAGTACCTTCTAAAAGAGGCCTCAGTGGTCTCTTCTGCCATCTGAGATGCTGAAAAGATGGCTGTCTGTGAACCAGGAAGCGGGCTCTCACCAGACACTAAATCTGCCAGCGCCTTTATCTTGGACTTCCCAGCCTTCGGAACTGTGAGAAATGAATTCATGTTGTTTATAAGCCAACCAGTCTATAGTATTCTGTTATAGCCAGCCAAATGGACTAAGACAACAGGGCTATAACCCCAAGTCTGAGGGTGGTGGTCTGCGGGTGTGGGGACAGTGCAGGGACCTTGGATGTGCAGGCTGAGCTGAGCTGCCTGTGTTCATGCATGCATGTCTTCTCATGGGTGGAGAAGAGGGGGTCTGCTGCAGGCTAGGAGCCTTGATTTGTATTCACTCCCCAGTCCACAAGGGCTGGGGTGGGCCTGTGACTGTAGAAGCAGGAGCAAAAGGGAGGAACAGATTCTCAAGAAGAAATAAAAATTGTAAAGAGACAGAAAACCAATTTTTTGAGGTCACAGAGCAGAGGGTTATAGAATTGGAAGTGATTTTAGATTTCAAGTTCTCTCATACTTTAATTTCACAGATGAGACAACTGAGGCCCAGAGAGGTGAAGTGACTTTTCCAAGGTCACATAGCTAGTTAGAGGCAAAGCCAAGATAAGAAGTAAGATTTTTCTAGTTCCCAGGCCAAGGCCCTTTTAATATATGTGAGAGCAGTGGTCTTCAAACACTTTGCTTTGAGTAGCCCCTAAATTGTTTTTGTTAAGCTGCGAAGCCTCTTCACCTATTTTGACAATTAACTTTTGAAATATTTTTAATCATAAATTTAAAGAGTTGCAAAGGATTTAATTTCCAGCATATTGCAAATATTGTCATTTTGAAATCAAATTGTTATATCACACTTGGAAGTGGAATCTAAATACCATAGCCATTTGCTGTTCATGAACATCCATTAAAAAAAAATACATGCACAAGCTCTTCCTTAATAGAGAGAAATTTTATATCATTCCTTTTTCTCTTTGAACTTGAATCTTCTTTCTCTTCTCCCCAAGAAACGGTCTTAATATACTTCATGCTTGAAAGATTTTTATTTCTCACTCTATTACATTTTTCCGTGCACACACACACACACACATAGAAATTACATGTCGCCTTTTCTTTGTCCTTTCATTCATTTATTAAACAAATATTTATTGAGTGCTCATTATGTGTCAGACATTGTTCTAGATGCTGTTCTAGCAAACAAAACACAAAAGTCTCTGCTCTCATGGAACTTACTTTATAGCAAAAAGAGAAACTGAGCAAGGCAAGGAGATAACTTAAGTCAGGTAGGAGAGGGTGTTGGCATTTTTTATGGGGTTGTCTCCCCAAAAAGGTGACTTTTGCACAATATCTGAAGGAAGAAAGTAAAGGCCCCAGCTATGTGAATATGAGGGAAGGAGCATGTTAGACAGAGGAAATAGCTGGTGCAAATACCCTGAGGCTGGACTGTGCCTGTTACATTTGGAGAAGAGCAAGATGGCCAGCCTGGTTGAAGCTAGGAGATGGAGGGGGGGGCCCTGGAGATGAGCTCAGAGGTCATGGGTAGTAAGATTATGTAGGACCTTGTAAGATATTTTAAGGATTTTCAGCTTTGACTAACCGTGGAGGATTTTGAACAAAGAAGTTATGTCATCTGACTTATTTTAACAAGACTTTGTGGCTGCCATCTTAAAAATAGCCTGCAAGGGGTTATGGGCCAAAGCAGGGACAGCTGTTAGGGAGGGTGCTCGGTATCTTTTATTTGCTCTTCATGTCTACTCTCCACTTTTCTCCACCCTGCATTAAACCCTGGAAGGCTGACCTCTATGAATTATATCAGTGGGTTGTTTGCTCTCTGGCTTCTAGTAGGTTCAGCTAATAGGGACCAGTGAGAGAAGAGAGGGAGAGAGGGGAATGAGACTTCCATTTATTCCACTTTATTCCATTTGTTCCACTGGTTCCCTCCATACTGAGTCACTGCAGGTTGGCTGTGTCCCTTTACCTAGGGCCATAACTCCTGTCAGGTAGTAGTGCTCTCCCTATAGCTACCCTTTTGGGGTTCTGGTAACTGTCCTCTCTCATTGCTCCTTTAGGGCTAGAGGTGGGCAGGGCATCCCTTTCATGTGAATCCATGGTGCTTCATCATCTCTTAACCCTGGCAACACCTTTGCAAACAGCCTCTTAATTAAACTCTCTTTAGCCACCCTCAGCATGCCATCTATTTCCTCTTGGGGCCCTGGCTCATTCCCTTATTTATCGCTGTGTCAAAAACCACCATAAAATGTAATGGCTTAAAACAACCATAATCATTTATTCGCTCATGATTTTGTAATTTAGGCAAAACTTGGCAGGCATAGCTCATCTTTGCCCCATGTGACATCAGCTAGGGTAGTTAGAGCTGGAGGATTCCCTTCCAAGATGGCTCACTCATATGGCTGGCAACTTGATGCTAGCTGTTGTCTCGGGACTCAGCTGGGGCTGTCGGACGGGGGATTTGATTCTCCTCCAAGTGAGCTGTTAGGGCTTCCACACAGCATGGAGGCTAGGTTCCAAGGGGCAGGAAGCGGAAGCTGCCAGTCCTCTTAAAGCCTAGGTCCAGAACTGGCACAGCATCGTTTCTTCTATGTGCAATTGGCTTAAACAGTCAGAGACCAATGCCAGATTCGAGGTGGTAGAAAGGAGCACAGTGAATTTATGGCCATCTTTAACGCACCATGCCAACTGAGACTGGAGGCTGCTGCCATAATCTGAGAGAGACAATGATAACAGGGTAAAAGAGGCTGGACCCTGCTTATAGTTTGAAGAGAGATGACATGGTTTGCTGATTGGATGTGAGTTGTGAAAGAAAAGAGAAGAGTTGTGTTAATCTGTGTCTTCTGAGAAGTGTATCCCCAGATGGAATTAAACATGGAAGAGTTGTATTCGTATTGCTTCTGGTGTGAAAGGAAATTGGGAAGGAGCCAGGGAAAGCTGGGCCAGCCATCAGACCATGATGGAAGCCTGACCCTGGATGGTAGGAAGAGGGAGAGAGGCTACCATGCAGTTTAAGGAAGGTTTGGCAAAGTTGTTGGAGAGTTTTTGAGCTGTAATTGGCCAACAAAGGAGTCTTGTGTCTCCCAGGAATGGGTCTGACTCAGTATTCTATTTTTGGTGGGAAGCAGTCTGTGGAAGGGGTATCCTCAATGCCAATGCAATCATGGATTCAAGAACAGCATGTGGGGCTCTCAGTTACATTCCCTGTAGAGGAGGTCTGTGAGGCACATTCTCATGGCTGCCTCAGGGGTCAAGGACAGCCCTAAGGTTTTGACCTGAGCAGAAAAAAAGGTAAGAGCACTTTAACTTGGCTGTGGAAAACTGTGGGAAGAGCTGGTTTGAGAAGGAATATCAGAAGTATGATTTTGGACGTGTTAAGTTTGAGATACCTATTACACGTCCAGTAGAAGTATCAAAGAGGCAACTGGATAAACATGCCTAGATTCAGGGGGAGATGTTCATGTTACAGAGAAAAAATTATGGTCAGTAAGACTCTAAGTGTTAACATCTCTTCTCAATGAAGTTAGCATTATAGTATAATTGGCACCAAATTGATCAAAACAGCATAAATAGGTATCAAATTTTGATAAGTAAAATGCAAATTACTAAGCATTAATTAAAATTTTGGGGGAATGCATCCCTCTCTCTTTTTTTGAGAGAGAGAGAGCACATTCATGTGCATGAGCACAAGTGAGTGGGGGAGGGGGAGAGAATCCTAAGCATGTTCCACAGTCAGCATAGAGCCCAACACAATCCCACAACCCTGAGATCATGACCTGAACTGAAACCAAGAGTCAGTCGCTCAATGGACTGAGCCACCCAGGTGCCCTGGAAATGCATCTATTTACAAGATATATCTGTGAATGAATATTACTTATCACCAGGAAAAGCCAGAGTTCACAATCAACTGTGTTCCCATTGAAATGCCTAGAAATCTTGTTCACGGATATATGCAGATAAGAGTAGAAAGAATTTTATTTACAGTAATGTTGGTTGGTTCTCTAAACTTCTGCATCCTCTGCCAAGGATCCTGTGGTAGTAAACTAGTCTCAAAAATCACTTCTGATTATCAGCTGACAACTCTAGTAGGTATTCCTGCAGCTTTGGTGAAAGCAGACAATTAGACACCACCTGGCTTGCAACAAGATTTGTTCCTGAATGATTAGAGTTATTTACTTTGACAACAATAGACCCAAATTTGAAATTGACCGTCTGATGCCTAAGACATTTTTACTGCCTGGGGCAGTGCACCTGTGGAAGGTTCTAGAAGGATGAGAGGTTGGCCTTTTTATAGCGGAGTGTAGGAGGGCAGTTGTGAAAAGGAAGGTAGGAAAGATGCATTTCCTTAGGCATGTCCTTGGGCAGATTCTAGTCTGAAAATTGAGTCCCTTGAAACACTTTCGCATGCAGGAGGGAAAGTCTTCTTCTCCTATTTTAGTTTGCACTCTATGAAGCAGAGTGATCAGGCAGGCCCTTGGACAAGATGCCAGGGTTTATTTAGAAAGCAATTGGAGCAGCCGTCTAAGGCATATCAGTATAGGGATGCTTTGGGGAGCTCATCCAAGAGGTCCTGAATTCACACAGGGAGAGATCTGTTCCTCAGCCTGGAAGAAAGAGATTCTGCTTTCTTGGTGTCTCTCTACTGAAGAATCACAGCTCAGGCTTAGGCTTGGGCTAGAGTCAGGTGGGAGGGCTGGAAAAAGCAAACTGATATTGGTGCTAAGGGGTGGCCCAATGTAACAGATGGGGGGGGTGGTTTTAAGAATCTGAGCAATGAGTCAGGCCACTTCAAGCCAGTTTCAAAGAGGTTAGGTGTATGAAATGGGGATAGATCTGTGTTTGGAACCAACCCTGAAAAGTTATATGAGGAGAAAGGATAGTTAGGATGAAATACTTAATCTCAAGAGCTCTGGCTCCCTAGGAGATCCCTTCCCATTCCCTTGGGTGACATCAAGTCTCCCCACAGTGAGTGTGGCCAGGCAGATGCTATGGGGTGGCCCCAGCCCCATTCTCCTTTTCTTGGTGTTGTGGAGGCACCATTGGGTTCAAGTCAGAAGACCGAGGTTAGACACGCATCTATGCCCCACTGGCTGTGTGGTCTTTGGAAAACTCCATTTTGAGCCTCAACTTCCTTATCTCTAAAATGGGAACAAAAATATAAGCTTCTGCTGCCTGAAAAAAACAATTTTAATGGCTCTTTTATTATTCTGCTGCTTTTTAATGTCTTAAAAATCAAAGGTAAATATCTGTGAATGTGCTTTCTAAATCATAACGTTCTGTAAAATTGAATTGCGTGGGCAATTCAATTTAATATCAGTGAGTGCTCCCTGTGTGCCAGGCACCACAGGATGGGACAAGTTAGACACAAAGGCCCGCGTTAGGGCAGAAACTGTCTAGGATGAGAGCCAGGCAGTGATAAAACTCGTAAGAAGGAAGAATGAGAGATCCCGGCTGCATGGGCAAAGAAATCTGGACCTACAGGGGGAAGTGGGACAAAGATATTGCAGGCTGAGGCACCAGCAAGGTGCTAATGTGAAGGTATGGAAATGTCTAGAACATGCAGAGGACTGTGAATATTTAGGTTAATTTAGGTGAGGACCTTTATACCCTCACTATTTGAAATTTTGTGGCCATGAGCAATCATACACATATGTCCTTATAAATTTCTCCAATTATTTTCTGAATATAAATAATATGAGATCAATGAACCAAAAAGCCCTTTCTCAGCCTTTGAATTTATGGTATTATATTATCCTCCAAAGAGTTGAGCCACCATCTCCTGTAAGGCTTTACCACACCCTCCCCCTGAATCTAAAATGAGTTTTTATGCAAACTTAACAAGACAACAATTTATGATGATGGCATTTGATCCATGATCCATAATTTGACCTCAAATTCTCTTGTAAATCTTGTTTCCATCTCAGAGGTGGGGTAGTGTAATAGTCAGGGACACAGCTCTAGAGGAGGCTGCTTCAGACTGAATCTTGGATCTGTCGCTTTGTAGAGGGGCTGAACATTCCTGCAAATGTCATTGAGCCTTCCCATGCCTTGGTTTCTTTATCTCTGGGGGGAGTGGTCCTAGGAAAAATTTGGGGGTGTTCATGTTTGGGTTATCAAATTTTTCTACGATGACTATACATTAGGTGTGTTATTTGTAAAAATCTTATAAAATGTGACTGGTTTACATGATTTGTATCTTTTGGAAGGTCAATGTCTGCCATTAAGATAATGAATCCGAGTAGACATGGGTGGGAGATTGGCAGAGTGGCCTGGACAGAGTTCTAGGGCGGGTAAGAAAGCAAGATGGGGAGAACTGAGATGCTGGTGGTGACAGTGAGAGGTGAGGGTGTCAAGATAAGAAAGGGTGGGTGAAGGTGGTCAAGAGGTACAAATGTCCAGTTATAAGACAGACGAGTCCTGGGGATGTAATATACAACATGATCACTATAGTTAACAATACTACGTTGTATACTTGAAAGTTGTTAAGAACATAGGTCTTAAAAGCTCTCATCACAAGAAAAAAGCTTATAACCATGTGAGGTGATGGATGTTAGCTAAAGTAATTGTGGTAACCATTTAGCAATATATACGTATACCAAATAATGATGGTGTGTGCCTTAAACTAGTAACAATGATATATGTCAATGATATCTCAATAAAAGTGGAAAAATTTATACAACCTAGCTTAAGGAATGTATACTATTTATGTATCAAATTTTAAAAAATAAATGGAATGTTTGTTGGAAGAAAAAAAATTTTTTAAAATATGCTTCATACCTAGTGTGGAGCCCAACATGGGACTTAAACTCACAACACTGAAATCAAGACCTCTACTGAGATCAAGAGTCGGATTCTTAACCGCCTGAGCCACCCAGGTGTCACCCCAAAGTTTTTTTAAATGAGAGAGAGTGGAGAAGGCTAGCAGAGGAAGACCCAGTGGGGCCCCGTGAGGGCTTGGATGGGGTGGGAGTGGGTGAGGTCAAGGTTCTCTTGCCAGCACGCCTGAGGCTGCCGTCTGCTCAGTCTCCTTTCCAAGACTGGGGGATGCCAAACCCTTCCACACCAGCTCCACCTGTGGGGGAAATGTTGGGCTTGTTCAGAATGCCAAGGAGTGCTGGATTTTATTGCCAGTTCACTGAACCCCTGGTTTTATCCCAGCTTCTAAAATATTCATTTAACAGCAAATGTCATTTTGATGAGACCATCTCTTTCTTGTCCTTCCCTTCACTTCTCCCCTCACTCTTCTTACCTCCTTTATTATGGTGTCGCTGGGTACGTACCATTGTGGGGGGCACCATGGAAGGTGCCATGGGAGCATAGTAAAGAGATGACATGAACCTCACTCTTCAAGGGGCACAGAAGGGTACACGCAATCCCTCATTGATTTTTCTCTCAGAAGACTTTGCAAACCACAACATGACAAAGGAAGGAGGGAAGGAGTCCACTGGTTGTTGAGGACCTCCTGTCACATACCAGGTAGGGAGCTGGCCACTTGTACTTACATTTTCTTGTCTTACGCCCTCAATAACCATAGTGGTAAGTATCAGCCCTTCATTTTATAAATGGGAAAACCGTGGCTCAGAGAGTTTTGGCAACTAGTGCAAGGGCATAAAGCTAAAGATTTGAAGATGAGTCTGTATGGCTGATATTTGGCCCCACTTGGCCTTCAGTATCTTTGCATTCATTGCCCAAGAGACCATGGAGACCCACGTTCATCCCTCTTCTGCTGTTTTGAGGGCCTCATTTATAATTATTCTCAGAGGAAAGTGAGGGTTATGGAAGTGAAGTAATGAACAGAGCTCTTCCATGGGCTCTGGTAAGTTGTTGCCTTTGAAAGGAGTCATACACATTTGCCTGGGTCATGGAGGGCAAAGATGTCTTTGGATTGATGGAAGTTTAGGAAGGGCTGAGAGCTTTCTCAAGTGACTTCTGTCAGAGTCCTTAAGGCTGTACTGATGATCTGACTGGGTTACCTGCGGCATGAGGAAAGCCAGACTGGTTCAGCAAGAAACATAGAGCCCTAGCTTTCTGTGGAAAAACCTGGAAGCCATGTTGCTGCTGCAGCTGTGGCTTCTGACTCAGGGTTTTGATAATAATGAGAAATAGATTGATTGGAGGATGTCATAACTTAATGGAAGTTAGTGGATTCTGGGCCCACTTGCTTTTATCCATGGTGTGGGTTCTTGCAGGTCTCCGTTGATTAGCCCTCTTGAGAACAGTGGAAGCTTGGCTACTCTGCAGCAGCCTTAGGTGTCTCCCAGGACAGCCTGGGAGGCCCCAGTTGCTAGGAGTCCTGAGGTAGTGGCTGCCTTGAGAACTGCTTCAGAGAGCCCTGGTCCTACCGCCTGATACCCCAGGAAGTTGTGTTTCTCGTCAAGGGAGAGAACATTCCCCTGGCTCTCAGCAGCAAAGGGGCTGATAGAGACTTTTAAGGCCATATATCTCTTGGGTCTCCCCCAGAGGGGAGCTCCAGGAAGCTCTCCTGGCAGGATGGATAGGAAGCATCCCTCTGAGAGTCCATAACATCACATCCACACCTTATGCCTGTTTTTATTTCATGAAGTTGAAATGATCTGCCATTGAGATTAAAGACAAATTGTTAGAGGCATGTAGAGAAGACTGTCCCTAGCATGTAGTGTGGTGCCTGGGGCACAAGAGATGCTCTGCCTGTGGTGGCCTCTTTGTGGGACTGAGAAGACTGCCCTCAGTTCTTTCTAGTTTCCAGATCTGCTTGTGTCCTTATGGGTGCAAGACGGCTGATTCATTCCTACACCTCACCTCCCCACTATAGGCAGTAAGAAGGAGACATGGATAAAGATGAAAGGACAACATTTTATAGGTAAGCAAGGCTTTCCCAGAAATGCCTGGCAGATCAGTGTTATATGGCTATCTCTAAGCAGCAAGGGAGTCTGGGAAGGTATATGTTCTCACCTGGGTTTCTTGTCCTCTTAAGCCAAATCAGGCTTCTTCTAGTCTGTATGAGAGCTTATTAGTTTCCTAGACCTGCCATAACAGAATACCACAAACTGGGTGGCTTAAACTACAGAAATTTTATGTCTCAGAGCTCTGGAGGCCAGAAGTCCAAGATCAAGGTGTTGACAGGGTGGATTCCTTTTGAGAGTCGTGAGGGGAATCCACTCTATGTTTCTTTTGTAGCTTCTAGTAGTTTCTTGACAATCTTTGGATTTCTTGCCTTGTTCTTTGGCATCCCCCTGACCTCTGTTTGCATCTTCACGTGGTGTCTTCCCTGGGTGCGTGTCTATGTCCAAATTTCCCCTTTTCATAAGGAGACCAGTCATATTGGATTAGGTGGATTGGGTCCACTCTAATGACCTTATTTTAAGTTGATCATCTTCAAAGACTTTACTTCCACATCAAGTCACATTCACAGATACTGGTGGTTAGGATCTTCACACCTTCTGGGGAACACAATTTACCGATAACAGGCAGTTTTAAAATATGGCCTCCAAATTCTTCAACACTCCACCTGTCAAGAGGTGAGGTCTATGCTCCTTTCCTTGAATCTGATCGTTTGTCATTGTGTCAATTAATAGAGTATGGTAGAAGTGACTTCCAAACTAGGTCATAGAAGGCCTTGCAGCCCCCCACTGGCCCTCTTGGGACACTCTAGAAGAAGCCAGTCACCATGGTAGAAGTCAGGCCATCTTGAGATTGCCATCCTGGAGAGGCTGCATGTGAGAGCTCCCGTCTTCAGAGCTGAGCTGAGCTGAGCTCCCAGCCAACAGCTGGCATCAATGCCTACCATATGCATATGTCATCTTGGACATCCAGCCCATTCGAGCCGTCAGATAACTGAAGCCTCAGCTGGCATCTCATTGCAACTACATAAGAGACTCCAAACAAGAACTGCTCAGACAGTTCTGAATTAGTGATCCACAAAATTATGAACAAAGTCAAACTTGTTTTTTTAAGTGCCCCCCCCCCAATTTGGTAAGTAGTTGCATGACTGTCAAAACCTCTAACAATCAACAAGAAGACAATGAATATTGGTTAGCCGATGAGAACAGTGGGAGCTCTGAGAAGCAGGGAGCATCCCCTTCATCAGGAGGATGGCCTTTATGGAGGCATAAGAGGTTCTGTGTTTCCAGGTTTCCATGGAAAGTGAGTGACGCTCCGTCGTGCTGAGACACTTGGTTGAGACAAACCTACATTTGAGTGTCCCAAATGATGATATCATTGGAATGGTCAAGTAATCATCTTCTTGGGAGGAATTCTACCAGGGATTATCACTGTTAACTGTTAAAATGAAGCCAGTGATCATCAACAGGCTGGGGGTAAGCTGTCTTTGGAGAACACAGTGCTTACTTGTTTAACTTCTGTTTTCCCAAGAAGTAGGTACCTCCGTTCCCCCATTTTATAGGTAAAGGCTCCATGGGTAGTGTGTTTCTGGTAGACCCCAAATTCTACATCTCCATTTTTAGTGTCCTAGTTTATTCTGGGGGGCCACAGAGCTAGACTTTCTCTCTCAAACAATGGGTAAAAATAGGAGCTTGTCCTGTGAAAGAATTTTCAGAACATACTGAAGGTCATTCTGTGCTGACCATCTCACCTGTGGGTGTGGGCATGGCCTCCGGTGTCCAAGTCCTACCACATTTCTGTCGCTGTGGCTCTGTATCTGTGTGCTTTCCTAGGTCTTAGAACTCATCATTTCTCTTTTATCTCTTATTCATACTGTGTCTTAGCTAAATCCCTGCTTTGCTTGACCTTTATTCTGTTTTCCTTGACTTCTTCATATTTAAGTTCATGCTTTGATCAATCTCCCCAACAGCAGTTGCCAAGCAACTTCCTTTTCCTTCTACAGGTTCCTCCTAAAATTCCATCTGTTTCATCAAGATCTTTGCTCAGCTGCCCTGCTGATCTCGAGTCTTTGTTTGCACTGTGTTGAAACCATAGGTTATAAACCAAAGGGATACTCTGTGAGCAGGATGTGGAGTGGTATCAGAGAAGCCTGGGTTCAAATTCTGGCTCTGCTACATAGTAACTGGGTGACACTGATGAAGTTATCTAACTTTGCCTGCCTCCGTTGCCTCATCTGTAGAATGGGTATCACAGATTATACTTTCTAAAGATGGCCACAGCAATTTCTCCCACCCCACATTCTTTTCTTGGCAGGTGGGCTCTATGTCCCTTGCCTTTGAATCTGGAGAGCTGTGTGACTCACTGGCAACCAAGCGCATGCAGTGGAAATAATGCCATGTGACTTCAGAGGGTAGGTTGGAGAAGGTGATGTAGCATTTGCTTGACTTGCTAGAACTCACACTGGAGCCACGAGCAGCCCCCTCAGCTCTCTGGCCACCTGGCTATGCAGAAGCAGACGTGAGCTCATTGAGAAACGATATTGAGAAGCTCTGAAAGTACTGTTGAGTCTCACTATTTGTGAAATTCGCACCGGTGAATCTCCTCACTTGCCAATGTTTATGTGTAACCCCACATCAATACTTGCAGCACTCTTGTAGCCATTTGGGGACATGTGCATGGTGGCAAATAATTTGAGTCCCACAGTGCACATGTTCCCAGCTGGGATCCAGCAAGACGACGCTCTGCTTTCCTGTTTCAGCTCTGTACTGTGAACAACTGTCCTTTCTGTGGTCTATTTAGTGCCATGGGTTTTTTGTTTGATTGTTTGTTTGTTTGGGATTTTTGTGCTTTTGTTTAGTGATTTGCTGTTTCAAATGGCCTTCAAGTGTAATGCTCAGGGGCTGTCTAGCATTCCTGAGTGCAAGAAGGTTGTGCTGTGCCTTGTGGAGAAAAATACATGTGTGTGATAAGCTTCCATCAGGCATGAGTTACAGAGCTGTTTGCAGCGAGTTCAATGTTAATGAACCAACAATATATATCAAATAAGGTGTCTTTAAGTAGAAACACACATAAAACAAGGTTCCGTATTGATTAGTTGTTGAAAACATTGTGACCAAGAGGCTTACAGGAACCTAACCCTGAATTTCCCTCAGGAGCAATGGTTCAACTCTTGCTAATTTAGTGTTCACAGTGACTTTATAGGATATAACTACCTCCAATAATGAGAATCGACTGTACATGAACAGAGCGGATGCTCAGTCAGCCCCCCAGCTGCTGCAGCCTCCTACAGTTCCAGCGTCAATCACTGTCTGACTGCGGCTGCATGAAAGACCTAGCACCGGACAGCCCAAGAGAGCCCCCCGAATTCCTGACCCTGTGCAACGCCGATATGATCATTTTGGTTTTAAACATGAACATCTTTTTTTTTTAAAGATTTTATTTATTTATTTATTTGAGAGAGAGAGTGAGAGAGAACATGAGAGGGAAGAAGGTCAGAGGGAGAAGTGGGAGCCCGATGTGGGACTCAATCCCGGGACTGCGGGATCATGACCTGAGCCGAAGGCAGACACTTAGCCAACTGAGACACCCAGGCACCGCAAACATGAACATCTTTGATATTACTTATTATCATTTTATATTGAGAATACTTCTAATGTTATTTGTTAATATTAAAAAATGTTTTATGCCTCAGGGGTTGCCAGACTAATCGGGTAAACAATGCATTCCTCAGACAGCTGGTGAGAGGATTAAATGAGATGGTGTAGCTCATGTTGAAGGGATTACATGTTTTTATTAAGTGCAGAGCACTACGCCACCGCTAGTACTACGAGTCATCTGTGTTAGCCTTTATTTTCTAGAAATGCAGACTTTTAGGCTGGAAAGAAGCTTAAAGATCACCCAGGCTAATCCCTGTATTTTCAGGTGTGAAATCAGAGGCCCAGAGGGGGGAAATTGTCTGCATTGCACAGAAAGTTGATGACGGCAGAGTATAGATGAGAACTTAGTTTCTATCCCTATGCTGAATAGAAAACCCTTGTAACTCTTTCCCTGCATGTTTCAGTTACAGACATGCCTTCGTTACTGAAAAAGCAAAGCAGAATATGACTCAAGTATATGGAGACCTTGAACTTTAACTCATCATTTTAGTCCTAGAATCAAAGGTGGTTTGATTTATCAAATCAAATAAAATTGGTTATTATTGGGACGCCTGGGTGGCTCAGTGGGTTGGACGACTGCCTTGGGCTCAGTTCATGATCCTGGAGTCCCAGAATAGAGTCCCGCATCGGGCTCCCAGCTCCACGGGGAGTCTACTTCTCCCTCTGACCTTCTCCTTGCTCATGCTCTCTCTCATTGTCTCTCTCTCAAATAAATAAATAAAATCTTTAAAAAAATTGGTTATTATCAACCTTCACAAAAGAGAGCTGTTTAGAGAGCTGGGAGTTTTGCCCTGCACTATGCCTCAGTAGATGCCAATGTTATTATTGGTTTTTGAGTGAGTACCTTAATGAGGGCTTGGTTCTTGCGTGGTAGCTTCTGGTACAGAGTGACAGGCTTCAGGCATTGGCTATTGGGAGGGTTAGGGGGTGAGGGAGGTGATGATGTCTATAGCCACAGCCTTAAAAACTCTTGATTAAAGATCCTGCTGACAGTAGTTGGGTAGTGGTCTTAGTTCCTGCTATCTGCCAGAAAACAAGACATTTCTTGGGTGGTCCTGCAAGTAGTTTTTTTTTGTTCTGTATTTTCTGGGTAATAGATTATGCCAGTGATATATGCAAGGAGAGAAAATTCACTAGTAAATGCAATAGGTAAGGTATACATTTATAGGCCAAAGGACTGCTAGAAGGACAGATATTTTGTAAAGAATTTGCAAGGGAGAATTTACAAAATATCTGGCATAATGTATCATTTTGAGAAGAAAATGGTAACAGAACATAATTTTGAAGTGATGGAATGCCATTTTGGATGAACTTTGAAAGTACCAAAGCCAAATGCAAAATCAAACCAGTAACTTGTCTTATATTTTTTCACTCTCTAATGACTCTGATGGCCCTCTGAAGGGCTCTAGGATGGTCCTCCAGGGGTGCTGGTGTTTGTATCCAGCCACACAGCCACAGGGTCCACATAGAGAGCAGTGGTTACTTTTGCCCCACTTCCTCGCCCTCTGCCAAGAATTTTCTCTTCCTTCTCTGTCTTGGGTGTGGGGACCTCGCGACTGTCTTGTGCCAGAACTTTAATTTGCTCCTTAACAATGAATGGAAGACAGATCACATTTCTTTCATCTGATCCTTTATTTGATGTTACAGTTTATTTGATGTTACAGTTTAAATCTCAGAGGGAAAATCCCCTTGAAGAGATAAGATGAGCTCAGGTCTGTAAGCCATGACATAATATATCCAGAGTGAAGGACTTCAGTTATTATAAGGTTATTAATGATTCAGCAGATATTTGTTTTGCAACTCCAAAAGAGGGACTGTATCCACCAGAGGACAAATTAGTTCCCTCATGGACCAGAGGCAAGGTCATGTCACTTGGGCTGACAATTGTTTTTCTCTAAGGCAAAGGCTACCTTTTCCCATTGGGTCCTGGGGGCAAGTAGATCCTGATTGTGTAGATAGATGCCCCAGACACTCTTAACCTCATGGCACCCACCAGTGATTCCTCCACCTAATGCCCTCACCTGAATTTATGTCTACTCAGCAACCTGTTAATTATAGTCTGATTCCCATGCAGATTTCTTCTATGGAAAGGGTACAATAGTGCAAGCATCCAGCCCCACCTGTGGACAGATGCTTCTTTGTAAATCAGTAATCTGGCATTCCTATTTTGCTATTAGTCTTGCTGGCAAATGTGGTTAATGGGAGTCTGTCCTGGAGAGGCAAATCCACAGACTCTTCCTGGAGGGTGCCATTGAATGGTTTGGGTCAGACAAATGGGGGTGAAGTCAAGAAACTTGTCAGGACTGAATTTTTGGGAGTTCAAAAAGGACCCAGTGGTGTTAGACAGGAAGCGCAACAAATGCCTGAATAGTGTGTGTGTGTGTGTGTGTGTGTGTGTGTATGCACATGCACACGAGCATGCACATGCATGAACCTGTGTGTGTGGGGGCGGTCAAGTGGGGCCAGACATACAGGCCTATCTTTGTAAGCCCCAGCTCAGTTTCTCAAAGTATCCTGATCTATTGAACTGAAATCTTTGGGTGTGGGGCCCCAGGATGTATGTTTTCAACAACCTTCCAGGTGATTCTGATGCTCACTCAAGTTTGAGAACCACTACTCTGGTCCATGTTATCTTTATATAATTCTCTCTTCCTCCAGATCAGTAGCAGAAATAATTAGTGAAAGAATAATACTATGTGCCTAAATCTAGTTCAACACCTTGAACTTTCTCTGGTTTCTGTAGCTAAGAGAAACAGAGCTCCCTCAAGAAATGAATTTCCCATGAACTCAGCCTGAGACCCCCAGTAAACCTGTTTTTTTAAAAAAATGTTAGTGCCTTAGTTCAAATATCACCAGGTAATTAAATAATTTTGGGGAGTAAATATTGAGGTGAAGGAGGACAAATGATAAATGTTAGATTTCAAAAGGCATCCAAGTATTGTATTCTCAAAAATAGGATTATTGTGTTCTTAAATAATTGTTAATTAAATAAACATTTGTCTAGCATGTACTGTATTCTAATCCGTCAAATCAGGTAGAATGGATCTCTAATGATGGAGTCCAAGGTATCATAGAAGGAAAGGTGGGAGAATATTTGGGCAGACAGACCTTCTTAGGAGTCCTAAATTTGTACCATGGATAAACTATTTTCATTAATTTTAAGGATGATTTTGCTCAAAGCTGAGATTTGAAGGGATGGTATAAAGGATTCAGTAGAACCAGAGATCCAAAGCCTAGTATAATAGGTGATAAAAACTCCCATGTTCCAAAGAACATACACAAAAGTCATTAAAATTTAATGAAAGCCATCCAGAGACTATAACCCCAAGCAGCATACTTAAGATGAGACTAGAGATTCAAGAAAGGGTTTTAAGAGAACAGCAAGTGCTTGGCTTTTTTCCAGCCCTCCTAGGGTTTCCTTGGGATCGAGGAGAGTACTGTGATGCAGCTCTTGGGAGAATGTACGTGCCTCCCTTGGAATTTAGGGGTGCTCAGAATCAAAGAGACTGATGCCTGCTTCTCACCTGGAGAAGTCTGAAGGGACAGGCTGGCTGGAGCCGCCGCAAGAGCATTCCAAGTGTAGAGGGAGCAGGAAGGCTGTATGCCCACCATTTAGCAGGCCAGGATGCAGTTCCTAGGGGCCAATAGGATGGTGGGCAAGGTAGCTGGAGTTGTCTTTCAGCAACCCTGCCCAAGAGGGTAACTTGTTGGGGCAAAGGGATTCCAGAAGTAAGAGACTTCAGGATTTCTTTTAGGTGGAAAAGCTGAGTGGGTCTGAACTGATTAGCCAGAGTGTGTGTCACCAGAGCCAGAAGACTGTCATCCGGAGGTCCCTGGGGACTATCAAGAGGTCCAAAGGACCCACTCCCCAAACATCTGCAGCACATAGATGGCTTGCATTTTGGCGGCTACCATGACAGAGGCAAGCTAAAATAGCACCATTGACGTGAGACATTTCCTCTTTCCTATAATCTCCTCTCTATCCCAGAGAAGCAAGCAGAAGTGTGCAAGAAGTGGGAGCATACCAGCTGGGTTCAATGAGAGAAGTAGAATTACTACAAATAATAGCATATAGATTTATTGTAGGGATTAGAACTTGGTTTCTATGGAAGCCGATGGAGAAATCTATGCAAGATGTTGGTTTTATGTCTGGTATTGGAGCCAATGACTCCAGAGATCAGCCAGGCCAGCTAGTCAGGAAGGGAAACTGGGTGTGAAGTGAGAAAGAGGGAGGATGAACTGGAGCACGCAAGGACAAACTGGAACTCAGTGGCAGGGATGGCCTGTGGGAGAAGCTGCACAGTTGTCCCCAGAGCTGCCATGCCTGACCCTGGCCCTTGGGAAGCAGAAGAAGGAGACCCAGTGCAGACTGGAGGAGCTTCTGATCTGAGTACTGTCCACACCAACAAGGTGAGCTCGCATGCCTGTGAGTTGCTGTAGTATCTGGTCCCCTACTCCCACCTTCGGAAGAAAAGAACGGCTGCCCTTTCATTTCCCTGTTTTGCAAATTTCTCTTGCTCTCCACCCTTACCCAGGCCCCTATGTAAAAGGGAATTCTGGGAAACGTAGTTCCAGCTTAGCCAAGTGGCTGGGCAAAAAAGACTGGAAAGAACTGTTGTGACTTCTTACCCAGTATTTTGGTTCTCTGAGCCTAGTTGGTCAGGCCTGAGCCAGAAGAAAGGGAGAGAAGCTCTGGATTGGATATGAGATGAATTTTTGACCTGGATTGGGATTTTAAATACCAAAATAGGGCTTTTTCTTAAATGGTCTACAAGGCAGGAGATTTATCTAAGATGTTTTCAAGAGGCAGGGAAACTGGTTTGATGTAACAAGGCTGAAGGCAGTAATGAAGAAAAATCCAGCCGTTTCCTGTTTATACTCAGTCGAGTTCAGCCTGTTTAATAAACCAGATCCACAGGCATTTAACCTGTGTGAGTTCAATTGTATGCATTGCTGCGTTCTTCCATGTTAGGCAGTCTGTTTATCTTACAGAATTTAAAATACTTAAAATTTGATTGTACATCTACTCCTTATTAACTATCCTCCACCACTGTGTGTATATATACATAGAGAAATTTATGTTACTATGTGGGGTTGCAGTGTATAACCAAAAATCACCTATACTGTTCATTGTGGACAATTGAAAGTGCTTTTTTTTTTCAAAAAAAGATTTTTTATTTATTCATTTGAAAGAGAGAGAGAGAGCATGAGCGAGCCGGGGGAGAGACAGAGGCAGATGGAGAAGCAGACTCCCCACTGAGCAGGGAGCCCGACTCAGAGATCGATCCCAGGACCCCAGGGTCCTGATAGGAGCTGAAGGCAGACACTTAACCAACTGAGCCCCCTGGACACTCCTAAAGTGCTTTTCAAGGGTTATTTTCACAATATGGCATTTTTGCCTTATGCTGATTGTAGAAACTAACACTGTGTGTAAAACGAAGGAATGGCTCTTCTGTACCCCAAAACTCAGGATCCAGAGAGGGTAGGCTGAAGCAAGTATTTGGTTTTAAAACTTGCTGTTGTGCAAAAACAAACAAACAAAAGCAAACAATTAAAACCTAACCCTCAAAACCCCAAAACCTCATCAATGCTCTCAGTATCTCCAGTTCATCCAATCCCTTCTAGAGAAGGTTATGTTTTCACATTTTCCCTTTCCAAAACAATAATATGGATGAAAGGGATGAGAGGGATGAAAGCAACCTTAATGGTCATTAGTCCCCTTCATTTTGGAAGAGGCTGAAATAACCTATCCAGGGTCACATATGTTCAGGCAGGTCCAGAACTAGCACCCAGCACTCCCATATCAAAATCGAATTTCCCTTCCATCTGCTGCATTGCTCTTCATCTTGTGTCTTTCTAGCAGATACTGGAAGCCTGACACAGTTTCAAGCCATCTAGGGACTGGAGGTCACCAACGCTTTAGACCCAGGCCACTGCCCTTGGTTCACTTGGGGGCAGACAGGGCTGCAGAACAGATCTCCCGGGTGACAAGAGCTTGTCTTTTTTAGAGCTGGTTTCTCCTTCAAAGCAGGATTCCCAGGGTGGATTGGATGTTTTGTCCTTCCATTTGGCCCCTGGGCGTGCAGACTGCCCACTACCCTGCTCTAGGTCAGGTCTGGGGGCTGAGGCTGGTCTGATGACCACTTCTAAGATCTGTGGCTGTGGGCAAATCAACCCTCACCCTTGGACCCATCATGTGTGGTCTCTTTAAAACAGGGTTAGACAAGCATTCTGATCTCAACAGTTTGAACTAACTCTTGGAATTAGCTTTCCCCAAGCCTCCCCTGGGAGCCCCTTCTCAGTGTTGGCCTCTGAAAAGGGTTGTAGTCCCTTAAGAGTTCATTGTGAACGGGGATGATCATGTTCATCCAACCCCTCCCTGGCCCATCTGATTGCAGAAGAGATAGCATTTCTAATTCTCTGCGGTCCCTTTGGGACATCACATACTGAATGCTCGTCTTCCCCCATCAGATGTTTGTCTTGATTTTGCAGCTTTTCCTTCTCCAGTTTCAAAGCAGGTGAAATGAAGCCTTCCTGTGACATTTGGAAACCCTCCTGCTCAGCCCTTTTTTTTTCAGAACCCCAATTGGCAAAGTGAGTGAGATCTCCCAATAGCCCCCCAGTCTCTAAGCATCTCGGTTTTAGACAAAGATGCAAAATCCTGGCCTCTATCCTGTTTGTTTACACCTGCTGTTCAGTGCTGCTCCCCCACCAGTTTTTCCCAGCCTGGAAGAATTCATTTGCAACCTGCACTTTCCCTTAAGACAACATAAAGCCTAACAAAGGCCATACAAAGAGCAGCTATACCTCGGAGTAGGGGGATTTTTTCTCTACTTCAAATCAGTATTGCATTTTTCTTGTTAACTTGTTTTTGGCAGCTGACCACATTGAAGTCTCGCAAATAATCTGTTAATTTTAACGAGCTGAAGGTCTCTCTCTGGGAACGCACATCGGTTTCATGCCTTCTCTCTCCTGTGCAGCCCTGACACTGTGGCGATGATGCGGCTGGCATATAAATCTGTTCACTCACACTGGAGCAGGGAATAAAAGCAGAGTGCGTGTGCCAGGCCTGCAGGTACCTTGGGATAAAAGGAAGCAGCCACAGAGCCTGAAAAGGAGTGGATACCAGGGGTATTTCTCAGGTGCGTGTGTGGAGGAAAATACCTAAAGTCTGGACAATTGCCCTCTTTGTGCATTCTGGAATGTTCTCTTGAGGGCTTGGGAGGAGGCCAGGGATGATGCTGAATCCATTTCAACAGATACATGTTTTTAAGATGTTTTCTTAAGGGTGTTTGGGGAATTTAGAAGATGGGGGGCGGGTTTCAGCCTTTGATCATAACATTGTATCAACAAGTGCTCAGACATTGATTTAATAAAATAGTTGGAAACAAAAGTCTTTTCTTGCCTCCAGCCGGGCAAGTCCTAACAAAATGGTGATCAGGAAATGTCAGTCTTCAGAGGGTTTTGCCTTCTTTTTCTGGCCCAGGCCGCTCTGGCCAAGGGTACCCACAATGTGGCAAACTCTTGTGTATGTTGGATGCTGAGAAAACAGTATAGAACAAGACAGACACGTTGAGGAGATGTGAACACATAAAGGAGGTTGAAGAAGAGAGATGTGACAATTCTAGGCTCTTCTGGGGTGGATCCTTCAGGATATATATTAACATATGCACACATATATTAGGTCTTATACAGATTCTTGTCCAACCAGATTTTTTTTTTTTCGCCATACAACCCCATTATGAGATCATTGACCGCATTCCCTGTGCTGTGCCTTTCAACTGCATGACCAATTCATTCCATAACTGGAAGCCTGGACCTCCCACTCCTCTCCACTCATTTTGCCTGACCACCGCCCCCACGCCCCGGCCCAGCAGCTGCCAGTTTGTTCTCTGCATTTATGGCTCTGTTTCTCATCCAGCTAGCTCCCATGTCCAAACAGCTGGGTATTTTAAAGCACAGCTAGGTATTTCAGAGTTTCTATCTTTAGGCCAGTGGTTCTCCAAGCGGTGTCCAACTGCAGCAGTATCCCCAGGAACTTAAGAGAAGAGAAGTGCAGATGACCAGGCCTCCCCCCTCCCCCGCATACCCCCTCCCTGGAGTTTGAGAAACACTCACTGCTTTAGAAGGATGTGAGCTCACTGCTTCTGCTTTGTCCTTTTCTTTCCTCCCAATTGAGACTGACATGGTCACATAAAAATCAGGTAGAACACTCCAGACCAGAACACAGTGTAATTGTTGCCCTTGTTTATTTGCTAAGATTGCCCTGATCTCCTCTAGCTCCGGATGGGGAAAGTGGGGGGTGGAGGAAAAATGCCAACTGTGGGCACAGTGACCTAAGAGATTTTTAATAGCTCTAATGTTGGTGAGCTTTTGTTCCATCAACAGCTCACCTTCTCCTTAGCTTCAGGGAGTTTCTTTCTTCATCAGAAAGCAACCTGAGTTGCAAAGGGGCTTCATATGCGAGTTCCAGTACAGATAAAAGGGACATAGGTAATGGATTGTCTTATGAGATGTAATGCTGTATTGGATTGAATGTCAAGTTAATGATCTAGTTTCTTTGAAGTTAAGGTTATGGAAGATCTGGAATCAAAACGATTCAATGAGGCAGAGAGACAGCAAATTCCTTTTAGCGATTTACTTGGTAACATTGAATAATTCCTCTGCTGTCAGCCTCTTCTACTTCCCCTACTTTAATGACAGACCCGTACAGACTGTGTTTGGGATGGATGGTGGGTCACAGATCTAACATCCCTTAAGTATGACGTTATTGGTGTCAAGAATTCCTATGTTTGGTGGGCTGAAAAAGTTGTCATATCATGAAAAGGGGGCTTGGATGACATTCTGCCCAAGGAGAATTTCCCATTGGAGCCAATGCGTGAACGCTGGAGCTATGCCAACGGTATGCCTGATTGGACCTGTGCATCTTAGTTGATTAGTTAATACTGTGCGACCCCGCCCAAGTGACTGCAGTGAGGGAAACAATAAACATCTGTTGAGAACAAATTGGGTGTGGAAGAGGCTGAGACTTCAGGGTGCAGGAAGAAAACAGATGCATTCTTTCCTCCCAAGGAACTTAAACTCTGAACAAATGCACCTTTTGAAGAAAATCCTAACAGATTGACCAAGTGTGGGCGTTGGTAACATTGCTAAGATGTGAATTGGAGCATGTCACTCTACGGGACAAAACTCTTCTAAACTTCCTATGTTGCACAGCATAAACATCTCATCCTTACTAGGCCCTCCATGTCCCAGTCCTCTGAGACCCTTCTGATGTCATCCTCCTCCTACTTAACCCCCTCACTCACTTGCTAAGCACGATCCCAACAGCCCGCTTTTGGACTTCCGGTTCCCTCTGTCTAGAAATGCCTTCCCCCTCATGGCCGGCTTCCCTACATTCTATCTCCTTCACACCGGTCACCATTTTTTCTTTTTTACCATCCTTAACTTTGGTCACCATTTGGCACACTCTGTACTTTTTTTGTAGATCTTACTGTCTCTCAGGAGAATGTTTAGTTTATTAGGCAGGGTTCCTTGTTTTATCCAGGCAATGAGAGAATGAATGTGGGCATTTGGATAGGCCAAAGGAGAGGGGACACCTGTAAGGGTACTTCCTATCATCTTCTCCTTCTCTAGACCAGAGCAGCATAAGACGGGGTTGGGACCTATATTTAAACTTGTCTTCTGTGAGCATGATTTTGCCTAAAGCCATTATATTTTGCTTCTTAAAAGTTCATGATTGAAATTCTCAGGCAAGCAAATAAATTAACCCCGAATGATGACCCAGTTTGCATATTATACTTTAAATTGTATTTCAAGATCAAGTAAATTCTGAGACATGCTCCTCAACCCTAAAACATGCACATTTCTTTTTGCTGTATTAAATGTCATCATCCCAGACTCATCTGTTCATTCTTTGAATCAGTTAACACAATTCTTGATTTATTGGGAATGTACCTCATGCCAGATACTCCTTTAGCTGCTGCTCTGCTCAGAAATGAACAGAGAAGGGGCACCTGGGTGGCTCAGTTGGTTGACCATCTGCCTTTGGCTTGGGTCATGATCCCAGGGTTCTAGGATCAAGCCCTATGTTGGGCTCCCTGCTCAGCAGGGAGTCTGTTTCTCTCTCTCTCTCTCTTAAATAAAAAAAAAAGAAAGAAATGAACAGAGAAGAAAAAAACGTCTGCCCTCATGCAGCTCACATTCAAGTTGGGGGAGAGATAATTGTCAATACAAACACATACTATGTTGGAAGGTGATGAGTACTACAGAGAAAAATAAAACTGGTTATGGGGCATGGAGAAGGGCTGCTATAGAGTAGTCAGGGAAGGCCTAATGGTTAGGTGGTTTGGGGCAGAGCCATAGAAGGGAGTTGAGTGACTGAGCTATGTGACTATCTGAAGAAGAGCTTTCTGTGCAAGGGGAATAGCATTTTCAAAGGCTCTGAGCTGGAACCATGCCTGGTACGTTTGAGGAATAGTGAGGAGGCCAGTCAATGTGGCTGAGGCAGAGTAAGCAGAGGAGGGAGTAGTTGGGGAGGATATTGGGTGCAGGTCATGTAAGATCTTGAAAGGTGGGGGACTTGGGCTTTTCCTCTGAGTGAAGTGGGCAGCCCTTGGAGTTGGAGGACTTTGAAAAGACGGTTAATATGAGCTGACTTGTGATTGTAAAATGTCATACAGTCTGATTGGGGAATGCACTGGGTGGAGGTATGAATGGAGGCGGGGAGGCCGCCTAGGAGGCTATTGAGTATTTCTGGAGAGAGGTGATGGTTGCTTGGACCAGAGTGGTAGCAGTGGAAGTGTGGAGAAGTAGCTGAATCTCCATTTTTAAAAAAAGAGAACCAGCAGGATTTTGCAGATTTGATTAAATGTGGGGTGTGTGTGTGAATGAGATGAATCAAAGACAACACCTAGGTTTTGACCTCGACCTTTGGAAGAGCAGGGTTGTGGTTGAGTGGGTAGTAGACTGGGAAGAAAGAGGTTTTAAGTGGGTGTTGGACTCTGGAATACATTTTGGGTCATGGCCAGCTTAAGATGCTTATTGGATATCCAAGTGAAGGACCATAGAAGGCGGGAGAATGAGAAATACAAATGTAACCAGGAGCTAGTGCATTTCAGAAAAATATCACCTTCTGACTTAAGAGGAAAATTGGCCTATAACACATCTTTTAGGCTGACTGTCTTGAGCATACTTCTCTGGTGCTGAGAGGGTCTTGGTGGTGTCTGCAAACCTGTGGTGCTTCAATTTTTTAAGAAGCCATGTTTTTATCACCTCCTCTATTATGTTCATGACATTTCTTATTAGGGTATCAGACCTATGTGAAATTTAAGTTAACTTTTTGTCCAACACCCAGAGACAGTAGCTCATCTATTTCTGGCTTTTCCTTCTCTACAAGTTGGTTAGGTGTGTTTTCGTTTAGACATCATCAGTAAGAGTAATGAGATGATCATCACAATCTAAGACATTTGAAAGCACATGTTAATGTGTGATGCTAGAAGGGCCTTCTGACTCCTTGTGGTGGGTGTGCTGCACACAGGGTAGGAAACACCCTGAATGCAAGGTGACCCCTGGTTATCATCTGGGGCTTGGCGGCAGGTGGATGGGGGGGCATGCAGCCACCAACAATTATCATTCCATCTTTGCCACACTTGTCATAGGTTGTTAAGCCTTAGGTTAGAAAACGTACAAAGCTGTTAACAAGGCTCTAGGCATCAAGGCTACTATTTAAAAAAACAAACTAAATAGCACTGTGGAATATAGAATAATGGCTCCCCAAAGATGTCCACATCCTCATCCCCATAACCTGTGAATGTTACCTTACCTGGGAGATGAGATTGTATGTATGATTCAGTTAAGGATTTTATGAGATGGGAGATCACCCTGAATTATCCAGGTGAGCCCAATGTAATCACATAAGAGACCATATAAGAGGGGGTAGAAGGACAAGAGTCACAGAAGGAGGTATGCCAATGGAGACAGAGTTTGGCATCATGGGGCCACAAGCCAAAGAAGGCAGGTAGAGTCTAGAAGGAATAGGAAAATAATGCAAAACTTACAATTTATGACACCTGCTTAAGCCTTTATATTTATTATTTTATTTTTTTGAAAGATTTTATTTATTTATTTGACATAGAGAGACACAGTGAGAGAGGGAACAGAAGCAGGAAGTGGGAGAGGGAGAAGCAGGCTTCCCGTCCAGCAGGAAGCCCAATGTGGGGCTCCATCCCAGGATCTTGGGATCATGATCTGAGCTAAAGGCAGACGCTTAACGACTGAGCCATCCAGGCGTCCCTATATTTACTATTTTACTTCCAAACATCACTCTGATTAGTTCTTGTTATAATTGTCCACTTTAAAGATGGTAAAACTGAGGCTAAGAATAATTATGGCTAGTAAGACTAGCTGTAGTCCCATGCTAAGTAAATGACAAAGCCAGGTCTTGATCGAAGGTCTTCCTCATTTCTAAGTTGAAGTTCCAAAATAATGTTACATCTTATGAATATATAAATATATAATATAATCAGAATATGTATTCTAATTATATTTATAACATATTCTATAATATATAATTACAAAACATATATATCATATATAACATATATAATTAACATGTATTATATATCATATACATCATAGCACACATATGTATCATGTGTATTATATACCATATACTATATAATCATATATCATATTATATAATATATATTATATGATATATTATATGTATCATATAATATATAATATGTAAAATTTAAAGTATATACTATATATAAGACCTATAAGAATATATATGTATAAAATATATAAATATATTATATATATAGTATATATGAAAGATTGGCTTTAAAAATCAGAAGCAGAAAACAGAATGGAGTCATAAAGATGAAGGGCAAAATTTACTAAAACAAAGTTCCGTTGAGGTTAGGTAACCTCCTTTTATCTGGCACCTCCCACATCTAGCACACAGTAGACACTTGAGAAGTATTTGTCAAATGGTCAAACCAGCAAGCCAGCATGCTAGTGGGACGGCACAGAATATATGCTATTTCTTTTGTGTATGCTGTGGCTTCTAAATTTATCTAGCTTGGGTGGGAAAGCCTCTGCAAGGTGGTCGGCCCTTCCCACAGGTGCATGTCTCTTGGCAGAGCTGTTTTTGTCTGGAATTACTTCCCGAACCACCATGCAAAAGGAAGAGACCTATGAGCCCGAATAATTAAAAAGACTCCAAATAATCAGAAATCCTTTCTCTGGGACTTTTGCATGCACATGAATTTCTTTATCTCCTCATCACATTTATCTTAAACTGACTTTGCATTTCCCGAATATATATCAGCCCACGTTCGGGGAAGTCACCAGGTAGAGGGTGGAGGTGGGAGGAAAACCTGGCTCGGGTGTACATTTTACTACTGATGGTCCACCAGCGAAATAATCCACCCAAGGATAATTGCGCATTCCTGCCTGTGGTTACAAGTTTCTCTCTGGTGGGAATTCCCTGGCATCAGAAGGCATCCCGGAGGCTGAGGCCGGCATTCTGGTCCAGTCGGGGCAGTTTCCCTGACTCAGCGACACCATGCCTTGAATAAGTTGGGTAATCTTTCTCGAAAGGAAATTAACAAGTTAAGTAGCCCAACAATTCATTTTAAGTGGGGAGTCTGAAGACACTATCAAAAGATTTTGCACGTGGGTGGGGTTCTGAAACGATTTGTGTCGAGAGGGTAAGAGAGATTCCCAAGAGAGAAGAAAGGGTCTTAGGATGGGGTCCTCAGGAAGGCAACTCTGGGAGGCTGTTGAGGTCGGAAGCCCAGGGAGCACCATGGGGGAGTGGAAGACAGAATCGGGAGGGGAAGACAGACATAACATGTGCTCCTCCAAGCCACTTCCCACATGGGTACCTGGAACTCTGAGAGACGGTGCCAGCTGTGTGTGTGGGGGGGGAGGGGGGCATATACCTTAGTTTGATCCTACCTGAGGTGCAAAGGCAGTGGGGCTGTTTGCCCCGCCCCCAATTCCAATCTGCTATTAGTTGAGGGTTGCCTTGGGGGACGCTAACTGCCCAGCGTTTCCAGCTTACCAGTGCTCAGGGGAAACATGTTCTCTGAGCCAGAAAAAGCCCCAGGCAGAGTCGCAGATGTTTGCAGCAAGAGTTCTTGGCATGGATGGCAGTCAGCGACTTGCGGAGAAGCCATGGGTGGGACCGACAGAAGCTCATACAACTTCAGTGTCCTGAGGGCCGTTTCAGACAAAAAATGTCCTCCTTCACATTTTAAGCTTGGTCTTCATGGTCCTGCAGTGACCCAGCCCCCATAAAGGGCTTTGTGGGTAGCGTCTTAGTCCGTTTGGGTGACTGTACCAGAAATACCCTAGGCTTGGTGTCTTATAAACAGCCAGGGTTTATTTCCCACAGTGCTGGAGGCTGCAATTCCGAGATCAAGGCTCTGGCAGATTTGGTTTCTGGTGAGAGCGCGATTCCTCGGAGATGGCACCTTCTTGCTGGGTCCTCACAGGGTGGGCGGGGCCAGGGAGCCCTGTGGCATCTCTTTATGGGGGCACTAATCCCATTCAGGGAGCTTCACCCTCATGACCTAATCACCTTCCAGAGGCCCGAGCTCCTCAGACCGTCTCCTCAGGTATTAGCTTTTCAACAGATGAATTTTCCGGGGACACATTCGATCTAGCGCAAGCAGCAAACGCGCAGTCCCTAATAGGGGGATGGATCACATGAGCCAGCGCCCTGTGGCAGGGGTGGACCTTCACCCCAGGCAGGCCTCCCACCCATCACCCAAAACCATCGCTTGTGTGCCAGGCACGTGCACCCTCCAAATGCGTCTTCTAGAATGTGGGCTTTCTGAGAACAGAGACTTTTCCTGTTTCGGCCTCAGCTTAGCCCGTAGTTTGCAGGTAATATATTTCGGTAACATTTAGAAAAAATTTACTGCACAGCTTGCTCTACACACAAAAGCTAAATGTTAATGCAGTGTTTTACTAACTGTGCTAAAATCAGCTAGCCAGCTGGTGAATTACCCAGAGGCCCTTTACTGTTGAGACTCACATGGGGTTCTGTAGCTAGCCTGAAAGTCATTTATGTAAAATCGTGGTGGTAAGTTCAGGCGGGTGCTGTTCAGCTTTATGGCCGGGCGGGGCAGATTAGACGTTTACATGGACTTTTTTTTTCTCTGAAGCCCGGCCGTGCCCCCTTTGTCCTACCCTGCCCGGTGGATGTGCTTGCCCTGGGGAGGGTGCAGGGCACAGCAGAGCCCAACAGGGTGCTAGCCGGGAAGCGTTCCTGATCAGCCAGTTCATGAGGGCAGAAGGAGCCACAGATGTGAAGGGAGAGTGAGAGGTCCAGCTCTGCCACTCAGTCTGGCTGCCTTCCGTTTAGAAGGCAGAAGAACGGCGCCAGGTTCCAGCTGGTGTGGCCGTCAGCGCCAGGGAACCAGACTCTGTCCCCAGGGAATCACACGGCACTGGGTCTCTGGGTTGGGGTTTTGGCCTCTGGGTAATTTCCTGCCATGGTCTGCGCTGTGCTTCTTTTCAAGGAGCCATTTTATTCGTTCAGAACTCTAGTTTGATAAGACAAGTGGTGAGCCTGTTTTACTTTGTAGCCCACGTGGGTGCTTTGGATGCATGTGAACGCACATTCACTCACGTATTCATTCATTCGATGTTCCTTGAGTGCCGCTATTGTAGACCTTGGAACTGGAGCTTGTCATGGGAAGAGTTCTGGCTAATTTTTCCAGCAACACCCTGATCCGGATTGGAGGGATGTGGAGGCTGTGCTCCTAGCAACTTCATTAGTGTTCTAGAGACTTCACTAGTGATAGCTGGATCAGGGGCAGACAGGTCGGTCCTGTTGCTGGGTGGTGCTCTTTTTCAAGCCTGCAAGCTCCCCATTGTTTCCTTGAGTACCTGGAGAGTCTTTATCTCTGGGAAGGTGAAATCTTATAGCTGCTATCAAGGTGGTTCTTGTTCCTTTTTGCTCTTTGTCACATGTTAAGATACGGAGTTTGATCTGTTCGTTGAAACACTATGCTTACAATGACAAAGCTGATTTATAATCCAAATTATTCTGTCTAACATGCTCACTGACCTCATTTCAGGAGTTTGCGTCTTCTAGCTCCTACTCGGTGCTGGCTTTCAGAGATCTCTATCAATGGGAATAAGTACAAGTGGATTGTAAACAGGAAGGAGATTGCACTAGGCATCCCATGATGCTGAGCGGGTATAAGCTTCAGAAGGGGAAAGGGAGACACTGTATAGAACATGCCTCTTTGCATTTGGAAGCTACCTAATTTCATACTCACTTGTCTTAATAGTAGGCTAGTGATTTGATTCGGCTTCTACCTGCCTAGAGGGGAACAATTCAAACAACGCATTTCTTTCTAATATTCATGTCATCGTAATGAAACTCTTTTCCTGGCAGCTCAGCAGTGGGAAACTGCTAGAGTTTGCCCATTATTTGTTCCCCTCTCTCATACTTCCCCCTCTTTGATTTGGAAAGTTTGGCTTATTCAAGCTACAAAGCTGGAAGTAAAATTAGCCTTTGTGGGCGGTGGTTAGTGAAGGCTGAGGCGGGGTAAGAGAAGCGGAAAGAGGGGTTTAGGGTACAAGTGGAAATGCCTACTCTATCTCTGGGTGAGGGACCAGTCAGAATGAGGGGCTAGATTTGAATTGGTGTTATTGGAGTGGAGTTATAATAATATTGGTATATTATTATTATTATTACTATTATTAAAACTCATGGAATTACAAGGAGAAGTCCACAGACATATCTCAAACAACCCATGCCTGACGAGGAGCTGAGAGAAGCTACTATAATATCTGTCAGACAACTGTGTGTGTATGTGTGTGTACATGTGTGTGTGTGTACGTGTGTGTGTGTGTGTGTAAGATGAGGTCGGAGAGAAGTGAGAGCTTTTATTCTAATATTGGTAAAGTGGTTAGATGATCTGTAATGATAAATATTAGAATGGTACGTGGCTGAGAACCAGAGTAAATTAAAGAAAATACGTTGATATAGGTTAACTGCCATTTTTTTTTCCCTTTTCTCGGTCCATTGCAATGCCATCTTTTACTGTTGGTCTAACTACAGTCTTCCTGGGTCATATGAACCAGCCCACCTCCCAGCATTTCTCAGGAGAATCACTAGCCATCTTGAAATAAATAGATTAATCCCTGCTGCAGCTCATCGTGGAGCAATTTCTTGGAGTTGTCCGAGGTAGGAACCTCCCAATTGCAAATCAATGCTTGTAGATCACAGAACCCAATTAAGGACTCTGAGTTGAAATCTGTCTTTTTCGTGCATCTCTCTTCTCATCGAAAGGCCCTTGGGTATCTTGTTGCACCTCGGTTTTGCCTTCTCTAGAGACTGACTGCTTCTCTCACGGAGAAGGAGCTCGGATGGGCAACTCAATATGTATTTCCCCCTTACTACTCAGTAGAAATTTTATCACGCCATCCAAAACAGATCTTCCAAATCTGATGGAAATCCATCCCATCACTTCCATGTATTGTGGCGACAGTCAGAAATGTGACTCTACTTATTTGGGTGGGGGACGTTGGATTTTTACCCTGTGCTTTGTGTTTAGGGCTTTTCAACAGCTGCTTACAGCTGAAACTGTAGGAGTGATGGGTACCTCGGGAGCCAGCTCAGTGTTTCTCAGCATTCAGAGCAACACGATCTTTTCCTTTTTTAAAGATTTTATTTAGTTATTTGAGGGAGAGTGAGCAAGCGAGCAAGAGAGAGCACAAGCAAGGGGAGGGGCCGGCAGAGGGAGAAGCAGACTCCCCTCTGAGCAGGGAGCCCGATGTAGGACTCAATCCCAGGACCCCGGGATCATGACCTGAGCCGAAGGCAGACACTCAACCGACTGAGCCACCCAGGCACTTCCCAACCCTAAGATCTTTTCAGTACAACCCTAAGAATCAGTTGTCAGGATATTTCCAGAAGTCAAGAGCTACTTGACATTTCTAGTGAAGTTTGGGCTGTCTTCAGTTGGTGTGTCCTGCAGCCACGAACCCATCCTTTACATCCTGGCTGTGGGATGCAGAAGTGAAGAGGGTCAGATATTGTTTCATTCTGAAGCATCTTTGAGTGAAAAGGTGGTTATGGTGTATGCACAACTAGATTTCACATTGGGGTGGGCATGAAGTGTGGAAGGGGACAATCACATCTGGTTCTCTTTCCTTTAGAAAGCGTGGTTGGAAAATCCATTGAGATACTAAAGGGTGCTTTGTCCTCTCTATATTTTTGCCTCTTGGATTCCAAGAAGACTTGCTAGCCAGATCATTTCCCCTGTCTTGGAGAGATTTATGTCACAGGGCTAAGTACCCCACTGTGCTCTGCCTCCCTTCCTGGCTTTTGTTTTCTGCCTCCCTTCCTGGCTTTTGTTTTCAAAAGCCACAGCATGGAGAGTTAGGGATTGGGGAGAAAGTTGCATTTTCTTCCACCGCTGATTATGAAAAATTTCAAACATATGGCCAAATTGAAAGAATGTTACAGTGAATACCCATTACCCACTATCTCGATTTTACCATAAACATTCTACAATGCTTGCTTTATCACATTTATTCTTCCTTCTATCTACTCAGAGAGCTGTGTGGTTTCGAAGCAGATGCTATGAGAGCAGAAGGAAAAGAGGGATACCTCTTTAAGACTGGAAAGAAAGGGGTGATAATTGTGGGTAGCGGAGGCCCTGGCTTTTACAGGGCCTGAGGGGTGGAAAAACCTGAGAGGGGCATGGCTAGCGAGTTGGTGAGCAAAGGAAGGAGGTCCCCAGGCATTGAGGTGCTCAAGTGGGAGCACAGACATGGCAGATCTGCAGTCCAGGAACTTTGGCGGCATCGATGTTGGCAGTCGTGAGATTGGATTGAAGACCAGCGGGCCTTTCCTGACCTTGGAGTTCTGCATCAAGTCCCTGGACACATTTCAACAACTTTGAGGAGTCAAATGGGAGAACTCCCTCATGACTAAGAGAGGTTTTCTTTGGTCCTGTGGGAACAGGAGCTTGGTGTTAAATGTGATTTTATTTCTGAAGAATATGTACTTTCATTTGCACACCTGGATTTGTGGAGTCCAATTTCCTCTGTTGTAAATCTACTTGTACGTGGGAACTTTATCGAGCACTGGGTTTTGAATGGTTATATGGTACAGGAGAGAAAAAGATCCTTGAGAGTGTTTTCTCCATTGTTCTGATGAGCAGTGCTTGGAATATCTCAAGAAGAGAGAAGAAAGGGTCTTCGAGAGTGTTGTATGTTTCTGCTTGCTTAACTCAGAGCTATAGTCACTTAAATTCTGTCTCCTGTTTAATGTTCCCTGTTAACCAAGGCAATTATTTTTTTCATTATCTACCTACAACCTTCCACTTTAAGGGGGAGGGGAGGTGGAATTCAAAGCATAGCAGTGGGAGGGGTGCATCAAAGCAAGGAACGATAACGAGCAGCGATTAGTATCCAGAATTCCCCTGGATAAAAGATGTCAAATTAAATGTTTCTTCACAAAGAGTGGGAAATTATATCAATTTTCATTCTTTGGTACTGCTTTCCTGTTTAGGAAGCAATTTTATTCAGAGGGACCATCCCTTTAGAATAAAGCATTTTAGGCTCCATATTATCCTAAGCCCCAAATACATGTTTGACTGCAAGATTGGATAGAGAGGGAGGCTGTATGGATTAATGGATCTTTTCACAACCGGGGACGTTATTTGAATCATATTGTTACAAAGCCAGAGGAGATAAAGTCTTTGGTGGCTCAGCTAAGCATCTCTGGTCTATGTTCCATAATAAATCACACATTGGGGGGCCTGATGCTTTAGCTCAAGGTCCTGGATTTCAATCTGTGCTTGCTTCCTGTTTCCTTTCCCAGACCCTGTTTTTCCATAAGGGGTCATGTGGAGCTGCTCTGTTGTGTTTCAGAGAATTTTTGAGCTGTACATTAGAAGATAAGAAAGGATCAGACAAGAAGCTACAGAGACTTCAAGATGAAACTCAACCACACCAATGACAGAAGCAGGGAGGTTGGAACAGGCTGACTGCTAGCCCAGATGGGATCCTGTGCCCGTTGGGGGTACAGGGGCAGGCCCTCCAGCCATGGGGCTTCCCCTGCCCTCTGGTCCTTGGGTTTTAGGATACAGCCATAAGCAAGAACTGTACACTGCCTGACGAATACAAAAACAGGTTAGAGAGATATTAGCCAAGCTTTGGTATAATGAAATAGATAAGATCACTAGAGAACTTAGTCTAGAAAGTGCCCCCTTTAAATTGTCCCCTAGTCTGGCCTACATCTTTTTGTTCCCCATGAGCTGACGAAGTGCCAGTATAGTGCCTGGCACATCACAATCCCTCCATAAATGTTTGAGTGAATGAATGAATGAGTGCATGAATCAGTACTCAAACAAAGCCAAGGCATCCAAGACCTCTTTGGATACCCAAGACTCCCCTCTGGTTAGAGGCCTTATATTTTCATCCCCTTTTTCTGTTTGGTTAGACTTTAAAGAATATCTAGAGAATTATGCTTTGTTCAGTTGCTTTTTCTTTGGACTTGTTAGGCAAAAGTCAGGCTAAGCTACCACATATGTGTTGGTCTTTACTTGGCTAGCCAACTGGAATCTGGCAAGGAGCCCCTTACAGAGCTTTAAGTCCAGGAAGTTTTACTGGCTTCTCTGGAACCCTGAATAGAGGGCAGAAGGACTTTAAACAGCCAGAGACCCCTTGTCACGTGAGTGTTGGTTTAGTGCTACACAAGTGGTCAAGGAGTAGAGTGGCCAATTCACTGCGGCTCAGCATAGGGAATGGTAGACAAGTGGAGAGTTGGAGTAGAGTGGAATAGAAGATCGTAGTATTTTAAAACATGTTTAACTGACATAAATGGTTATGGATTAAAAAATGTGTTAATTGTGTTGGGTATAGATTCCTAGATGGGGCTAAGAAAGTGTCTGTTTCATTGAAAATGTGATCTATCACGGTTACTGAGCTGCTACCATGGTAGATACCCATCATCGTGCAATGTGCTCCTGCATACAGAGAAGAGTATGAGGTATAGTTGCCTTCAAGGAGACAACAATGGGATTCGTCTTCCCAACCAGAACTTTGAAGTGTCATTCTGTTTTCTGCAGTAGAGGAAGATAACATGGAGGAAGGTGGCCGTAAGCTGTTCTGAAGTACCACTCAGATCAGTAACTTCTCCAGATAGTTAATGGGCATCTTTCAACCCTTTCTCTGTGCTTGAAAACAAGCAAATGCCTTGTATACCATAACATGCCCTTGGCACTTACAAATTCTGTACATGCTGGTTGGTTGGACTTCTATCAGCAACTATGGACCTGCATTTAAGGATTTTTCTCCAACTATGGGAGTGTCTTCTGTCTGCATGTTAGACAAGCTGGCAGCACTAGAGACTCAACATGACCCAGGAGCAGCACCTCAACTGATAACTGATGAGTGTTGATATTTAATCCCCGCACTTCCTCACCTCCCAGTTGGAATAACTCTCAAGTGTCTTCTTCAGGGTCCCCTGTGGTCCCTAGAGTAATTAAGCTCCAGGTGCTCATGGTGTTAGTCTGCTTGATAACACATTTTCTATTGGCTTTCTTCCCTTCCCTGTCTCACATCTTTGCTCTTCTGTTGATGTCTCCTGGAATCATCTCCTGAAAAAACCTATTTGTACTTGTATCCTTATCTCAGGGTTTGCACACCAGAATACATATTATATATTCTATATAACTTATATATCAAATAGGTGTTGGAGATCTCGTGTCAGTTCATGCAGATTTATGTCATTATTTTTAGCATTTCAAAGTATGGAGTATGAATACATCTTATTTTATTGACAATTTCTCTATTGATGGAAATTTATTTCTATTTTCCTAGCTCTTCCTTCCCTCCCTCACTAACAACAAACTCCTGTTAAGACTCAGTTTGCATCATGTCTATTACAATGCTGGTACTGCCCGCTCCCCCAAATGCTTAAGAAATCCTTCTGAAAGGTTATGGCAATAAACTTTAGCACAACATGTGTTTGAGGATCGGGAATGGTTATGTGGATAATAGGATCATTTTCAGGACATGATTGTGGTGTCTGCATAACTTACGCTTCTGAGTTCTATGGGAAGAATCCTTCATTCATTAGGGGTCTGTGGGTCTCAAATTCAGGTTCTGACGGGAAGTGAAATGTTGATCATAATTACTTTGGGAATCTAAGGAAGACAAAGGGGGCGGGTAGAGATTAGGAAACCTACAACCAGGCTGAGCAACTCATGTTTTGGCAGAGGTAGTGGGTGTGTGAGGTTATGTGGGCCTTCCTTCCTATCACCATATTTGAAAGAGTTTCTGTCTTTGAAAATTTTTGAATTTAAGGGCACCGGATTTAGATCCAGGTTTTAGTTCCTGCTCCACTACCTAATTGTAAGGGCCTTTACATGGTCCCGTGGAGCTACCTTCCAATTTTACATATGTAAAATGTAGAAACTGAGGCCCAAAGTTTTAGTGTGGCTGCCTGAGGTCATACAGTGAGATGACAGGTTATATGGAGTTGGGGACATTTATAATGAGGAATGTTCTTGGGTTGTCTTGAAAAGCATGTTGGCTATCTGTGGGAAGATGATTCCAGATGTAAGCTCTGATAAACATTGGAATGATGTTGTCTTCCCTGGAGATGTAAAAAGGAAGACCTCACAGTGAAATGTGCTGGGATGTTTAGACGTCATAGCCTCTCCTAGAAACAGGAAGTTAGACGAGATCAATTAATAGACAGACTTTTCTTGAACATCTGTTGAAGGTGGAAGGTGCAGAGGAGGTCATACATGGTCTCTACCCTCCTGAAGCTTATGGTCTACTTGGTAACACAAAATATTTTCATCACAGTGACAGCTCAGAGGCTGCAAGTAGGGCTGACTTGTCCATTAGGCACAACAGGCACAGTGCGTGGGGCCCATGAAAATGTTTTAATTTCTTTTAAAATCAGAAGAAAAACTTCTAGGTCGAGGAATGTGTTTGGATAGCTAATATTCTTATACTCATCTTAAAAACCATCAAGTCATAAAACATAATTTTTAATGTTTTTGTATGCAAAAAGGGGCATCAAAATACACACACACACACACACACACACACACTCACATATATAATGTAAAATATATTTGTCTGTTGGGGCCACCACACACTGGGCAGCTTAAACTACAGAAATGCATTGTCTCACAGTTCTGGAGGCCAGACATCTAAGATCAAAATGTCAGCCAGGAATGGTTCCTTCTGAAGTTTGTGAGGGAAACACCCATTCCCGGCCTCTCTCTTTGGCTTGCAAGATGGCCGTCTTCTTCCCACGCCTTCACATCATTTTCCCTCTATGCAAATCTGTTTTTCTTCGCATGGTATTCTTTTCATAAATCACCAACCATATTGCATTATGACCCACTGGAATGACATCACCTGAACGAATTACCTCTATAGCTACCCTGTTTCCAATTAAGGTTAAATTCTGAGATACTAGAGATTAGGACTTCTACATATGAATTTTGGGGGGGACACAATTCATCCCATTATGGGTTGTGACAGTAACTGCCTGGGGTGAGGTGGTCAGTGCAGGAGGGAGGGTAGAAAGCCCAGAAGCTGGAGGACAGAAGATGAGGACCTCAGGCATTCTCAAAGGATGGGACAAGGAGAAGACGAAAGAGAAGATGGCAGACATGTAGAAAGAGACAAGGTGGAAATTGCATGATCAAAGGTCTCAGGTGCCCATGGAGGGCATGAACTTGGGGGACACATAGGGGAAGTCAGTTTGTCTGGTATTAGGGGAGTAGCAAAAGGAAGGTTGGAAAGGGAGCTGTAGCCTTTGTTCTGGAAAGGCTTGAACACAGGCTAAGTGGGAACACTGATGCTATGATTTCTGAGTCTCTTCCTTCTTTTGTCTACCTGAACTAATCAGCTCGGTAAGATTAAGAACCCGAATGCTCATTCTTGTTTTAAAGGCTATTGGTTTGCATTGAGATTATTGAAGCTTATTGAAGATGATCAAGCCTCCAAAGTATTGAAAAAGAGAGTTGACCTATTTCTGATAACCTTGAAATATTAATTAGTCTCCACGTGTTATTATTAATTAGCCTCTATTTCCTATTCTAAGGGCATGGCAAGAGAGCAAAGAAACCATAGCCTGTCTCAGCTTTCAAATAAAACTCAGTCTCTTTGGAAAAACATCTGGGACTAATGTGGATACTAAAACTGTTACCTCACACACACCAGCTTCATTTGCTCTTTCATGAATAAAATTTTCCCCTTATGGTTGCCCAGATCCACACGTCTATTATTCAGGATCTGATGTAGCATGGGCACCATTTGTGACCACATCCTCTGAAAACCACTGTAAGTGGGTCCGGAGTCTTTAAAAATAGGCTGGGCTCTGGCAGAGCTTGCAAGCATAGGAGGGAAAAAAGCAACAACTTAGCTTTTTTGAAAATAGTTTTAATTTTAGTCCTTCTTTTCTTACTTATATGCCCTTACAGATCTCAGGATATTAGTGGAGCTAATATTCTGAATTTCCTATTAAAAAAAAAAACACAACATAGATTCAAACCGACTGTCTGATTTAAAGTCTTCGATGACAAAAAGCCCGTTTTCTATATAGTTCTGGTCTCCTAAAAGCACTTAGCTCTGTGTTTTCTTGGCAAACCAGTCTGTGGGGCTGATTGAATCTCCCCACACGGTGACTGGACCTCTTCTTAATTATTTCAATTGTGACTCCTGGGACACTTCTGAGCAGTAGTGTGTTTCTATTCAGTGGTGACATTAGAGCAAGTTGCTTCTAAATGGCTGTCAAGCACGTTGCCATGGCAATGGAGCCTGGCTGATTATCTGGAATGGAAGTTCTTCAAGTTCTGCCGGTAGTCATTCTCAGACTTGGTGTGCTGCAGAAAGACTTATCTATCTGGGTGCTTGTCAGAAACACTCACTCCCGGGACACCGCCCCCCACCCCCAAAAGCATTCTGATTCAGGAAGTTTGGGGATGACGGTATTTATAACCATCTCTCCAGATGATGACCATTCAGGTGGGCCGTAACCTCATCATCAGAAAGACTGTGTGCTACTCCACTATGACTGAAGCCGTGTCCCCTACAGAGTGATGGTCTTCATCCTTGTTGGGTCAATGTTCAGGGCTGCCCCCTCTTTCAAATCTTCCGAACATCTGCATTCTGCCTGTTGCAGGATCATTATATGTGAGCGTCTGCCATGCATATGCTTTGTGTTTACTTTCTGCCTTTTCTGGGTAAGATTCCCCAGCTCCACAAGCAAGGTCGGCTGTTAGTAATTCTCTGCTTCAATTGGCAAATGACCTACCAAGGACATGTAATTGAAATTAGCATATGCATTCTGAGACATCTACAATTTCCTTCTGCCTACAACTTCCTGAATAGTTTATTAAGGTGTGTGTATGGGGAGGGGAGGTAAATGGAGGAGCTCATGAAACCCCTTTGAAAAGACCAGCACCTCATCTGCATGAGAAAGCAGCTCCTGGGGGCAGGATTAGAAGGGTGTTCTGGAATTCAAGAGTTCTGAACCTTAGGTTTTTTTTTTTTTCCCAAGGGGTGAGGATCAAGCATGTTGGTTTATGGGAATGAAAAGAATGAATTCTTTGTTGAAAATAGAGGTCAGTATCTTTGCAGTGCTTGCCATCCACCCTGGTGTCTGGGTGATTTACCTTTATTTGGTTCTTTGTAAACATCTGGAGGGGCAACTATTAGCTAACTACCAAGGGGTGAAGCTAGCCCTATGTTAGTATTGACTTGGAGCAGAAAGTCTAGCAGAGCCGGCTCAGTTGGAGGAATATCTAGTTATCAATTAACCTCTTAACTTCTCAGCTTCTCAAAGGGTATCCTAGATGACACTTTCTTCTGTTTAACAATCGCTAATAAATTCAACTGCATTTATTCAACATGCAAATATTGAAAGCACTAACCAACCATGTCTTAGGCATTGTGTTAGATGCTGCTATCTGAAAAAGAGATTAAAAAAAAAAAACACAATCTTTTCTTGGAAGTGTTTGAGCCCCACTTTCTTCCCCAAATGAGGTGGCTCAGACAGGACTTCACAGGGCATGTACCAAATATGCCTATTTCGGAAACTAAAACCCACACAGGACAGCATGGGGGCTGGTACTTTATTAGTTCCTGGTGAGGGTGGAGAATCACCTTCCCAGTTCTACTTTGCATTTTACGAAGTGGAATGATCTTTTAGAACCACAAAAACTCTCATTAAAGTGCTCTTGATCTTAAACCTCTCTTCCGGGGTGCATATGTTCAGATGCTTTCACTTTCTCCCATTTGGTCTGGGTTTTAAACTTTTTCAAACCTTATCGTTTCAAAGCAAGTTGAGTTTGCTGTCAATGGAGGCAATTTTTCATGGAAAACACATTGCTACTTGGAAATTCAATAGCCGCAAGATGCAAGTGGGTAGTATGGAGAAGAGATGGTACCAGTGTGGGCTTTGGTGCCAGATATTTAAGTTCAAATCTCATCTTGGCCAATTAGTAGTTGTTGGGAACTGAGCATGTTTCTTAATGTCCAAGGCTCAGTTTCTCCCTGTGTGTGAGTGACTAGCTCCTTGAGGAGGACGTTGAGCTGATTAAATGGGCCACCCGATATAAAGCACCTTGCCCATAAATGTCAGTTTCCTTTCTTCGTTTTCCTGCTACCCCAAATAAGAACACTTAAGGATGGAAATGCATTAAGGGCAGGATGTATGTCAAAAGGAAAAGATGAGAGAGTTTTGGTCTTAAACGACCTTGATCTTTGATTATTTATGGAGTTATCTCTTGGTTCTGAGAAGGTTTCCAATTAGGCTTCTAAAATGTATTGGCTATTATAACTAGAAGCAAAGCCGATCTCCTGTCTATTTTCTTCTCTGGGTCTGTCCATCCGTCACCCAGCCCTCCCACATTCTTTCTTTGAAATAAAATACTGTGGAAACAAGGTAGTTGGCCAGATGCATACTTTAAAGCTCTCATGGGGGACCACATGGTAATTCTTATTTAGGACTGAGTCTAAGAATCACGAGGGAGCTTTTTAAAACTATACGTTCTGGGCCCATCACAGACCTAGTAAATCCCATTCTCTCGGCATGGGGAGCCAGCATGGGAAAGGTCCCCAAGTGATACACGAGTAGTAACCATTACTTTAGGACAGTGTTTGCAAACTTGAGCGTGCATCAGAATCACCTAGAGGGCTTGGCTCTCCCCACTCTCCACCTCATTCCCAGACTCTGATTCTACAGATCCAGGATGGTGGGGCCCCAGAATTTGCATTTATAACAAGATGATGCTGATGCTACAGGTATGAGGATCGCCCTTGAGAACCACCGAGGTAAGGCTTCCTTTGTATTAATATAGTGGGAACTCGGTTACAACCTCAGCAGCCCTAAGCCCCAAGTCTAGGAAAGCAGATACAAATAAATGAAGAAATAAGCCTCTTTAAGTCAAGTTGAAAGAAAACATTGTCAAAGACCATGGATGGCAAGGTTAAGAGGTGAAAATGACTGTCTTCAATAATGTGGATATTTTCGTTTGTTATTTTTATGAGTCTGATGCCTGTGGCTTGCAGAGAAAGTGGACTTTGCACCTTACTAGTGAAGGTGGGCTATGAACAAGAGGTCAGCTGCTTCTGGAAAGGTGGGTGGCCTCTTGGGGACTCTCTCCCTAACCTTCCGGTGGGCTGCAGGGAGATTAGGCACTGAGTTTGACACTAAAATCGTAGGCCCGGATGCCCTCTTATGCTGCCGGTGTGGGATGAGGTGTTCCTCTTACCTGTGTGTGGTTTTTTTTTAAGACTTTATTTGTATTTATGAGAGGTCAAAGAGGGAAACAATATATAGTTTTATTTTTCGATGTTTTGGTCAGATCTCTATGGAAGTCCGCAACCTGTGGCTTCCAAGCATCAGTCGGATGGAAGTGTGATTGCCAGGGTTTTCATGTCGGCAGAAGGGTTAGGCTTCTTCGTGTAAAATGTTATCTTTCTGCTTGGGAAAGAACTTCAAACAATTCCTCAAAATATGGATTTTTTAATGGAGCTTGAAAGACAAAGCCATAATTTTCACGGAGACCATGGAGTTTTCAGAAGACATTTAAAGAGGTGGATGGAATGTTGAGTGCCGTAAAAAGAAAAGTATAAAAGAATCTGGGGGCTGGTATGCTGCTAGATCACAGGAAATATACAGAGGACGAGCAGAGTCTGAAAATTACGTAGTTTGGTCAATTTGATTATCAGTGGGTGGATTATTTGGTTTGTTGATTATCTGCAACAAAATTTTAATCCCAATATGGTTTCTTTCGGCTAGCTTTGCCTGCAATTAGCTAGCGTGTGCTTGGGGAATGCCAACACACTCTAATATTAGCTAGAGGAAAATACAATCGCCAAGGTAAATCTGCAGCCACTGCGATGTGTCCAAAAGCCAGACGCCACTGGGTTTTATTTTGGATGTGGTTTTGGATTATTCAGGCTCTAAAAATGCAGATAATCAGAAGGGGAGTGAACTCTTCCCTCCCAGCACGCGGGACTTCCTTTTGGTCCCCTTCCCATAGCCCTGCTTTCAATGGGCTCCCTTCCTGCTCAAAAACCTACCCAAGCATCCTGCGCTGAGAGCTGGAGCACCGGCTTTTCAGTGTAGGTGTGCGGCAAACGCCAGGAACCGCACTGGGCATCTCCCACTGTAGTTATTTGTAAATCGCTACTGTCAATTTTAAGTGAGGTCTCCAAATGCCCCTTATGGGTCACAGGCAAGTATTGCTCTGTCCCCTAGGAAGCTGTGTACAGGTGAGTGAGCAGAAGGTAGTAATGGACGGCCGCACAGAGTTGACGTTTAGCTATAAATAGAAATGCATTTTTCAGAGAAACCACGGTAAATTTAAATGGAAATTCCCCAGGAAAACAACTCAAACTTTCCCCAGGGCTCCTCCCCCCATCCATTGGGATTAGGTTCAGCTGCATGTGACAGAAAACCCAAACTAAAACAGCGGATACAAATGTGAGTAAAATAAAATAAAATAAAATAAAAGTTAAGGGTCCATTTCTCTCTTATGCAGATGGTAGTTTTATGAAGTTATCCCAGTCAGGGGCTCCTGTCAGCTTGATGCTCAGCTAGGCTCAACAGGTGGTGTTCACCAAGATACTTGCCGAAGCTCCAGTCATCCCGTTTGTCTTTTAGCTGCCAGAAAAGCAGAAGGGTCAAGGAAGGGCATGTTCTTTCCCTATAAGGACCAATCCTGGAAGTTTCCCAGAACTCTTCAGCTCACATCCCACTGTCCGGAAGACTTAGTCATGTGAACACATCAGTGAGTCTGAGAAGTGTTGTCTTTATTCTGGATAGCTCTGTGCCCAGCTTAAAAAAAATGGTGGATTCTGTTGCTAAGAAAGAAAAGCCGAATGGATATCAAGAGATAATTAAGTCTTTGTCACACACTGCTTGTCTTTTATTAAGGGCAAAGCAAACAGACCTCCAGCAGGGCTGGTCTTCTATTACAGGTCGCCCTTATGGTTCAGAGGAAGAGAAAACCTGTTCTCTCTCTTCTTCTCCCTCCATAGTCTCTCCCAGTCCCCCTCTACTCCCTGCCCACCTTTCCCGGGGCCCTCACCTCAAGAAGCCGCTGTGCTGGACCACTTTGGACGACTCATCAGGAAAAATTGTGCAAGTCTTTGAAATAGAAAGGAAAATTACTAAGTGTTTCATCTGGTGTACCTTTCATGGTTATCCCCACCGTTCACTGTCATTGAGCTTTTCTTTTCTTTTCTTTTCTTTTTTTACAACTCTGTAAGTTGTTGACAACTGATAAGAATGCAAACTATTTTTCCCCACAGGAACACAAATTCATTGTGTCTGGTGGAATGCAATTTGTTATTGGCTCATTTTGTACATCTCTGTAATTTTGTCTCAGGATTCCTTTTCTGCTTATATATGTGTGGTGCTTTGAATTCTTTTTGGAATAGGTTGTAGGAATTCACTGATTCCCTTGTTAACTAATGAGTTAAACCTCTGACAGGAGTTCATTTCTTGGGTGTAAGAGAGTCACAATTACACCTTCTTTAAAAAATTAACCTTTAGGATTCTTGAGCCTGATTTTATGCCTGGTGTTTTGGTATATTCTGATGTTCTTGGTTGTCTCTAAGCACCCCCACCCAACCTATTCTCTGTGGGTCTTCCATGCACACTGTCATATTAAAAAAAACAAACCTTAAAAGACAGCATCATTAATAACATACTAATGGCAACACCATTTACTGAGGGAGGATTAGCTGGATGCCACACACACCTTCCTCACCCTACACTGGTGAAAGGAGGGTGATTATACCCATTTTACAGGTGTGAAAACCGAGGTCTGGTGCGGCTCAACATCATTCCCAAATTCCCATAGCTGCAGAACGGCAGAGACTTGATTTGAGCTCAGCTCCAACTCCAAGGCCAGTATCTACTTCCCAGTTCCCTGAGCCCCAGTGTTAATGGCCAGAAGTGACCACTGCACCTTTCCTTTCAGGGATATTTACACAGTAATGGAGAATTGTGAGACCCAAAGTTTAACCCAAAGGGATGGCTTTCTACTAGTGGGATTTCAGACTTTTTGGTGCTGAGATACTTCCTTGGGGCACAATTTCAATCACTCCACAAAGTATTCCCTGTCTATTGAGTTTCTGAGTATAACTAGCTTTGCTGGGAGTGGTGAGTGTTGGAGACTGTGGAGTCCCAACTCTCTTAGCCATGGGACATACAAAAGTAGGAGGGCCTCTCTTGCTTGCTACTCATCTCACAGAGGAAGAAACCAAGGGCCAGAGAAGCATCTCTGACTTTCGGCGGGGGTGGATCTCCCTGATAAAAGAACACTTGGCAAGTAAAGGATTTAGAGGGTGTGACGCAGTGATGAGGATCCAAGAGGAGACAGCCAAGGAAGTGGAAAGTGTCTGAGATGTGGATTAGAAACTCTGAGGTTTGAGGACTGATTCTGTTGTGCGTTGCTGGATAGGTAATTTTGGCTCTTTCCCCCTAAGGGCTCTTATCTTGAAAATCAGGGAGCTACGGTTTCTGAGATCTTTGCAGTGCTAAAAATCTTTGAGTCTATGAAACAAACACATTGGATTTATTCATCACTGTCAACTCTAAGTCTTCTTGCCTGTGAGGATAAGCCACATATCTCTTTTGTTCCACCACCATACTGGCAGTGTTCACATAATTACCTTCTTTGATCCTTTTAATAATTTCTGGAGGACATCAGGAGATTATTCCTATTCCCATTTTAGAGATGAAAAACAGAGGTCAAGAGGTTCAAGAATCTACCCCAAAAGTCATATTTGACTTTCAGGATTCCTACAGGTGAATTTTTGGAGCATTTTGATATGTCAAAGGATTGGGGACCCTTTTTTTTTTTCCTAAAGATTTTTTTATTTATTTGAGAAAGAGAGAACGAGAGAGCAAGTATGAGCCAGGGAAGGACAGAGGGAGAAGGAGAAAGAGAAGCAGACTCCTCACTGAGCAGGAAGACCCACACTGGGCTCTTGATCCCAGGACTCTGAGATCATGACCCGAGCTGAAGGCAGATGCTTAACCAACAGAGCCACCCAGGCGCCCTGGATTTGGGGCCTTTAAGAAAGTCCCAAGTCCTCAATGCTGTGATGACAACTAAGCATGCTTTTTGCATGTGGTTTCAAACATTTCAAGAAATTATTTGGAAGAATTCTCTAGCTAGGAGGGGAAGAGTTGGCTTCATCTTGAAAATGGGATTAAGAATAGCTACCTTGCCTCTGCCTTCGGCTCAGGTCATGATCCCAGGGTCCTGGGATCGAGCCGGGCATCAGGCTCTCTGCTCAGCAGGGAGCCTGCTTCTTCCCCTCTCTGCCTGCCTCTCTGCCTACTTGTAATCTCTCTCCGTTCAATAAATAAATAAAGTCTTAAAAAAAAAAAGAATACCTACCTTGGAAGGGTGTTGTGAAGATTAAATGAGATAATGCAGGTGAGACCCTTAGGAGCTGGCTGGGCACACACCGGGCACACCCAAAGATCAGCTGACATTACTCATAATACTGTTGTGTTGGAGATACTACTGTTCAGTAGTACTACTGTTCAAATATCTGAAAAGATATTTGCTCATGATACCTATCAATGAGGATGTCTTTGCCAATAGGCATTCAATTCCAGCACTCTGTATCAATACAATAGCTCTATGAGTATAACCCACTTATCTCTAATTTAAAATCAAATAAAATTCCTCTGGAGCAAAACAATCAGCTAATAGCATACAGAATATAAACACAATCATTGACTTGGGCAAGAGGCACATCTGTCTCTTTAATTTAAGCTTTTGGATTTGATGGCGTGTTTAGAGATTTTTTAAATTTATTTTTATTTTTTAAAAGATTTTGTTTATTAATTTAATTGACAGAGAGAGAGAGAGAGAGAGAGTGAGAGAGGGAACACAAGCAGGGGGAGTGGGAGAGGGAGAAGCAGGCTCCGAGCTGAGCAGGGAGCCCAATGTGGGGCTTAATCCCAGGACCCTGGGATCATGACCTGAGCCAAAGGCAGACGCTTAACCGACTGAGCCACCCAGGTGCCCCTAGCGTTTTTTTTTTTTTAAAGTACTTTTATTTTTTAGCATAAAACGAATACATTCACAAAGTAAATATTTCAAACAGAATAGGACTTTATAAAACCAAAACTACTGCCTAGACTATTTTTTCCCTCTAATCCACCTCCCACCCTTCAGATATAACCCTGTTAGTCATTTCTGGAATCTTCCTAAGAATTTTTGCTGAATCTAGGTGTACTTATCTCAACATCTTCTTTGGAAAAAAGCTAACAGGATTGTATCGTTCTGTGCTTTGGTTTTTTCCTCTTACGAATGATCGTGGAGATTATTCTCTATCTGTGCATCTCTCTACATTTAGTATTCCAGGTATTAATATATCATAATATATTTAATCTGTCCCTTCCCTTTGGTGACTTAGGTTATTTTCCTTTTTTCTTCCATCACAAACCACACGATAGTGAACAGCCCTGTAATGTGTTTGCATTGTTGTGTGTAACTAGGGCTGTGTGTGGACTCAGCATTGGGCTGCCAATCATTACGAGATGCACTGGGGGCTTGAAGTTCCCCAAAGGACCAGCTGTGACCATCACAATGTTTATACTGTGACCGAAAGCAGTGACTACTGAAGAGAATGTGGAAGATCGTTGCATTGCTCTTATTAGCATGCAAATATTTATTGGGATATTTATTGGGATCCTCCTTGAACAGAATAGATTGTCTCCTTAAGCTAGTATGGATCACAATGTTACCATGAAACAGAAGAAGGGATTTGAAAGGGCTCTTGTCAAGTCCAAAGTGCTGTACAGTTGACCAGTTCTGAGCAGCACTGTTTACTGGTTACTAGCGTGTTCTATTGGGATGAGGCTCACTGAGTCCCAAAGCCAAGGGCTCTGCTCCATCCTTCTCCATCAACCTTCTCATCAATCATTTACTGAATATATTCCATTTTTCCTATACAGTGGGTCCAGGTTGGGTTCTTTCCAAACCCTTTTCTTCCCCACTACTTTCTTTCAATATGCCATCCCATCTGGCCATAGGGAAGTCTTTACTGTGTGCTAGGCACCATTAGCAGTATAGTAAGTACACAGTCTTGCAAGGAATGCAACACCTCCCCCTTTTACAGGATGAGGGGAGAAACTGCGGATCAGAGGGTTTAAGCGACATCCCCAAGGATTACACAGCCTGTATTTGGTGACCTGGGATTGAAACCTAGATGTAATAAGCCCCAAAGGCCATGTGTTTACTTCTGTATCAGCTGCCTGCTACCTGGTCTCTGTTAAGACTCATTTCTTCCCCTCTGGTTAATTTTGCTATATTAGGCTCTGTAAAATATCATTTAAAAACAATTTTCCACCCAAAAGCCTACAAAGACCTACTTCCCAAAACCATGCTGATTTTCTCAATGAAATGAAAATGTTAATCTTTGAACTCAAAGCCTTAATGAACTTTCCAGAAAAATTGTCTGCCTATCTTTGCCTCTCTATCACCACAGGGAAAGAGTTTATTTAGGACATTCATAAGGAGATCTTTTGAGTCAGACTGACACAAGCTTCCATTCCTATTCTACCACTTACTAACTGTGTGGATTTGGGCAAGTGAGCTAATCTCTCTCTCTTTTTTTAAAAGATTTCATTTCTTTATTAGAGAGAGAGAGAAAGAGAGAGCAACCAGGGAGAGGAGCAGAGGGAGAGGGACAAACGGACTCCACACTGAGCATGGAACCCAATGAGGGGCTGGATCTCATGACCCTGAGATCATGACCTGAGCTGAAACCAAGAGTCGTCAGATGCTTAACCAACTGCACCACCCAGGTGCCCCTGTTTAAACCTCCGTTTCCTCATGCATAAAATGGATGTACCATACTTATATTATCCAGAATCCTTACAACCCCACTGGTTACGAAAAGAGTCAGGGAGCTATTTTTCTGTATTCTGTATCTAGCTCAGGACTCTTCACCTGGTGGGCGAGCCATGACAGCTACTGGAATGAATGGATTGAATGGAAGGTTTGTTAGGTGGAATAAGCTAAGCAAGGGACCACCTTGAGAACTGGGGGATGATGTGTGTTTGTCTGCAGGAGGGACTGTGATGAGGAGGAAGATGTGGAAAAGACAGTAGTCCCTGAGAAAACACATTTTGAACAGAAAAGCCATTAAGGATGGTGCCTGTCCCCCAATGGAGAGGCAAGGAAGTGTAAGGAAGAGGCATTGGTACATGTGGCTCCTCCTCGGCATCAGACAGTACTTGGGCTGATTCATTTGTGCCTATCAGAGAAGTATGGTGAGACACAAACTACATTCTGCAATCCCCATGACACAGTATGTACACGGCTGAGGTCTCAACATTACAGAGTGCTAGAGTTTGATATCCTCAGGAGGGATGATGTAGTAAAGGTATGTAACTATTTAAAGGATTTTGACTGATGTTCACTGTGGTTTTTTTACATTCTCTGAAGGCTTTTATTTGCTTACCCCAGGAAGTTAGGGCCCACTAACATTAAACACACACGTTCACTGTAGTTTCAGATTGACCACCTAAAAGTCACTTGACTGGGGATTTGATGCTTCGTGAGAGCAGGGAGAGGGGAGGGGAACAAGAAAAAACAGCAAAAACAAACAAACAAAAAAAAAAAAACAAAAAAAAACCTCTGGGACATACAGTCCCACCAATGTGGGATTGAAAATTGTTCTTTGCATTATTATTTCACACCTGGGTCAGATCCGTGTTTGCCAAAATTGAAGTTTCCCTACATTTCTTTTAGATTTTTGTCTGTCGGAGTATATAAAATGGAGGGAGAGGCAGTGTGGCCTAGGGAAACAAAGTAAAGGAGCAAAACAATCAAAAGTAAGCATGATCATAAAATATATAAATATGTTCAAATTCAAATGGTATTTTAGAAATAAGTAGATTTAAATCTGTGAGGAATAAGACAAATTGGTGCAGAAAAGCAAAACAAAAGAACAAGGATAGTGAAGAAATAGATCTGTTCATGTAACACCCACTGCTGTAAATGTTTGCTTCTTGGTGTAATTTGAATAAAAAAACATAATATGATTTATTCCATCTTGGAAAAAACCCAAATGGCATTAGGGATCTCCCCAAGGAAGGACTTCAAGGGCATCAAAGGAGTTGTCCTAGGATTTACCTCCACAGGATACCAAGAAGGTCTCATTGTGTGTGTATGCACGTGTGTGTGTGTGCATGCACATGTGTGTGTAGTATGACAGTCATATAGAACACTCCAGAAAGGGGATAGTGGAAACCTGGGTGGAGTCCAGAAAAGGAAGAACAAATGGTGGGGTGTTGGTGTTGGTTGTATATGCATCTGTAATGTAGGCCTGGGTTTTTGAGAGCATCTGAGGGTTCTGCAAATGTAGCGTTTCTCATTTAGAAATCAATAAACATTGGCAGTTTTGCATTTCCTCCTTTCTGTCTATATGCAGCAATTCTCAACCTTAGTTGCACCTTGGAGTCATGTGGGCAAGTTGCATAAAATAGGGTGCCTTGTGACAGACCAGTTAAATCAGAAATTCTGGGAGCTGGAACCTGGGCAGTATTTTTTTTTTAAGTTTCCTAAGTGATTCTAAAGCATTGTGAGGGTTAACCATTGGCCCAGAATTATTGTTTAAAGTGCAGTGCTTGTAACTTCAATTAGGATTGTAGCCAGCAAACTACTTCTGGAATTTAAGGGTTCTTAGTGGCCATAAAGCCCTGAGACAGTCTTTAGATAACAGCTATGTATGGGTTTTGGTGATCCAAGTAGGAATCCTGGTTCCACCACTTACTATTGGTGAGGCCTTGAGGAAGTGCCATACTTATCTGAACCTCAGTTGCTGCACCTGTAAATTGGAAATAACATTCATTTCATGGTGTCATTGAGAGGATTAAGCAAGAGAATGGACATATGCACAAATTATCTGGTACAAGTCACCATTTGTTCGACACTTTCCACTCGTTCATTAGGCCCTGCCCCACCCAAACCAATGAAGATGTTTAAGACATTTATCAAATCTGCAGACACAAAATGGGGAACTGTAGCCAATGCAAGAGATGTTAGAATCAAAATTCAAAAAGGATTTTGACCGGTTGGAAAGATGGCCAACACTTGCAAGATAAATGCAGGGACTTGAACTTAAAATTTAATAAAAAATATAGAGTCGTGATTTATACCAGGACAGGATATGAGAGTAGTTCCTCTGCACAAGGTCTGGGAGTTTCACTGACAAATGTAATAAGAGGCAGCTGTGTTGTGTGACTGTTAAGAAACCTGATGTTGTTGGAGGTTGAATGAAGAGAAATGTGGAATGTAGGTCTCAGGACTGAATCTGATTTTTAAAAGCTCATCATACCCCAACATATACAGAAGACCTACTGTGTGCTAGGCTCTGTTCTAGGCTGTGGGGGATACAACCTCCTTGCCTCCGTGCAACTTAAATTCTATGAGGAGTAGGGGTGAGGAGACAATACACAAATAAGTTATACGAGCTATTAGATAGATATAAGAGCTTAGGAAAAAATCAGCAGGGAAGGCAGAAAGGCAATGTTGTAATTACAAGGGGTTATTTGCAATTTCAAATAAGGTGACAGGTGCTAGCTTCATTGACATTTGGACGAAGATTTGAGGGCATTAAAGAATAAGATGTGGGGGAGGGGAGCACCTCAGGTGAAAGAACCATGAGCACAAAGATCTGGATGGAGGATGTGCTTGTCTTATTCAAGAAAATGAAAGAAACCCTAATTGGAAAATTGCATTCAATCGTGGGCCTAATCTTTACTCTTTTTAGCTGAGTATAAAAGTAAAATATTTGGAAACAAAGCAATGTGAAAAATACAAAAAGAACTAAAGACAGTATAAATCACCCACTACTCAGGTATTCTTGACATTTTGGCATATTTCCTTCCAGGTTATAAGTAGACCGACATGCAGAAGTAGCAGAAGATAGCAAAGTTGAATTGAGATTTATTTTTTAGAGGCTTTTCAGAGCTCCATTTCTAGTTCCAGTGACTCTGCACTCCTAGAGTGTGGCATTCAAATTTGGGCCTTAGCTTACTTTCAAATTACTACAGGTCAAATATAGCCTCTGACATTGCTTTCAAATAGTTGAAATTGCAAATGTTTATGCTACAGATCCTTTACATTCAAAGGTGGATAACTTTTAAAGACAGCAACTTTGGCAGATGAGAAGTGTCCTCTCTGAGCTTTCATTACTACGGGTATTGAGCATTTTCCCCTATGTTTGTTGCCCATTTGTAATTCTTCTTCTGTGATTTTCCTGCTTGTCAATAACCCTTTACAAAATGTGCCACCTCAACTAGAGTGCTTCTACGAGATGCTGAGCCAAATGGCGAAGACTCTTTTTGTTATGTGTTGCAACCTTCAGTGGTAAGTTGTTACCAAAAATGACTGCAATGATTCCACCCAGGCCATGTGCCCTTTTGTAACATGATTTTGCCTCTCCTTTTACCAAGAGGTAGAGTTGATTTTCCCTCCTTTAAATTTTGGCTGGCCTTGCAACTTGACAGTAGAACATGGCCAAAGTGACGATGTGACTTCCGGGCCTAAGACTTCAAATGTTTAATAGCTTCTGATTTTGCCCTTTTATGAGAGAGTTGCCACAAAATGAAACTTAGGTTGGGTGACTGAATGAGTGACCAAGTGGAGAGAGAGAATCCACATGGAAGAGAATCCAAGTGCCCACCCAACAGACAGCACCAGTCATTTTTATGGAGTGGGACTTCAAAAATAGATGGTTGAGTGGGCCCATCTTCAATCCTCCAGGCCTAGTGGAGTCACATGGAACAGTGATGAGCTGTCCAAATTCCTAACCCACAGAATAAAGAGTAATAAAAATGGTGGTTATTTTTAGTCACCAAATTTTGGGGAATACAGTCATAGATAATTGACATGTAACAAATGTGGGAACATGGAATTTTTACTGTTTTCCTTTGAAGTGCTCCCATTGGGAAGCAGGACTAGACTTGTTTTATGTTGCTCTGAAGAGGATGTGGAGGTCACATGGAAGCATGTTCTTAGCTGGATAGAAGAGCTGACAATAAGTAGGTGTCAACAGTGGAATGGGTTATTTTGCAAGTTAGTGAGCTATCTGTCCCTGAAGATAGTCCTAGAGAGCCTGGATGACCATTGGATCAGAGACACCCATCATGGGGACCTGTCAAGTCCCTTCAAGTATTATGACTTCACTAGTGGATGAAGGGGAAGGGAAACTAGATGCTGGGATTTTTAGTCAAATATGATCACTAAAAGTTACTCAGAGATGAGTTTTCTGTTTGTAGAGTATCTTTATTTTCCATCTTGGGTTCTTTTACTGTTAAATTTTTAATGAGGAGCTCAAAATAAAGGTAATGGTCAAGATATTAGGATGGCTTAATTGTCATAAACATGGTGATTTGGGATAATACAATGGACTGTACTTTATCTTGCTTACATTTCTAGTTTCTTTCTTTCTTTTGAGAATCCAGTGGCAGGAGGTGAGCCCTTCCCCACTCTTCACCTCCACCTTTATATGGAAGACTTCTACGAATTTAGATTTTTTAAGAGAAAGACAAAACATTCTTGAATGATAATAATGATGGATATTTGGTTACACAACAGTCTAGTGAACTATTTATCTATGTTCCAAATGAAGGACCAAGTTTTGCTCACCAAGAAATCATAGGTGTTTTTTCTGGTGCTTTTAGAATTTCTCTGCATTCTTTCTTCCCTTCCATTCTCATTGCTACAGACCCTTCAGAATACAGAGGGAAGAAAATGCTTAAACAGAAATCTGTAAGCAAGGTTTTCCTAAGTCATAAGTCAGAGGCTTCCTGTGCCCATAATGACATGTTAGAAGAAAAAAATCTATGACTGTGGTTGAAATAGTCAGACGGAAACTATAAACTCTAAAGAGATTTCTTTGGCTTCTACAGTTCTCTACAAGAGTTTGGTTTCTGTGACCCTGGGACATGAAAGGGAGAAAGTAAATATTTCTCAGTTCTAAGTAATGAAATAATATCACCCATACTTTGAATTTCCAAGAAAATGACAGTAATATAAAATTTGGAGCCTGTTTACAAGGTTGGAAGGAAGTATGAAGTAGCTACCAACTTGGCAGATCTCAGTGTATATTGATGGAAAAGTATGATCTATAATTATTTTCAGGCTGGGAGAAGGGGAAGAGTAACATCTTCATTAGACATATTTAGGTATGAACTCCATAATTTGGGTAAGCTGGTTGAAGTTTATTGAACTTATATACCTAACCCAGATATGGCTGCCTTGGTTCTTGTCAATACTTTTGGCTGTATAGGACTGTTCTTCCCTTTAACAGAGAAAAAAAGCCCAAGCTTTTATGATACAAGTAACAGCATGATAAAATTTAACTTTGAACGAAGCCATACATGTATGGTATCAAGTTTCCAAACTAAAATATAAGACCAAAATGCAATTTGAAAATGATACTGTTAAGTTTGGGTAAGAATGGATTCTTAGAAGGTCCACCCTCCTCAGTAGTGAATGGGAGAGTACTGGAATGGGGGCTTCCTCCCTTAGTCAATCCTAATGAATGGATCTTCTGTGGGATGACTCAAGAGTGTCTGACATGTGTTTCATTCAGTTGGGGATATAGTGCCTGGGGCTTGACCTTCATCTGAGAAACCTGAAGCTGTTTGCGGTGTCAGGATCAGAGAAGCTATGCTATCCTATCAAGGGTTTGGTGGGGCAAGGGATGGGACAGGATGTATATGCTAATATTAAAGGAAATTTCACTCTAGATAGAAGCATTCATTTTAAACTTTTCTTACAATCATGCGTGTGAAGGAAGAGGACCATATGGGCCAATTCAAAGATCTACCCTTAATAGGGACATATTATAGGGAAAGAGAATGGCTAAATAATAATTTTTGGTACAAAATATGACAGGCTGGTTTAAGATCACTAGACTCTTGACTTATAGTCAGCTATCAGTCACCTTGGTAGGTAATTCATTTCTTAGAGACAAGACTTAATCTCATTGAGCTTTTTTGGAAAATTGTTTAAACATTCTTCAGAAAGGGGATTGTGAATTATATTCTATTTAAAAAAAATCTCTCCCAGATTAGGTTTGAGGGAAGTTTTCTTTTACTTGCATTTCTTAGTGACTAAGGAAATAATCACAAGTGGCCCTGGAGTTCAGAGATAGAGCTACCTGAAAGAAAAGAACTGTGAGGGGCATGGGCAGGGACGCCTGGGTGACTCAGTCAGTTAATTATCCGACTCAAGATTTCAGCTCAGGTCATGATCTCAGGATGGTGAGATTGAGCCCTGCACTGGGCTCTGCACTGAGCCCAACTTTCTCTAAAATAAATAGATTTTTTTTTTTTTTTAAAGAAAAGAACTGTAGGGAAGGTTGCCTGGTAATTGAACTTTCTGAGAGTGACATGTAAGAAAGAGTCATTTTCAAACATCTGCCAGGAACAAAGGGTAGAGAGTAAGTTGTTTAAGTCAGATTTTCCTACCTCTACCTACCACCACCATCACTGTGGTGTATAGTGTCCAAATATGGCTGCCAATCATTCATCCCATCTCTGTACACACTTCTGGCTCTGCTCACTGAGAAGTAGAGTCTGTCTTTTCTTCCTTTGAATCTGGGCTGGGATTGTGACTTGCTTTGACCAATAGAATTTGGCAGAATTGACTCTTAGCCTTTAAGAGGACTGGTGGCTTGGACTTAATTTTAAAACTCAGAAGCCAGGTAAGAAGTCTGTGTATCTGAAAGCCAGGGTGCTTTGAGAAAGCCCAAGCTCACCATATGGAGAGGTCACATGGAGTGAGATGTCCCTGCTATTGCCACCATCCCAGCTAAGGTTCTATTTTGAATGTACCAGCCTCAGCAAAAGCAGAACTGCCCAGCTGAACCCAGGTCAGAGGGGGAGGTGCGGGGGAAGAGAGGTAACATGCAAGGTGAGGAAGTAGACCAGAAGTCACCTTGCATACCTTCCCTTTGTAAGATTCCAATCTGAAGCCCTAGCTGGGAAAGCAAAAAGTTACAAGGCTAAATCAAGTGCATGGTTTTGCCTCCTGTCTTGGACTGGACATTCTAATTTTGTAATTGAGATTCTTTTGGGGTGCAAAATAAGCACAGGACTGTCTTTTACTTAAAAGGGAGCAGAAAATTCATGGGCCTGCAGACATTTTCATTCAGGGGCAGGGAAAGTCACTCCCACTGAATTACCATTAAGAGGGAAGTGTGAGGACAATATAACAGTAAAGTTGAACTTTCATTATTTCATGAATTATGCTTGATCAAAGTATACTGATCACCCTGCACATGGCCGGAAGCCCAATAGCCAACTTGTCAGGGAGAAGCTTACCTTTTCCTGAGTCTAAGACCCTGCTCCCATTTCTTGGCAGCCCTGGGTTCCTGACTATCATTCTGAGTTCTCTTGCTATTGCCCTTTCTGAACCTTCAGTGAGGATCCCCAAAGGAAAAGGTCTCCCTTTCCCCAATTTCCCAGAAGCATCATCCACCCAAGGAAATTCTATATAGCAGCATTTGTCAGCTACTCCAGTAAATGACTTGAAATTAACTCTCATAAATCCACATTCTTACTTAGTACTTTCAGGCAGTGGGAAATTCCCAGTGACTGCTTCTTACCTTGGATGATCTCATCTCTCCTCTGTGGTATCCAGCCTTGGAACACCCACATTTCTTCTAATTTCTAAAGCAGAAGAGTTCAGCTCCTCTTTCCTATCCCAGACTACTTTCCAGCTTAACTGAACGGGTCTCCAAACTTGTTAAGGCATCTGCTACACACTGCCTTAGGCACACGATAATGGCCGACTATCATGTATTCCTGTTCCGCACGGGCCAGGCCCACATGTTAAGTCTCATATTTGTACTCTACAATGTGGACATTGCAACAACCCCAGCGTCTCATTTCATAGTGAAAAAGCTGGGGTACAGAGAGCTAAGTAAAGTGTTCAGGTCACACAATTGGATAGCTGAATTAGAACTTGAATCCAGGGCTATAGGGTACAGAGGCCAACAACTCAACCATGGCCCTAGCTCCACCTTTAAAATAATAACTCTCTCTTTTGATGATGCCATCCTTAGGTAAGACCTCACTTCCTAGTAGTCACTGTTGAAAACTATATGCCCATTATCCATCCCCTGTTTAGAACCAGTACCACAAGGGGCTTGGAGGTTTCCCTCTTATTTCATTTTTATGGGTACTTTTCCCAAATGTTGAGAGCTTATCATTTGTTTTAATTTTTTAAATTTGAATATAGCTGACCCACAATATTACATTGGTTTTAGGTGTACAACATAGCGATTCATCAAGTCCATACATTATGCCGTGCTCCCCGCCAAGTGTCGCTACCGTCTGTCACCACACGATGCTAGTACAATACCACTGGCTATATTCCCTGCACTGGCTCTTTCATCCTCAGGGCTTATTTATTTTTATGTTTAATATAAAAATGTTCAGTGGCAGTTGATTGAAATTATGGTGATGTGGAATGGTTTGAGATGGCGTTAGGAATTTGATACTTCGATCCTACCACAATCTCTTGCTTGTACTCCTGAGATGCCTGGAGAAATCATCCTCCTGGGAGAAAGACAGCCAAGAAATGGCAAAGCAGTATTTTCTCGTGAGCTGTGGCTTTGTCTCCAAACCTTCACTCTGAACTCCAGTGATTTATACCAGGCTTTGGGGGGCTAGCTAGGGGCCCAAAAGTGTCTTCTTCCAAACTATAGTCTTACTCCTCAAGGAGTGAAGGGCATTCTGACTCCTTCCTGAAGTTCCAGAAGAAGGAAGGAAAATTCTCTTTCCTTCATGTTTCTTTACAAATACGTGCTCAGTGCTATTGACCTGCTGGGCAGTGCAGAAAATGTCGAGGACCAAACTCCATGCCTGTTGTCGTGGAGTTTATAGCCTAGTGGAGAGACAGACATTAAACAACATAGCGTGCAATGATGAGAATCATTTATAACATGTGCTCTGAAGAACAAGGATAAGATGGGATGGCCACTCTGAGATCTTGGAGGTGAGCAGGAGCCAGGCAGGTGAAGGTCAGGGTGATATGTGTCCCAGGCAGAGGGAGTAGTAAGTATGAAGGTCTGGCATCAAGAAAGGGTTTGATGAATTGTAGGCACTGGGCCTTAGTAGCAGATATGGGGCAAGTGGAATATCAAATTATATGGAGTAGGGCCTTTGAGACTATGGTAAATATGAGGGTTATTCCCCCCTTTTGATAACCAGACCCAGACCCAGACTCTTGCCTCATTCTATATGGTCTCAGTGGGCATGGGGCAGGGACGTCACACAAGGTAGGCCAATCAGAGTGCACGTCTTGAGGATTTGAATGTTAAATAGAGTGATCAAGGATGGAGAACATTCAGGGCCATTGTTCTGAGCTGTTTGTGTGAAGAGGCTTTCTGTAAGTTTCTGAGATTCCTAGAGCCCATGAATCTCCTGTCCTTTCCAAGTCCTGCTTGTTCAGCTTTTCCTTTAATTCTGGTTGAAGTTAGGTTTGATTGCTGTGACTCACAACTGAAGAAACCAAACGGTAAAATCCTCAATTATTAATAATCAAAGTAGATTAGGAAGCCAGCAATGTTGACCTTTAGAGGTTGGCATGGGCCAGACATGAGGCAATGTATTTTAAAAAATCACTCTGGTCTCCTTGCTTCCTCTTTTGCCCCCTTCCCTCCTCTCCCATAACCCACTATGAGCGCCTTGCACAGCCCGGGTGAGTGGTGGGGTGTGTTTGGCCTAGAGTAAGGGCAGAGAAGTCACAGAAAATAAGACAAAGGTGAGAGCCCGCTTATTTCAATGCCCTGCTGTAGGCAGGAGAGAGAACTTGGTGGCCTGCTCTCTCTCTCCTGCCACCCTTCTAGCACAGTTGGTCTTGATGTGTCCCATCTTCTGAGTGGGGTACCAGAAAACCTTAATACACAATGATTCCACCAGCTAGAAACTATGATCCACTGAGAGTCTTGCAATTCACCCAAGCAGATCAGTACTCACCCTTGTGTGTAGAATGAAATAAAGGCCTTAATTTGGATATATCCTTCCAAAAGGAATGAAGTATAGAAGAAAGATGGAGGCACTGCTTGTCTTTTGAAGTCAGCAGGGGGTTTCTAGAGAGTGGTGTCTATTCTTCTATTTGCCCCTTCCTGCTGGGAGGCAAATTTCTCCTCTGATTCTAGGCTTCCCAGGCTAGATGGTCAAATTTTTAAGCCTCCCAGGGAAAGGCTACAATAAATACCCATTACCAAAAGGAATCTGTGACTGAGGGTACAGAGGAATTTGTGGTGGAAGAAGAATTTGCCCCTTCAGCAACCTAGTTCTGTGAGGGCTGAGTTCTCTGGACTGAGGTAGGATCTGTGGGCTTCCTTGGTCGACGAGAATAGTCCTCACTGGCTTGGTTCATGGCCATGAACAGAGGAACACACCTTATTCTCGTTGAAGTTCCAGAATAGGAACTGGATAGACAGAGAGAGGATTTGAGTGGGTTGTTTGTCCAGGAGGGTCCCCCCACTGAGAGTACCCTGCATTTCTTGCACAGCCCCTAGATGGTTGCCCTCAGCTCTTCTCAGGCCCTGATCCAATTCGCTGTGGACAGAACAGGGACACAGACACAGAGCATGCTGCTCAGATGATGGTAAGTTTGGGTAGAGAATCATGGTTGGGCTGCTATTCTCTATAGGTGTCTGAAGGACCTATGCATTCTCAGAGCCCTTCTGGGTGTCCTTCAGGTGGGCACCAGTTCCCATCTTCTCCCTGTATCGTATTTCCAGTCAAGCTCTTGGCTATGCAGCGACTCCCAATGTCCTGTCCCTTGCGTTACAATCTCATTGTTTTAGTACAGGGCAGGGCCATAGAAGCCGTCTAGATCAGCTACTCCACTTTATGGACATGGAGACCAGGAGTTCTATAACCTACATATTTTAGGATAGAAGTGTCAAGGCCAAGTCCCAAAGAGGAAAAAATGTGATTGTTAAGGTCAATTTGAGATGTTTATATAAATGGAATCATACCATATGGATTGTTTTTGCATCTGGCTTCTCTAGCTACAAATGAAACTTCTGAGATTCACCCACGTTGTAGTGTGCGTTGATGGCATGTTTCTCTTCATTGCTGGGTAGTATTCTGCTGTATAGACATAGTAGCACATCCATTCACCTGTTCATGTGCCTGTGGATTGCCTCTGGCTTCTGGCTATTTTGAATAAGGCCACCAATGAGCATTCTTGTACTAGTCATTGGATGAACATATATTTTTATTTCTTTTGGGTAAGTAGCTAGAATTAGACTTACTAGCTCGAAGACTTAGATTTTAATACCAGCTGTGCAACTAATTTGTTGTTGCTTTAAGCAAATTATATACCTTCTCTGTGCTTCAGAGGACTCATTTATAAAAAGAAGGGGTTGGACTATATGGATCTTTGTGAGCTGTTCTCCTTAAAGTCTCTACATTCTGAATCTGTTGGTTGGGCGGGGAGGGGAGTAAACAGTGAAGGGGTTGATTCTCCCCTCTTACACCTCCCACATAGCCTGACTAAATGTCGAAATGTTGACCTTCCCCATTGGAGTTTATTTGAAGAGGGAAGTGTTTCATGATTCAGAATGTTTAAAAATCATTGGCCTACATAATCTCGCAGATTCCTTTGACTCTAAAATTTTTGGAGTTGATGAGAGAATTTGCCGTCTTCCAAACTTCCATGAGTAATGTTCTGGGAACAACATCTAAGATCACAGAAGAGCCAGCTTGGGTGAAAATTACCTCTCTTTTCTCTCTCTCTATGGCAGAAGGTGAAACTAAACTGTAACTGAGCTGAAATACAAACTCAAAAGAACATTGCAGACTTCCAGTTCAGACGAGATGGTATATGCATATTTCTCCCTGCTCTTCCTTGCTAAGTGTGATGACAATCCCTGCAACTCTAATTCAGAAGGCAACCAAAGGAGAAATCTTAAAGGTGGTAGGAGAAAGGTAAACTGGTTTGGGACTCCCGAATTAAAACCACAGTACAGCTTCAGGGCATTGTAATGTCAGTCACCCCCACTCAACAGAAGAAAAGGACCAGGCCTGGGGTTTCCTAACCCATACCCTAGCAACAGAAGACACCCAGGTGGGCTTGTTTCTCACCTAGGTCAGATGGAAGTCCTTCTGACAACACCAGGCAAGCCCAGAACCACTGGTAAAGGAGATCACTGGGGAGCAGTAAGTGGCAGGGGGAAGTGCTCTCCTTTCTTGCCCAGCCTGAGATTCCTCTCTTCTCCCAAGAGATACTGAGAGATGTCTAAGCAGGCAGCTCCAGCTAGAAGGATCCCAACCCAAATGGCCCAGCAGGCCAGGTAGTCTCTTTGTCCCCATGGGCTTACGACTCCCCTCCTCCCACCTAAAGACACCTGCCTGCCTGGCCTAGGGAAACCCCTCCCCACCCAGCAGCCTGTAAATAAAACAAAACAAAACTGGAAAATCTCCGTAGAAAAATAGACATTTTCAAAAAAGAGGATATACAGATGGTGAATAAACACACGAAAAGCTGTTCATATCATTAGCCTTCAGGGAAATGCAGAATAAGCCCACACAGTAAGATATCACTACACACTTATCAGAATGGCTAAAGTAAAAAATAGTGATGATACCAAATGATGGCAAGGATGTGGGGAATCTAGATGTCTCATGCACTTCCGGTGGGAATGCAAAATGGTACAGTGATTCGGGAAAACCATTTGGCAGTTTCTTTCATTTTTTAAAAAGATTTTATTTATTTATTTGACAGGGGGAAAGAGAGGACAAGCAGAGGGAATAGCAGGGGGAGAAAGAGAGAAGCAGGCTCCCCGCTGAGCAGGGAGCCCGAAGTGGGGCTTGGTCCCAGGACTGGGATCATGACTTGAGCCGAAGGCAGAAGCTTAACAGACAGAGCCACCCAGGCACCCCAGTTTGGCAGTTTCTTAAAGAACTAAATGCGCAACTACCATATGACCTAGGGATTGTACTCTCGGGCAGTTATCCCAGAGACATGACAATTTAGGTTCACCCAAAAACCTGTACATGAATATTCATAGAAACTTAATTCATAATAGTCCCATACTAGAAACCCAGATGTCTTTCGGCTGGTGAAGACTTAAATAATTTATAACACATCCATACCATGGCATACTTCTCAGCAGTCAGCAGGAAGGAATGAACTATGGATACAACTTGGATGACTCTCCAGAAAATGATGTTGAGTGAATAAAGCCCATTCCAGAAGGTTATATACTCTGTGATTCTATGTTTTGAAATGACACAGTTTTTAAAAAGGAGAACAGATGAGTGGTTTCCAGGTGCCAGAAATTAAGGACCTGGGTGCGGAAGGAGAGAATATGGTGGAGGGGGCCAGAAGGAGGTGGGTGGGTCATAAAAGGGCAGCAAGAGGGATCCTTGTGGTGACGGAATGTTCTGTATCTCCACTGCGGTGGAGGTCACAGGGACCTGTGCATGGGGTAAACTGATACTAAAACAAAACACACACGTTCAGGCACACTCACACACAAGTGAGCACAGGCAAATATGGGGAACTCGGAAGACAATGGCTGGATTCTATCAACGTCACTGCTCTGGTTGTGGCATCAAGCTATAGCTTTGCTATAGTTACCCCCTGCGGGACACTGGTAGAGGCTACACATCTCTCTGTATTACTTCCTAAACTTGCACTTGCATCTAACAATGATCTCAATCAAAAGTGCAATTAACAACGGAGGGCTTTTCAAAAACAAGGCAGTAGATGGTGAGTGAACACATACCTGGATCCCCGGAAGGACAGACGTTTGAGGGAGTCGGGGTTGCTCTTCATTTCCAGAGAGCACAGTCACTGCGGAGGTCTCCTTGTCAGAATGTGAGATGCTGGGCTGTCACGCTTTCTTGCTCCTGAGGAGAGTCCTTAAGCTCCTAACACTCTTTTTTCAAATTTAAAAAATGAGGTAACCTACTTTGAGGCGGGGGAGGGGCTGCCAGTAAACGAGACTGTAATTAGTGAAGTATTTTCAGGAGCACTAGGGTTCTTATCCGTTCGTTATACCGGATCCAGGATGTTTTAATTGCCCTTTTATAACAAGTGCCTTGACAGACACTTTTGTCTTCACTCGATGTGTGGAAAAAAAAAAAAAAGTCCACAACCTAAAACACTACAGCTTAGAAGAAACACCCCTTCTGAGAAAGGATGTTTTGAATATAACATCACATCGGTGATAGAATTTAATTATATACGAGCAGGTAAGTTTAGCACCTTGTAGTCAATTTTTACAGTTGTGATTTTAGGTTTCTGTAATATATTTACTTATATTTAACTTACTTTTTCTAAACACTGAGTCTGCAGGGAAGTTCCCCCTCTAAGTGAAGGCTGGCTGTGGGAGACAGAGATGATTGAACTTGCAGGGCTGTGGAGCATTGCCAAGAAGGGGTGACAAAGCAATGTTTTGGGGGTCCCTTGTGCTTGGTCCAGACCCCTCCTTAGGACAAACATTCCTACCCCAGCTGCTGGGAGTACAGACTGTAGATGTGCCCCTCCCTGGAAACCTTTAGAGGGCTTCAGGGGACTTCCTCCCCCAAGGCAAGGTCACCTCCCAGGGGTGACCTGGGACCTATGACTGGCGGAGCCCCCGGCCTCCATCCGCGACAGCTCTGAGGGGTCCTCCCAGCTCCTGAGAGTCACATCAGGACTGGCTGAGGTTTCAGCTGCAACCACCTTGCCAGCTGCTTTGGCTTTCCTCACCCCCTTGGAGTTGTATCTCCTCAGAGTCACCTTCCAGGGAACCCAACCTGAGACAGGGTCTTTGACTGGGTTCCCAGAAAGCAAGTCTGAGGAGAACTCGGGTTCATATAGTTTACTAGGGAGGTGACTCTAGGTATCAGGAGTGAGGGAGCAAGAGGTAGAAACAGGAATGGAAAACAAGCCAGTAAGAGGTATGTCGTCATGCAGGTCATGGCTGCGGGCCCCTGCGGGCGGAATCAATCCCTCTGGAGATGCCTGAGGAACATGTAGAGTCTGGCTCAGGTTCATCTCACCAAAAGCTGGGGTGTTTATCCACATATGTTGGCCCGCAGTTAAAGTTCCCTAGGGACACTCATCCCCCAGACTTCTGGCTGACCTGTGCACACACTGAGCCATTTCTCAGGGTTTCTGTGAGCATTTTACTACAGGAAGTCAAAGTGGCCCAGCAGATATTTGAGGTGGGATGCTTGGCAGCTGGCAAGGACATTATCTACTACAGTTGAACCAAAATCAGAAGTGAGTAAGGGTCTGTGGTGGGGGGCACTCAAAGTGTCTGCTACGGGGGGTAAAGTACCAGCCTCTTACTCTGACCAGAGTCAGAGGAGCTCCAGGTTTTCCAGAGTTTTCCACACACTGAGTGAGTGTGTGTGTGTGTGTGTGAGTAGCACAGGAAAAAAAGGAGGCAGAAGAGTCAAAAGGAGATCAGTGAAAAGGTCTCTTATTTACTTGCCTGCTGAGCTGGCTGAGCAGCCATTTTATTGGCCTCCCTTCCCTCTGTGTCGAGCTCAAGGTACTGAGATGAAGTCCTAGAACATCCCAACTGTAAGATGTGTTTACCTTCAGGAACTGAAAAGAGAGGAAATAAGACTGGTTTCCGGAAAAACAAACAAACAGAAAGAATACACAGCGGAAAACCAACGAGAAAACATCAGCGGCTCGTCTGTGTTCATCCTGAAACATCTAGGCTGGTGGATCTCAAAGCCGGTCCCCAGACCAGCTGGCTCAGCATCACCTGCGTGGGGGACTGGCTAGAAACAAAAATTCTGCAACCCTGCCACACACCTACTGGCTCAGGATCTCTGGCTGGGTCGGGGGAGGGGGGCAGCCCTCTGCTCTAGCGAGGTCTCCCAGGGATTCTGATGTGAGCGAGAGTCTCAGAACTATCTAATTCTGGATCATTCGCTCATACATGTGATTCCAGGAACCAGACCACAGATAGAATTCCCAAGATTTGTTCCAGCCAGGTAATCAGGTAGCTAGAATCAGAGGCCAAATTTTAAAGAGTTTTCAAACCATCTGGAAGGCAAGTTTTCATCTTTTATATTCTGCAGTCTGCTGCTGCCTACAACGCGCCTCCCCACCCAACACTGTTGGATCCTCCGCAATATGCCCAGCACTCTTCCAGATGCTAAGTATATAGCAGGGAGTGAAACAGACAACAACTCTTGTCCTCACGGAGCTTGATTTCCAGTGTGTGTGTGTGTGTGTGTGTGCGCGCGCGCGCGCGCGCGTGTGCATTTGTGTCTGTGTTTCCTATTATGGGGCCCATTTTGTTGATAATGTATATATCTAAGTTTATCTAGAATGTCTTTTATCACGTGGTGTCTTCATGGCAACGCTTTCTTTTCGGATCTGTAAGACAATTAGTAAGGATCTCAGGGTGGATCAATGTCAGGTGAACTAATAAATCCGGAAGGTCCTTCCTTCAAGGCAAATAGCAGTCAGGGCTAGAGAGCTGGGCTGGTAATAAGGACAGGAGAGCTTCAAGTGTTTATGAAAGGAGCCTGCTGATATGCAGCTTTGGACTTTCCTGTGTCAGCACTAAATGCCTTGATATAGGTTAAACAAAAACCACCTTTGCTTAGAAGTAGCCATCCTCAGCACACGCTTTCATAACCAATTTGCTGAAGATGATGATTTATTAGTGCATTCAACAGAGGGGCCACTTTTCTCACCAGTCCAGGGAAGTCTTTGGAAGGCAGTCTCGGGGGGCTCGCTGTCCCGGGCAGGCTTATCCTACAATTCCAGACAGTGCCTTGGACTGGCCCGAGGTTCAAGAAAAGCCCCATGTGGGGAGGTTTCAGAGCAGGTCTGGCTAAACACCAAGGGAGGATTTGCCCAGCCATTCTCGGCCTTCTTGGGTATGAGAAGTCTTTTTTAAAAATCTAAATATTTGGGGTGCCTGGGCAGCTCAGTCTGTCAAGCGTCTGGCTCAGGTCAAGATCACAGAGGCATGGGATGGAGGCTGATGTGGAGCTCTTCGCTCAGCCAGGTGTCTGCTTGTCCCTCTCCCGCTGCTCCTCCCCCAGCTTATGCTCTCGCTTTCTAAAATAAATAAATAAATAAATTTTTTAAAAAAATCTAAATATTTAGGGAAACTACTGCTCTGGTTATTCTCCTATGACCCATTGACTAAGAAAATATACAACAAATGTTTTTGAGTGTTCAAAAACATTACTTAGTTTACTTATTTAGGCTTTGAATTTTACTCATCACAATGGCATCTACAAAAGATTTGGGAAAAAAGGCAACTGTCCATATATGCGTCAGAGAAGTGTTTTATTCTTAACCAGTCCTCAGATGAATTCATGGTTTGCACCTGACTGGCCACCCCACCTCCCCTGCCCCCACACACGGTGCCCATTGCCTAGCTGTTGGGAATTTTCGATTAGATGTCTTTCCAGAGGGAACTCTTTTGCACCTCACAGCCCTCCAGGTCTACCTTCAATGACACAGTCGGTGAAATGTCTACACTGGCATTCTGGAGGTGGAGGGATCAGCTAGGAAAAAGATCTTTGAAACTGGACTTTTTTCCATCTGTGGTGATAGGGAGAGAGCACGACCCATCTGCCGTCATTGTTCGAGTTTTTCTGCCTGGCGTCATCATGCCGGCTCCCACTGCATGGCTAGAAAGAGGTCCTGAGCTTTGCTCTGAAGGACTTCCTGCTGTCTTCTCTTCAACGTGTGGATTTATTTAAGTCTCAAGGTCACTCCATTCCAGTGTCATCACTGGCAAGCTCTCCCATGAGGGTCTCCTCTAGCTGTGTCGCCCATACATGGAGGGCCCCTCCTCCTCCTCTTCAAGGACAAAAGGAATTAAGTCAATAGGTACCAAGAGCTGGAATAGAGAGGCCTCACTGACCCTGTAACTCATGTTGTTGGGAAGACTTGATTTTATTTTATTTTTTACATGGAATCATTTACAAACTTGAATTCAAAACAAGAAATTCGCTCTTTCTAAAAATGCGAGTGAAATGAGTTTGGAGTAGTTCCAGTTGCTTCTCTTACTCCAGTGATGAGTGTGGGTGTTTTATATATCCTGCCATGTGTAGGACTCACACAGACCTTTTAAAGTTAATTAAAAAGCCTTCCATGGGCTGCCAGATTTGGGCAGCAGTATTCCTCTGTAACCTTTTGTATCCGATTAAAAACCTCTGACAATCAGGGATGTTGCCAAATTACAAATGAAGTGTTCTGAGTAAATTCAATCAGTGGGACAATTCAGTCGGCTCTATAGTGACTCCTGTTTCTGGTTCAGTGAGATTCAGGGGATTGAGAGTGACCGAACCCCTTCTTTCGAAAACCTGCTTACTTGTCTTGCCCTTTTCAGTAGCAAACCCCCCTACCATGCCCCAACACCCACAATGTTTCCAACCAAAGAAGGGTGCTGCCCTGGGTGTGTTTTTGACAAAAAGCTTCCCTATCCTATGCAGGAGGATAAACCCTGCACACCTCATTCCTAATTCACAGCAGCAGAGCAAACCTTCTGAGTGTTTCTGCAGAAAACGGGTTCATTTTGTTTAACATGGTGCTTTCCAGATAGGCTTGACCCTACTGCCTATTTTTCCCTAATAACCTTTAACAACTTCCCAAAGAGCTTGCAACATGTTGCAAAGGACTGGTTTGAAGGCTCTGTGAAAATGAGCTCTCTGACTCATGAATCTTGTAAAGGCCGTGGTTTCCTGTGATAAGCACAAAGGATACATCCCTAGCAGAGCCTACTAGGGGATACTGGGCTGGGGAGGGATGGTCGGTGAGCAGCTGTTTTGAGTTTCCCTGGTTTCCTGCAGGAGATTTGATGTGGCTCATGGTAATGGATTATTTGGTCTTTTCGGAGAGAGATTTGGTCAGCTTATATAGGACTAAAACCCTCATGCTCCCAAGATAGATCACTCTAAAACACCACCTCGTATGTATGGTGGCAAAAATTGTCTTTAGCCAATCATGTCACTGTCATCTGTCATCTGGCTATAATTTGACACTACGGACGCCATCTTGCTCCTTTGTGCACTGTGTGTATAGTGATGAGCCGGCATCGCGCATGTGCGATGTCATCACAACCATGTCAGGAAGACCAGTCTGTGCGTGCACCTGCTTAGGTCCTTACCAGGTTTACGTGGCTGTCAGCACAGCAGGTTCAGCTAGAGTGTGCCCCCGAACTAGTGCTCTGTGGAGAACATTTTGACCTGTCATTACTAGTTCTCAAACTCCCCAACTGTCTGGGCCAGTAGTCTGGAGAACACTGAACAAAATTGAAATGCTTTAGTAAGGGCAGAGTCCGGGTCACAGCAGGGGACAAGTGGCACTCCCAGGGGGTTTTAACTGGAAGAGCGTTTAATGGAGAGCTTATTGATGTAGGAGCTATTGTAGGTAAAGGAAATGATAATTATAAATAATTAACTACAGGCATGCTTAGACCAGCTCTGGAGAACAGAGAGAACCATGTGGAAATTTTAATTGTGTACTACCTTTTACCCTCCTCTGACTCCATCTTCATACTGGGCAAGAGAAACAACAAAGCGGGGAGGGAAGATTTTACAAGAATAGCTCAAGGGTTGTAGATAAATTGTGCTAAGAGTCTCTACACACTGGGACCCTATATTTAATTGTTAGGTTAGAAGCAAGTAACAGGTTACTAATATTTCAAGTGTGTTTTGAGAATTATTTACTTATAAATTTTAAAAAGCATAAGGGCATTCCTTGTATTCTGATACCCTTCCTGAGTGAGAGACAGGATGGGGGAGAGCAGTGAGTTCAGGCAAGGAATGAATGCCGTGCTCACGTGATCAGAACCCTGTATGAGTACGGCCATGCTCATTTTAAAAATTAAATAACAACAGTGAAGCCTGGATTCTTAGCTATAGAAAAATGTGGATTTTGATATAAATACCAAAGCAGTCCAAAAGTAGTTTAATCAACTTTATTCATACAAATTTATATATTTCTAGGTCAAGTGCTGGTCATTAATCAATTTCTGAGAAAGTTGATGTGAATCTTGACATTTTACAGATTGAATGGGATCTATACTTCAGAAGAGCTTAATTAAAGTACTCTTAGATTCATTTGTCACATTGAGATCGTTGCTCCTTCCCCATCTCTTTTGAAGGCATGTTATCCTCTTCTTTTTTTTCCCTTGGAATCATCTGTTAACCTCCTGTGTACCTTCTTCCTCATTTATCAAAAAAATCCTTGTCCCTATGTCACAGTTTTCATCCTTATTATTCTGGAACTGAGTTAAATGTCCCATGGAGCACCCTGCCCAATCCCCTGTCTGCTCAGTTCTTAGGCCTCTTCATGCTCAATGGCTTTCTGTCTCACCCTCTATCAGCTGCTCGATTCCATGGTCAGAGTGGACACCATCATCAGTGAAAACCACACCATCACTATGAGTACTCTTGAACATCTGTCTCACTCTGTTCACAACTCCTTCCCTTTCCAGCTTATTGCTCAAATATACACACTTTAACAGTTCCTACAGTCCCTCACTTGCCCCATAGACCATCCTCCTCCAGATCTCACTTCTTTCTTTATCCAGTACTGATTTAGGTGAATCTCATCATTAAAATAATTCCCTTGTAAATATTCTTAACCACTATTTCCCCCTTTCTTGAGCCAGTGTGACCTGGAAAAACTATTTCCTGGATGAACCCCATCGTTCGTCACTTCTATAAGGGTCAGTTGTGAAATCCACCATTGCTGGGGGACATCTACAACTACTTAAATAATCATAAGTTTATGATCACCAGTCCCAACCAGCCTTCCACACTGCCCAGCAAGACTCATATTCCACCATCAGAAATCACCATTTGCCACCTTTTCTATCTTCCTTAACTTCTGACCTTCTCTTTCACCCCCACTCTTTTCCCATTCTTAGTAGAAAACTACTTCACACTTCATGTAGAACATATGAACACCATTGGAAGGGAACTCCCTTAACCTCTGGCCATTGAATTTCAAAATCTACTTGCATCTTAACTCATGGCTCATTTTTCTTCCTTCCACAAGGTGCACAGTGCCCCCCCCCCCTTGTATCAAAGGTCAAACACTCCACTGTCATCTGGATTCCATCATTCCTACTTTCTGGGGGAACCTCATTTCATTATTTTTCTTTACTCTCTCTTGTCTTTAGTCTATCACTTTCACTACTGGATTCTTCCTAAACATGGAACTTGAATTAGGCAGTGCTTCTCTAGGCACAGACAGACACACATAAAGACGTACCCAGCCCCACCCCCAAGCATCCTTTCCCTGTCTGGCTCTCATTCTATTTCTTTTCTTTTCTTCCTTTTCTTTTTTAAAACTAAGCTTCCTAAAATGGTGGCCTACACTCACTGTCTCTGTTTCATTATTTCTTATTTGTTGTTGTAGATATTACTAGGGATCGCTAGTATCTGGTTCTCTTTGTTCTTGGCACATGCAAAGTTTCATTTTCTGGCTTCTTTGCAGTGTGAGACCATGTAAGTAGTCCAGCCAATGGACTTCCAAAATTTAAGAGTGAGTTCCCCTGCAACAACTACTGAGACAGGTGCATATTATAGTCCAGCTTTAGGATGATGGAACCTCTGTCACTTTATGTAATCAAGTGATATAACAGGGATCCCTGCTGATCTGCACAGTACATATTCCACAAGCAAGAAATAAGGTCTTATGTGTTTAAACAGTGAAATTTTGAAGTTTATTTTTACAACAGCAATACCTACCTTATAGTAATTAATTCACTCTTTAATCCGTTCCCCTTTGGCATTTTGCTTGATGACCATCTACCAAAACCATGTTTGCTCACATTGCCAGTGTATTCCATATTGCTGAACCCAGTAAATTCTTTTCAGTCCTATTTTAATTGACCCTTCTGTAGCATGCAGTATAATCTATCATCTTCCTTCTTGAAATAGTCTACTCCCTTGGCTTTGATAACACAAGATTCTCTTTGGCTGCTCTTTCTTGGTCACTTTTCCTGATTTCTTTTTTTCTTTCTCATCTTTATATCTTGGAGGTCCTCAAAACTCAGCCTTAAAAGTTTCAGCCATACTGGTCTTCTCAGTTCTTTGAGATAACTCTTTCACAACCTTTGCCCTTGTATATGCCTTAGCCAGGAGAAGAGAATGAAAGAGCTAAGGCAAATGGAAGGAAGGGGAAGAACATGCCAGACAAATCCCTGCATATACTTTCGATTTCAACTGAACTGAGTATGTCTGTCACCTTTCCACACTAGGTTGGGTCCCTCTAATTATTCTCTCTCATAATACTCTATATGTTTCCTTCATGGCATTTACCATCTATGATTGTAACTATAATGACTTGTGCAATTATCTGCTTCCTACATTAATATGTAAGCTTCTTAAGACAAAGGTTGTTTCTGTTTTGTCTACCATTGAATTTTTAGTGCCTATTAGAGTGCTTGGTTCATAGTAGGTGAGCAGTAAATTTTTGTTGAATGAATGCATGACTGGTAAGCCTCATCTTTGTTGTTATACTTTTATGAAATATAGTCCATTTTTTAAAAATTGTGGAGAGCAAGAGTATGGTCACATGGTCAGAAATTTTAGTTTAATCCTGGAAATCATATACACCTTCAAATTCTAGGGACTGTGTGTCTTATTAGGGGGCATAGTTCATGTTCAGCCTAAATGCTTCTTGAAATTGAGCTACTCTTATGGAACAGATGCTTAATAATTCAGATACATTGTAAGGTTTGCCTTTCAAAGAAAACTGTAGAAATTTAAAGTATAATTCAGTGCATAAAAGTGTATGAATCTCTTCTGAAATTGCATTTTTATTTCTACCTAATATGTCTACAATTTTTAGTCTGCCAAACTACACTGAACTCAATGACATCCATACAAAATAAATGCAGTCTTAATGTCAATTTGCTCACTCAGTTTGAATGTGAAAACTTGTACTTCCTTGATTAAACAGCCAAATCAATCTCTCTCTCACCCCTGTAGAACATTTTGATAAGAAAAAGACTTAATCTGTGAAATTAGTTTGGATGGCTGGATTATATGTATTTGTTGAAGAGATTTGCTGAGTAGCATATTTTCACTTATCTGTCAAATAGCTTTTCAATAAGGAGGCCGACATGAATAAATTAACAATTTTTGGTAAGTTCATCTATCTTGTACACAGTGAACCTTATTTGCAAATTTAACAGCATAAATTCCCCTTACAAATATTGTGGTGGGTGTTCATGCACAACAGCCTATTTCCACTCAAAAGGAAAAAGACATAAGTTTCTAACCACATGATCATCTCGGTAGATGCAGAAAAAGCATTTGATAAAATCCAACACCACTTGATATTAAAAATTCTCAACAACTTGGAAATAGAAAGAACCTTCCTTAGTCAGATTAAAGAGGGCAAATGAACACCCTACAGCTAACATCATACTTAATGGTGCAAGACTGAACGCTTTCCCCTAAAGATTGAGAACCAGGCAAGTATTTCTTTTCTTACTATTCTTTTTTTTTAATTTATTTACTTATTTATTTTATTTATTTGACAGAGAGCGAGATCACAAGTAGGCAGAGAGGCAGGCAGAGAGAGAGGAGGAAGCAGGCTCCCTGCTGAGGAGAGAGCCCGATGTGGGCCTCGATCCCAGGACCCTGGGACCATGACCTGAGCTGAAGGCAGAGGCTTTAACTCACTGAGCCACCCAGGCGCCCTTTTCTTACTATTCTTATTCAACATGTACTTGAAGTCTTAATGCAATAAGGCAAGAAAAAGAAATAAAAGACATCGAGGTTGAAAAGACAGAAGTAAAACTGTCCTAATGAGCAGATGGCATGATTTGATGTATAGAAAATGCTGAGATATGTACAAAAGTTATAGCTATAATTAACAGCTTTAGCAAAATCATAGGACACATTATCAATACATAAAAATTAACTGTATTTCTAGTTATAAGCTATGAATGTTCCAAAAAACAAAATTAAGAAAACAATCCCATTTACAATAGCCTAAAAACACAGAAGAAAATACTTAGTAACAAATTTAATGAAAGAACAGGAATTCTACACAGAAAACTGCAAAACATTGCTGAAAGAAATGAAAAAGGATCTTAATAAATGGAGAGATATTACATGTTTGTGGATTAGAAGACTCAATACTATTAACATGGCAATTCTTCCCAAACTGACCTATAAATTCAAGGCAATCCCTCCCAAAATTCCAGCTTGTTGGTTTTTGTTTTTGTTTTTGAGAAACTGACAAGTTGGTCCTAAAATTTATATGGAAATGCAAGGGACTCAGAATAACCAAAATTGTCTTGAGAAAGAACAAAGTTGGAGAATTCATACTTCATGATGTCAAAACTTAGTGCAAAGCTAATCAAGACAGGGCACAAGAACAGACCTATGGTTCAAAGGAATGGTATAGGGACAATTGGATAGCCACATGCGAAAGAATGGATTTAGACCCTTACCTTGCACCATACACAAAAGTGAACTCAAAATAGATCATGAACCTAAATGTTAGAGGAAAAGCAATAAAACTCTTTTTAAAACAGATTTTATTCATTTATTTTTTTATTTTTTTTGTTTTTTCGTTCTTTTTTTTTTAATTTTATTTTTTATAAACATATATATATATATTTTCCCCCAGGGGTACAGGTCTGTGAATCTCCAGGTTTACACACTTCACAGCACTCATCATAGCACATACCCTACCCAATGTCCATAACCCCACCCCCCCTTTATTCATTTATTTGACAGAGATTACAAGTAGGCAGAGAGGCAGGCAGAGAGAGAGGGGTAAGCAGGCTCCCCACTGAACAGAGAGCCTGATGTGGGGCTCGATCCCAGGACTCCGGGACCATGACCTGAGCCGAAGGCAGAGGCTTTAACCCACTGAGCCACCCAGGTGCCCCAAAACTTTAAAACTCTTAAAAGAAAACAGGAGTAAATCTTTATGACCTTAGGATTAGACTTCTTAAAAATAAAAAATTTTATACTGCAAAAGACATCACTGAGAGGTGCCTGGGTGGCTCAGTCGGTTAAGCATCTGACACTTGGTTTCAGGTCAGGTCATGATCTCAGGGTCATGGGATGGAGCCCTGTGCCAGCTCCAGGCTCAGTGCAGCATCTGCTTGAGATTCTCCCTCCCTGTTCTTCCCCTTCTCTTGCTTGCACGTGTGCACACCCTCTATCTCTCTCTCTCTCAAATAAATAAATAAACAAAATCTTTAAAAAAGACATCATTAAGAAAATGAAAAGACAAGGGATAGACTGGGAAAATATTTTCAAATCATAGATCTAATACATAAATTTTATCTAGAATGTGTTAAGTACTCTTGCAACTCAATAATACACAATGCAATGTAATTTTAAAAAACCCTATCTAGGGGCACCTGGGTGGCTCAGTCGGTTAAGCATCTGCCTTCAGCTTGGGTCATGATTTCAGGGTTCTGAGATTGAACTCTGCATCAGGCTTCCTGTTCAGCAGGAAGTCTGCTTCTCTATCTCTTTCCCTCCCTCTGTCCCTCCCCACTGCTCACTCATTCTCTCTCTCTCTCTCTCTCTCTCAAATAAATAAATAAAACCTTTTAAAACCCCTGCCATTTAAAAACAAGCAATGGGTATGAGTAGGCATTTTTCCAAAGAAGTGATACAAGTAGACAATGAGCATATGAAAAACTTCTCAAAATGATTAGCCATCAGATAAACAATCCAAATGTCCACCATCTGGTGAATTGATAAACCAAGTGTGGTATATCCATTCAATAGAATACTATGGGACAATAAAAAGGGATGAAGTACCAACACATGCTCCTTCTTGACAACTTTAAAAACTGTATGAGGCCAGATGTAGGAGAGCACATATTGTATGATTCTCTTTATGTAAAACATCCAGAATAAGCAAACCCATATAGAGACAAAAAGCAGATTAGTTGTTGCCAGGGGCTAGGGTTGGGATGGGATGGGGAATTGGGAGTGACTGCTAATTGGTCTGGGGTTTCTTTTGGGATAATGGAATATTTTGGAATTAGATAGTGGTGACGGTGATGGCTGCCCAGCTTCTTGAATTTACCAAAAACTGTTGAATTGTACACTAAAAAATAGTGAATTTTATGTTACCTAAATTCTACTTCCGTAAAAGCAGTTAAGAAATAAAGATAACATTTTAAGAATCCCTTCATTACTAGTGCCATTTCTGTGGCAAGTGAAAATCAGTTTTCTTTATTAGATCAAACTTTTAAAATGCTTTAACCTGCGGAATGTTAGTTCGTTGTTTATGTGAGCAAACTCATTAGGCAATAGTTTTCTTTCTTCTTCAGTTATTTTTTTTTTCTGTTGAAAACTCAGGGGGAATCTTTTCCAGGGTCAACTGGATTGCATTTGTTATATGATGGTTAAACCCCCAGGCTCTGGGATTTGAGAATCCTGCCGCTATCATTTAGCGGTGTTAATTTGTGACACAATCACTTAAACTCCTCAAATTCTCTTTCATCTTTAAAGTGGAGATAACAATAGAAATGACTTCATGTTTATTGAGAAGGATTAAGTAGGCTTTTTGCAATGCCTGGTCCAGAGTAAGTGCTCACTGAAGATAAATGCAATCTACTCTATGAGCTGAGGGCTAGACACGCTGATAGAAACCAATAAGCCACTTCCTAATTACAAGGCTTGCTCAAGTTTGTCTAAGGCTGAGTGGGAACCAAGATCTGGCTCTTTGTTCTGTTTTAGTTCAGATTTCAGCATTTAGAGTGGCTGCCCTATCTGTTTGGGCCTCATGTGCCCAACCTGGTCTCGATTTTGAGTTTCCTGGACTGCTGGTTTGTAGAACCATCTCACCCATCTTTAGGCTGGATGCCCCCTCAAAGTGACTTCCTATGTGTTCCAAACCCTCAGAAATTCTGGGTAAAGCCAGAATGGCTTGAGGATGGTCTCAGATCTATGGTGTATATGTAACAGGAAGAGCTTTTGCCTTCTTTTGGAAGTGTCTGTCAAATTGTACTTTCTAGTTCACCATGACAGAAGTCTTCAAAGCTTCAAAATCAGACAAGAACTGTGCCTAAGGAGAAATTTATAGCCTGGATATAAAATGAAGTAGATACCAAAGGGGGACAATTGTCCTCTAAAAATAACAGAATCAGAGGAATGGTCTTAGAAGCGGTACCTCTGAGAAACTTGACAACAGAATCCAGCTCATAGTTAAATGAGCAGTTTGTAGAGTAAAAGATCCTATTCCAGCAACCCAGACTCTCAGCACTTCATAAATTAATGTGAACCCGACTCCAGGTCAAAAGCACACACTGACATTGTGAAGGAGAATTTCTGCTATTTGCACCTCTTTGAAAAAGCGTTGCTGCAAAGGGTTAAGTTGCCTACTCTGTTCTTTGCCACTACCTTCATTGTCTTTCCTGTGTGCCTCTCCCCACCTCTCCACCATTGGCTTTGGTGATTTCTACCTGGCTCTCCCGTGTGACAAAGTAAAGAGAAGGAGAGAAGCAAGTGAATGTGATATAGCCCGCACGCTGATTTTCCGCTATCCAAATCTTTCTGTCCTCATTTTAAGAAAAACACTTCTTCCATAATCCACCCCCACCCAAACACTTTTGATTCTACTTTACAGTAGCAGTGGCTCTTGCTGGAAGAGCGTTTTCCTTTTATGACCCCAAGTACAGAGAGCTGAATTTATTACTCCTCCCAGTTCAGGTCATATGTTCAGGTTATTCCTCATTTGCTATCCTGAAATCTTCTCCCAGAAATCCTCCCAGCCCTCACTAATGGAAAATGCCCACCCTTCTCTGCCTTGGGATGCCAACACTGCGGACTCCATTACCCAAGCTCCTTTGTTGCATGGTTTCTGGTTAGGTTTGCCCAATGAGAGACATTGGTAGGAGAATGGGGGTGGGGTGGGAGAGGTTGGGGTAATTTCCCCCCATACACTTACTCCTTAGAGCAGTGTCTGGCAATGGTTGCACCCCTCCACCTCACCACAGCACCTTTTTGACAGTTCCTAGGTTCTAGCTCCCCCGGAGTTCCCTTAACACTAAGTCCTTCCCTTGTTCCTTCTGCCCTGGGGATCCTAATGGCTTCCTGTTATTGCTTTCTGGGGTAGGCAGAATAATGGTCTCCCAAATATGTCCACATTCTAATCCCTGGAACCTGGGAATATATTACCCTACAGGGTAAGCAGAATTTTACGGAAGCCACTGAAGTTATGAACCCTGAGATGAGAGATTATCCTAGATTATCTGGATGAACCCAATCTAATTACGTGGGTCCTTGAAGGCAGCTGTGGTCAGAAAGAGAGGAGATAATGAAAGCAGGGTCAGAGAGAGCTTAGCTGCTGCTGGTTTTAAAAATGGAGAAAGGGGGCCATGAGCCAGGGAATGTGGACAGCTTCTAGAAGCTGGAAAAGGCAAGGAAACAAATTTTTCTTCAGTGCCTCCAGAAGGAATGCTGCCCTGCTGACATCTTGGTTTTAGCCCATTGTGATTCCATGCCAGTATTCTGACCTACAGAATTGTAAGGTAACAAATTTATGTTGTTTTAAGCCACTAAATCTGTGGTAATTTGTTAAGGCAGCAATAGAAAACCAATACACCTTCCCATCTTTTTTTTATTAAAGAATAATTGACATGCAATGTTATATTAGGTTCAGGCATGCAACATAGTGATTTCATAATTATATACATTACAAAATGCTCACTACAATAAGTCTAGTTACCATCTGTCACCATACAACGTTATTGCAATATTACTGACTACCTTTCCTATGCTGTGCTATTCATCCCCGTGACTTATTTATTTTATAACTGGAAGTTTGTGTCACCTAACCCCTTCGTTTATTTTGCCCACCTCCCTTCCTCTCCCCTCTGGCAACCACCGGTTTGTTTTCTGTATTTATGAATCTGTTTCTATTTTTTGTTTGATTGTTCATTTGCTTTGTTTTTAGATTCCACATAAAAATGAAATCATACTGTATTTGTCTTCCTCTGTCTGACTTATTTCACTTAACACAATGCCCTCTAGGTCCATCTAGGTTGCTGCAAATGGCAAGACTTCATTCTTTGTTTTTTACCTTCACCCTCCCCACGCCACTGTAAGTAGTCCCTTTATTAACACCCCTTCAGTTAAAACATTTGGAGTGAAATCTGTGTTCTGCCCTTACAAATGTGGACCCTTTTCTTTCTCCTCTTTCCTTCCTTCCTTCCTTCCTTCTGCATTTCAGAGTGTGAGTGATTTCAGAGAGTGAGAAAGGCTCACTCTCCTTTCTCATTATCTTAAATGTTTCACAAGTCCTTATATATGGAGCTAACCTAAGAGATACATGTGAATGTATACATTTTAAATTGATATAAACTATCTTCTACTATACATCACATTTTTTCTTAGTTTTTGCTTTTCCTCCAAAGCTTTATTTTTCAGAATGATCCATGTGGTTGTCTGTCATCTAGTTTCTTTGTTTTGATTGCTGCATCCTTGAAAGATGAGATGCCATCATCAAAGGAATCAAGTGAAATCAGGAGGGGCCTGAAAAACTCTAGGAAGAGAGCAAGGTCCCCCATCTTAGAGGGTGGCGTGAGAGCAGAAAGCAGGGAAATTGGAAGTGGAAGGAGGTAGAAAGAGGTGGAAGGTGAGGAGATGTGGCTGGAGAGATGTTCTCAGGAATCTTTTACTATAAATTTGTAAAGCGAGTGTGAGAGAGACAATTCATCAATAACAAGTAGCTTACTGGCATTTCCATTTGGTCCAGTCTCCCTAAATTTCTGTGTGTTTTATCAGTTTACCTCAGACATTTTTTCTCTGATTCCAGGAAGTAAAGCAAAGAAAAGCACAGTATGTCTCAGCCTGGTCTTAAATTTGGGTGCTAACCACGACCTTATTTACTGTCTTGGCACCTGAATATTCATCTTTGTGTAAATTTATGGCCTCTTTAATTTGGAACTATATGTAGATTTAACTCATGCAAATGACTTCTTTGTTTGACCCATGATAGTATTTCTTTCTAAATAATTTTATTTTCTTCTTAGTGGAAATAGCTTTTTTTTTTTTGCATTTATTCCTGATTATAAAAGCAATTCATGGTTATTATACAAGAGCCTTATTACAATATAGAAAAGTATGATTATAATGTAGAAAAGAATGAAGATATAAATGTTACTTATTATCCTATCATTTGATTTTAACATTTTCTGTATGTATTATTGCAGCCTTTCTTTCTCATTAATAATAGCCATTCAGTAAATATTTATTATGCAATCTACTGTGCTAGGTACTGGGATACAATGGAGAGTGATAATAGATACAGTTTCAGCCCTCTGGACCTTATAATCTAGTGAGAGAGAATTACATTTAATTATATGATTATTTAACTAATGTCTGCAACATTTGGGAAGTTTTTGCAGATGCATCAGCCAGCTCTTGCCCCAGTAATGCTCCATATTAGGTCATCCCAAAACTCAATGGCATGCAGCAAGAAGTACTTATTCTTATGATCACAGTTATGCAGGTCAGCCAGAGCAGTGGTGCTTTAGATGGTGGGTCCATGAACTGGCAGAAGCAACTCTGCTTTTGGGGGTGGGTTAAGCCTAGATCTACTTTATATATATATACTGATTCTAGTACCAGGCTGAAAGGGAAAGCAGCTACCTGGGGGATGTTTTTCTTGTGGTGGATCACTGGAGAGAGAACAAGAGAACCAACCAAACCATGGAGGCACCTGTGGAGCCTTTGCTTTCATCAGGTCTGCTAACATCCCATTGGCCAAAACAAGTTACGTGAACAAACCCAAAATCAAGGGGTGGGAAAGATCACTCTTGCTACCATGAGGACATGGCAAAGGATTAGATGTCTATGACAGAGAAATGAAGAATTGGGGTCAATAGAGCAACCTACCATGTGACACACAATCAGAAGTGTTATTTAGATTTTCTTCTCATGGTTAGAACAGCTGAAATGTTCTTAAGCTTCTTATCCTGTTATGATGTCATTCAAAGGCAGGAAGATATGAGTCTTATCTTGTTCTTTCTCAGAAGTCCCACTTCCGACCTCTGTGTCCTTTTACTTCTCATTGGCAAGGGTTGTTTCCCATGTCCATTCTTGATTCAATCATTGGTGAGAGGAATAGAATTGCTGTGACTGACCCATACTAGAAAACATTCGCACCCTGGGGCTGAGGAATGGCTTCTGAAACACAGATGCTCAGTATCTGAACAAAAGAAGGGTTATGTTATCATGAATGATGAAGTTAAATGGTAGTTAGGCCAACAGCATCTGCTTCAGTTTCTTACTGAAGATTGTCATAAGTGTTCCAAAAATGAGAGATTACAATAGGAGAGCTTTGGTTTGTAGAGAAAAGTCAGGGACATGAGTATTAAGCTGAAATTTGAAGGATGAGTAAGAGTTACCTGTGCAAAGAGGACAGGTAAGAATATTCCAGGTGGAAAAACATACATAAAAGTTTTGTAGTAGAGTGAGTTTGGGGGTATGGCAGTCTTAAGAAATGTAGAGTGTGGTAGAAAGCATGATGGGAAACAGGGCTCTAGGGAATAAGAACCATACCATTCAGGTCTTTGCAGATCAAGTTAAAGCTTTTATTCTTCATGATAAGAACAATGGAAAACCACTGAAAAGTTTTAAGCAAGAGTGTGATATAATCAGAATTGAGTTTAAAAGAAGGTCATACTAGCTACAGTGTGGAGACAAACAGAAGAGATGCAAGAGTGGAGGTAAGGAGATCAGTTGGGAATTTATTACGTAGTTCAGCTGAAAAGATAACAGCTTGGCTAGAATGATAGTAGTAGAGATAAAAAGATGTGACTAAATTTGAGAAATATTTAGGAGGCAGAGTTCAGAAAACTTAATGATGCATTAGATCTGGGGGTGGTGATAAATGAAGGTCTCACAGACTATTGTTAGATTTCAGAATTATATAGCTAGATCGATGTTGGTACCATTCACTGAGACAGGGACTACAAGAAGAGATCCAGATTTGGGTAGGAAAACCACAAGTACAGATGGTGACCTTTTGAGATATTGAAAAAGAAATGTTGGATTTATGGGTCTGAGATATTATGAGTTATCTGCACATAAGTGGTAATCGATGCCAGAGACAATATGGGAGAATAGGAAGTGGGAGGGATAATGGGTCTAGGAATAAGCTTTGAGGAATCCCAGCATTTAATGAGCTATGAGATGGCAAAGGAACCTGAGAAGGACCAATCAGAGAGGGCAAAGAAAAACCCAAATGTATAAAGAAGACTAAAAGCCAAGAGACAAAAGTACTTCAATAAAGAGGGAGGAGTGAAGAGAATTGAACAAGTTAAATTGGATTTGGAAACATGAGGTCATTGCTCATAAGTAAATTATCAACCACTGTTTTGGTGAAGCATGAATGTGGATGGATTGGAGTGGGCTGGGGCATTAGGGTTGAGAAAATGGAGATGTTGGCTAGAAGAAATCTTTCTCAAGAGTTTGGATTTGAAGGGGACAGAATATAGAAGTGGGAAGTGTAACTAAGGGAACTTAGTCACAGAAGTGACTAAGACAACACAAAGCTGATGGGAAGTAGCAGTTGAGAGGTTTTATATCCAAGACAGAGATGGTATAAGAAAGGTTAAGACTCTTCAGAAAACATGAAGTAATAAGATCTAGGTATCCCATCTACATATGTATCTTTATGTATTCATGTAGTTAAAACCTGTATGTTCAGATACCTTTTAAATATTGAAATAATATATATTTGCTTGTAAGGAATAAAATGTCCCACCAACAGAGTATTAAATGATAAAGACATTTAATTGATGTGCATAATCAAAGCTTGTAAGTTGGCAGGTCCAGAGTTGTTTCAAGGGCTCACCTCTATCGCCAAACACTTGAGCTATGGTCATTCTATCTTTTCTATTAGGCCTCTTCAGTGTGTCAGTGATATGTATTTTCATGGTCTCCATGTGGCAGCCATAGCTCTAAATATCTCATCCTCATACAATAGCATCCCAAGCAGAAAAGCAAATGGCGGAGATGTGAGTAACTAAAATGCTTTCTGTATCTGCCACTCTTTTTTTTTTTTTTAAGATTTTATTTATTTATTTGAGATGCACAGAGTGAGAGAGAGAGAAAGAGAGAGAGAGAGAGAGAGAGAGCGTGAGGAGAGGGTAGAGGCAGAGGGAGAGGGACAAGCAGACTCCCCTCCTAGCAAGGAGCCTGACGTTGGACTCAATCCCAGGACCCTGGAATCATGACCTGAGCCGAAGGCAAACGTTTAACCAACTGAGCCACCCAGGCATCCCTCTGCCACTCTTTTTATTAGGAAGAAATCTTAACCTGTAGCCATCAACAGATTCCTCTATATCTCATTGGCCAGTACTGGGTCACATGACTACCTCTAGACCAGTTGCTAGCAAAGGGATATGAGATTTCCACAGTTGGCCTAGATTCTTCCTTTCTCATCCCTGAGACTGGGCACATAGTCACCAAAGAGCATCAGGGCAAGAAAGGATGTGCGCTAAGTCTGAACTGATGTCTCCAAGAGTGGTTACCTTCAAGAATGTTTGCCTCGATAGCTATATGAATTGGTTCACATTTGTGTGTGTATGTGTAATTAAAAAATTAGTTCATAAGATTAAAAATTTGCATAATATTGAAAGATGTAATAAACTTAAAATAAAATAATGTGCAATCCCATTAACCCCAAAATAAGCAACTATAATTAACATTTTAGCATAGAAACTTCAAGAATTTTTCTATACTTAAAAAAAAAAGTTTTCTTTCCTCTCTCAAAATTGGGATCATAGTCTGTGTATGACATAGTCTGCTTTTTTTCCACATGAAGCATATTTTTTTGAAATGAGATGTTAAAAACTGTAAACTAGATCTTTCTAAATTGTGCATTTCTTTTATGTTTATGGTTGTTCCATATTCTAGCAGTATATGAGCATGCTCATTTCTTCATATCCTTGAAACGTTTGGTATATCAATCCTTGAAATCCAGTAGTATCATGAGATAAAAGTGATAGATCAATATAACTTATACTTTTTTTGTTTTAGGTGAAAAAACATTCCATGAATACATTTGCCATTTGAATTTTTTTCTTTTCTTTTGCTTATTTTTTCTGATTAATTTGTATGAATCCCTGTATATACTTAAGGACATTGATTCTTTGATATATATGTTTCAGGGTTTTTTTTTTTTAGTTTTTTTTTTAAGATTTTTATTTATTTATTTGACAGAGATCACAAGTAGGCAGAGAGGCAGGCAGAGAGAGAGGAAGGGAAGCAGGCTCCCTGCTGAGCAGAGAGCCTGATGCGGGGCTCCATCCCAGGACCCTGGGATCGTGACCTGAGCCGAAGACAGAGGCTTTAACCCACTGAGCGACCCAGGTGCCCCTTTTTTTAGTTTTTTGATGATTTAGGGGCATATGTAGAAATATTTAATTTTTAGATAAATTCATCATGTCTTTCTCTTATGGCTTCTGAGGCAGTATAACATAGATTTTAATATCTGGGTCTTGGTGTCAGACAGACTTAGACTTGAATCCCGTTTCTTTCCATGATCTGACTGCAAAGGCCCTTGAGAAAATGACCCAACTTTCTTTATGTAAAGTAGGATCCACACCCAGCATGAAGCCCAGTGTAGGGCTGAATCTCATGACCCTGAGATCAAGACCTTAGCTGAAATCAAGAAGCAGATACCTAACTGACTGAGCTACCCAGGCACCCTCCAAAGGACTTAACTTTTCAGACACCTTGTTTTTCTATCTGTAAAATGGAGATAATATCTTCCTCAAAACTGTTATGCAAAGTATATGAAAATCATGTACAAAGAGTTTAGTCCAATGATGGCACATTGATGCTCAATAAATTTTAGTTATTATTATAATAATTAATATTATGATTATGATTACAAAGGGTCTTCCCAGTAATATTGTATTAAAATACACACATGGGTTTTCTTGTCTTTAAATGTAAGAATGAAAAGATTTATTTAAAACATAATGAGAACACTGAAACAGTTCACATAAATGAAAATTTGAATTTGAGTAATACAAATTCAAGGAATATGTTGGGGGATTTTGAAGTCTTATAGAAATATAATCTACTGGGAATGTATTTATTTTAAGTCTAGGTTCTAGTTAATGGTTGAAAGTTATTTTGTAGAGTTATTTATCCTTTATGCAGCCATTCCACCTTTCTCTATTTTCAGTGAATCAAACGAGTTGTTGACAATGGAAGAAATCAAATAGATATTTTTCATATTCATGTTTGTTCTGAAAGTGTTAACTAAAAGATAATCTTAAAGGGGAGCCTGGTTGGCTCAGTAGGTAGAGCACATGACTCTTGATGTTGGGGTCATGAGTTCAAGCCCCGGGTGTAGAGATTGGGTGTAGAGATTACTTAAAAACAAAATCTTAAAAAAAAAATTTTGAAGATCTCATGAAAACATGAAGAATCTGTAGTGCTCCTTTCAGTGTTTACCTTCCATTTCAGTTAATATTCAGAGGGATGGCCATGTTCTTAAGGTAAATGACCACAAACCGAGTTATTTATCTTGTCATGGATGACAAAGAATTTTCTACATATATTTAATTCTGAAGTGATGATTGTGATGTGATGGTAACAGGAATCATTGTTCTGAGAATGCTGACTGTGTAATGAATCCTTCTGCTGGATGAAGCTGGGCTTCATGGCAACACAGACAGGGTGGGAGGCTCTCAGAATCCATTGCTCCTTAGACAGGAAGTGTGGTGTGGAGGTTAGAGCAGGGCTCCCCACTATCTGCCTGTGCATTCCAGCTGTGCTGCTTAGTAGCTCTGTGACCTTAGGCAAGTTGCCTAACTTCTCTGTACCTTGGTTTCTTTGTTTGTATGATCAAGGCAAGAGGAGTCCCTAGACCCCTAAGGGTATTGTGAAGATGCCATGACTTAAGAGCTTTAAAGCACTTAGAACAGTACCTGACATAGTCAGCATTCGGTAAATATTATTCTTATGCTCCTGCCCTCCTCTGTACAATCTCTATCTTGCCCTGTGACATTTACCTTTGATGTATAATGTTGAATACAGCTATAGAAATACTTTGGATTTGTTGATGGTCTTTAGGGAGAGGAAACCCCAGAATCTCTTAAGGTTCCAGGCTCCAATATGAGTAGAGAAGAAGGATGCAGATGGAAGGGAAGGAAAGTGGAGAGCATTTGCTGTGCATTAAGATATCAGTGCTAGTACCCCCCCCCCCAATGAAGAAAGGCACTCTTTTATTTAGTATACTAAATACAATCTATTTCAGGCATTCACAAGATAGCATTAAAATCCATTTATGATATCCACGGGCTATTGCATTATGCAGGTATCTGTTGGCATATTTCTTTGTATAACTGAATAATGAAGCACTCATTTAATTTGCAGACTTGCAAGACAGTGTATTGAGGGATTAGCTTAATGTTTCATCAGTGTTTGTTATGAAAAGGACAGATAATGGAAAGATTGCCCTGCTGTCTCATAGCAGAAAACTCTCCAGTGATAGCTGGTCGAGGTACAAGCTCATCTGGAAATCCAGATAATTTTCTTCGCTTTTCTTACTTCCCCTTTCCATGAGAATGTCTTCCACTTCCTTTGCACTAGGTGGGGCAGAGAGGGTCAGGAAATTATTATTAAGCCTGGAATTACAAGGTCTGGCATCAATGATGGTCTCTCAGAACTAAGAAGGAGCCCTTTAACTAGAGAAGTAGCTACAGAACCAGCCCCAAGAACGTCAAACACTTACACTGTTCCTGTTTTGAAGATGTTTTTTGGTAACACAGTGAAGTTGAAATCTAAACGGTAATGCAGAGTACTTGCTAGTAACCTCAGTATTGAAGTAAGAGGGAAAAAATAAACAGCAGTCTTCCTTTCTTAGGGAAAAATGCCAAGTTCTTGGTGACTTGAAGAATAATCCTTCAATTTAATAAAGTACAACATTTTTTTGCTTAACTCATTATGCTTCAAGTAAAATTCTTTTTAAGACTGTTACACGGTACACTTAGAACCAGATTTAAAATCATAACATCCTAGATTTGTGTAGACCAATCTGGTGTCTATTAGCACATGCCTCTTGAGGCTATGTAGCCCTACTGGCAAGGGCAGCACTGAATGTTCCAGGGCCCAGTCATGGGTTGAGCAGTAGGTTCATCTTCATTCAAAGACAATATGACCTTTTTAAATCAGATGTAAGGGGAAAGTTGGGAGCTTCTGTGTTTTGGCTATTTCTGCAAGTGACCCCATCAACATGTGGCCTCTTCCTGAATGGATAATGAATCCTACCCCAAGACAGTTGTGAGGGTAAAATGGACCAGTCCATGTGTGAGCCTATTGTTTGCTGCCCCACGTGTTAACTTGTCTTGTTCATATTCTTCTTTTATTGTGATACAATATACATGCCATCAAATTTTACCATTTTAACCATTTTTAGTATATATATATTTATATATTTATATATTTATTATATAAAATTTTACCATTTTTATGTGTGTAATCCAGTGATGTTGATTACATTTTTTCCTCAAAAGATTTTATTTCTTTATTTTATTTTATGGAAAGAGAATGAGAGAGAGTGAGAGTGTACACACAAGGGGAGGGGAGGGGCAGAGGGAGAGGTAGAGAGAGAGAATCTCAAGGAGACTCCATGTACACACAAGAGTGTACACACAAGGGGAGGGGAGAGGGAGAGGGAGAGGGAGAGAATCTCAAGGAAACTCCATGCTGAGCTTGGAGCCCAACTCAGGGCTCAATCTCATGACTGAGATTATGACCAAGAGCTGAAACCAAGAATCAGATGCTGGACTGAGCCACCCAGGTGCCCCAACTACACTGATATTGTTGACCAATCATCACCACTACCCATCTCAAGAACTTTTTCATCTTCCTAAACAGAAATTTGTACCCTCTCCCTAGCCCCAGGCAACCACCCTTTACTTTCAGTCTCTATAAAATTGCCTTTTTTGGAAACTCATATAAATAGAAGCATACCATATTTGGCCTTTTGTGTCTAGTGTCTTTAACTGAGCATAATATTTTCAAGGTTCATCTATGTTGTAACATGTATTAGACTTTCTTTCCTTTTCAAGGCTGAATAATATTCCATTGTATGGGTATATTGTATTTTGTTTATCCATTCATCTGTTCATGGACATTTGGGTTACATTCTTAAATGGTTGCATATGGATGACTAGAAAACTTACATTGGATCCTCTGGAGTAAAGCCCTCAATCTTAGTATATTGTATTTGCTGTATTCCCTCCCCACTATTATGGTCCACTATGAGTAGAGTACATTTCACCACTCCAAAGATTTTGGGCTTTACCATGTGACTTGCTTTGGCCAAATAAATCTGTTCAGAAGTTTCAGTGTCCCTTTCTGAACCAAGGCCTCAAGAGATAGCGCATGTTTCTGTTGGCCATTTTGGGCTTAGGAAAAAAAATATATAAAACATGACCTATAAAACCACTGGTCCCTTAAGTAGGAGACACATGGAACAGACCTGAACTAACTCATAGCCTGGAGCTAAGGCCAGGCAATCCCAGCAAATTCCAGCACAATCACAGATAATCCACGGACCTGTGAGTCAGAAATATATGATTATTCTTTTAAGCCACTGAGTTTGGGATTCTTACATAGATTTGTTTCAGCAATAGGTGACTAATTCAGGCCTTGGTGAGAGAAGGATGAAGCTTGTCTCCCATAACTCCAGGGCTCACTGTAAGTTGTGGGTGGGTAGAATTCTCTCCAGGAAAATTTCTTCCTGATCTTGACCCAGCTCAGGACAACCTGACTCTTCCCTGCCCTCAGAGGCAAATGTGACACTTTGGGATGAGATGGGTGCTGGAAGGCCATGTTCTTTCCTAGCTGTTTCCTCAATTATTGAGGCTCTTGTGGGGATGGTAATCAGGCTATTTATATTTCAAGGTAGACCTTTCCATTGGCTTCTGCTCCTCCAAAGGCTCTACTCTTCCACTTACCCTGAGCTGAATATTCATCATATGTGAGGCTCTTTTCAGTTTTCTTCCAGATTCTCCATCCTTCAACTCATGGCCTTCAAGCTTGTCTTTTTTTTTAAGGTGGCATTGCCTTTAAGGCCACTGTTAAGAGGTCTTCCCAGATAGATATTGGTGGAACAAAGTCATCCAAAGTATCAAACAGGGGGCATGCTGAGGTGATGTCTGGCAGGGGATAAAATTTCCTTCTATTGCTCCCTGACTGCTGCTTACATAGGGCTGTGTCATGATTCCATATTATGTATTGAACATGAGTGAAACAAACTCACTGCTTGGAAAACATTTCAGATGAAATAAACATATCTAATTCAAAATATGAACTCTGTAGGCTAGAGTTTGTTTGTTATTATTATGGTGGGAAAAAATGAGTTGCTAAACTATTACTTTAAAAATTGTCACACACTTTACTCATTCCCACCCCAAAACCTTTCCTTCCTCTTCTTGCCATCTCTGCCCACTTTTCTAGTCCCACTGGCATGCAAATGTATTGTTCCTGAAATATTGTTTGCTGGAGACATGAATTATGAATTGATTTGAGCAGTTGATAGTATGGTCTTGAAAACATAGTCCTGTAAATTGATAAAAATAGACACTGCTTAAAACTAAAGAGTTCAGGGGTAAGGTTTGAGCTTCATCATAAACAAAACTGCCTTTGGATTTTTGCCTAAAAATTTTGATTGGCTCCCTTTAAATAAAGTAAAAGACTATTTTAACACTTGTGCTAAAAATAATCACCATAATATTGTCTAAAAAAGAGTTGAAATATGCATCATTTTCTATACGAGTTAGGAAGCCCATCCCTGGAAGTTTTGCTTTACCTTTGGTTCTGACAACATTATCTGATAACTTGAGGTTAGCTGACATTGTGTTTTTAGAGATTGCCTGTCTGGGTTGTTTTAAGGGTGAAATAAGTTCAACATTAGTATCCATTTTTCTTGAGATAAGGGAGAGAAAAGAAAATGACATCACCTTTTGGTGACATCATGCAAAAATCAACTTTCATTTTGAATTGGTTCTTGAAAAAGCCTGCCTTCACTTAGAAGAATCTTAGAAAAAAAAACTCTGAGTAACATTGTATAAAAAGCAAGTTGAGAAATTCAGGACCAGAATATGGTATTAGTCAATGTGCAAATGTGGTTTGTTTAGACGACTCTGTTGTTTAGGACACACACACACACACACACACACACGCATATGCACACACACACACACATCACTGAGCTGCCAAGTATATGTTGCCTTTTTTATTTTGCAGCTTTGGATAGTTGATGCTTCAGTTTTGCTGGAAATTCTGAGGGCTTAGTTTGGGATAAATAATAATCATTTAGTGCATTAATCTTACATTCTCAAAAAATGCCATTTTGTTTCCTAGGGACAAGACTGTCAAATCAAATTTACTCATGGGCCAGTTTCCCCTCATGAAAATCCTGTTGGGCTAAACTAGTATTTCACACACAAAAAATATGCCAACTAAAGTAAAGCTGTTGACAATGAGCTTGTGTCATTGAATGATGACCTTCTGCAGGCTAAAGCTGGCCCACAGGCTCAATGTTTGACATTTATACTCTAGACTATTTCAGGTTTACTTCTCCTAATAATCAGCATAATACTGTTTCTAGGCTTTTAGGCATAGAAGGGATTTTGAGATCCCATTTATTGATGATGTGGGACAGAATCCTTTTCTCTGCAGTGGGACATTTTGTACGTATGTGATACAAATGACAATATGGATCCTGTTCAATGACACTTTTGGAGAAATGGCAAAAGGAAATAAGTTTAATGTGGAGGATAAGAAATTGAAGTTGGATACAAAGAAGTTCCTGATAGAACAAGTAAAAGGCATGAGAAATGGCTACGAGTGTCGACTTGCGAATCTCTCCCTCTCTCTCCTTTCATGGTTGCATTTTTGTTGATGCAGTTTGTTAATGCATATTACATAATGATAATTTTTGCATCTTCTTTTTCTTTTTCTTCAGATTATGTCAGTTCATGGTAATGTGGACCGAAGAAGGTATAATGGTGAGTAAAAACTTAACCCGAGTGAATGCAACTTGATCCAATGATTGGGTTTGGCCCTTAACCTTGTCAGACATGGTTCCAATACAAAGGAGTTGATTAAAAATACACAGATCACAAGAGACTGATGTGTAAATGGAATGTCAATGCATTACATTCTGGTAGGAAATAGTCTCTGGTGAACAGAATGATCCTCTCCTCCATCCAAGGTACTCACTACCTAGAGCCTGAACCAAATGTCATCTTGACATACACTCACTCCTTTTCCATTCCTAAACAGATCTCTTTTATCCAGGTGTCATACAATCCCACACATAGCCCCTAAGTCTTAGGGGAGCTGGTTGAGACCAGATCTTGGGATTCTGATTAGTCTAATCTTATTATTTCTGCCCTAGTTTGAAAAGAGTCTGGCCCAAATCAATTTGGTCCAGTGAGAAACAAAAAGAAATTTTCTGAAAGCTTTTGGAAAAGCAACTGTCTTGTTATGAAACATGGTTACAGGAAGGCAGCCTTTTACTGGATTTAAATGAGTAGACATTTAGCCCTAGTTGCTATAGGGGTCATCCTAGAGCCATGAAGGGAATTGGCCTCTAGGATGAAACTGACAGTGTTGGTGTCAAAATGGAATGATGGAAGTAATCTGTGTCCTTGATGAGCTCCTTGGCCAGTTAACGCTAAAGCCTCTTCTACAGCTGGAATTGAGTTTTGGTTGCCCATATACTTTATTATTGTTACAGATAGTTTGGGTTGAGTTTTCAATTTCATGCAGCTTAAAAACCCTAACAGTTACAAGGTTTGTTGCCGGAAATGGGCTCCATCAGGTAACAAATTGTAAGCTATGGAACTGGCTGAATGGAGGAGGTAAGTCAGAAGGAATCTTGTGTTTTTCAATTATTGACATGCCCGAGTAAGATATTTGTCATTTTCCAATAAGTAATGTATCTTCCAGAGCTGTAGCATGAAAGAATTTTGTAGAAAAATTTCCAGGGATTGATGACTTCTTACACCTTCCAATAAGATCTTAGAAGAATAAAATAAGACTCAATGCTTATCTTGGATGTTGTCATTGGAAGAAAATGGAGTCTCTTCTAGAAAGAAGCACTGTGGGATGCTAGATTGGTTGACTCGGGAACTCCCTTCACTACCAGAATAAGGACCTAATCCGCAGTTCGAGCAACTGCCAAGAAATGCCAGCTCATCCCACCAGAGTCATAGGCAACCCACAGACTGTGAGCAAGAAATAAATGCATGTAGGTTTATTGCATCTGAGGCTTGTGAGTTACACAGAACTATTGTAGCAATAGCTGACTTATGTAGTGGGAATGAAAGATAGAGGAGATGAAGTAGTCTCTTAGAACCTGAAAAAGTTACAGATTACCCCCACATTACTTTTAAGAATAGAAGCAGCCTAAACATATTGGGGCCATTATGGGAGGAAGTAAGGTTTCGTTTTAGGGAGCATTTCCCCTTTCTATGAGAAGCAGGAGATATGATGACCTTGGAGTCACCTGTCAAGTTCTCTAGATATCCATTTGGATGACCAAATAATGAAATGGAATGCAGTGGAAGGAAGAAAGGAAAAAAAATGGGAGGGAGGGCCCTGAGCTGTCTCTGTCTTTGCTAACAGGGCCAACAACCAGAACAAGGAGGGGTTGTCTTTAGAAATGACATACGGCTAGGTAGGTTTTGAAAAATTAAAAATGGGAAAGGATTTCTAGTGTTTCCAGCTTACTAAGGTATAAAAACAAGAACCGATTTGCAAAGATGTGGGCAGTAGCAGAATGGATAGTGGAGGCTGATTAGGTATGTTTGCTTAGGGCAACTCATTAAAAGCACCAACTACCGTACTGAAATCACTATAATTTCCACTGCCTCCCACCATTACCACTTAATCAGCTTCAGAGCGAAAGTCAGTTTATTCTTCAGAAAGGCCCTCTCCTAAAGTGTGTGGTTCCCTTTTCTTGCTTTGTAAAAACACACCGGGGGTCATTCAGTTGCTTTTGGATGGGATGCATAACAATACCTCTCTTTAGCATTGAGGCAGGAGAGTCAAGATTGACATTGCACTTCTCTTCCTGACACTTCTTGGCCTTTATCTTTCTTCTAGTCAACAACATACCATTACAGATGAGGTAAGACACCATGTGCTCATCCTCTGTGTGCATTTAAAATGTGGATTCAGCAAGTTCATCTCTTCTCTCTGCTTTGACGATGGGGAAGGGAAGGCTGCTTTGATCTTCAAAAATTATGACTGTAAATAGTGCCTATTCAAATATTGGCTCAAGATTAAAACAGTGATTGCTTTTGAGTTGTTCTTAGAATCTTCTATTTCCAAAGCCCCCTTTCTGCCTTTGGGTGTGTAAGCTGCTGACCAAGTTCAAATTTCCACATTTTATCTATATATCTGAAGTGTGTTCGACACACAGATGCTGGATAGTTTGTGTTTTAGTGTTTTTTCCTATCATGAAGGTAAGGCACGCTTCTTATAAAAGTGTACTGTACACAGAAAAAGAGTAAATAAGGAAGAAGTAAAAGCCTATAAACACACCACTCAACAATACTGCTAGCACCCAGATCTCTATAGTTTTATAAATATGAGTATATGTAAATCTCATATATGTATATATATTTTTATATAAATTATCATTATATTTGCTGTACAGTTTTGAGTTTTCCTTTTCTGAATAAGCTATCATCTTGTGAACTAGATGGTGCTCAGTTCAGTGTGTCTGTTGTATACATGGTGAGATCTATTATTTTTGCTATGGGTGCTTTGTTCAAAGAGCTTTCTGTGGCCAGGATTTTTATTCTGGTTTCATACTGTGTGGAGATGGGCTCTCTGGTGTGTGTGAACAAGGATCTTGCATTTGCTTCTCTTGCCAGAGAGAAGGACAGCTACGGTTTTAGGTTTACCTCCAAGACGGATATGTCTTTGGCCATAAAATTAAATGCTAGTATACATCCAAGGACAAAAAATAAGTAGTAGAAACTGCTTCCTTCAGTGAATGCTATTGATAAGAGGTTAGTGTGAGGCACAGTTCTTCATCTCCTTCCACCTCCCAGTTCTCCAGCGCCTCAAGTCTCAAGACTCACACTCTCTGTGTGCCCACTTCCTCTCTGTACATCTCATCTGTAAATGGTTTTGGTGCCACTCCTCACCTTCCTATCATTTAGCCATTGCAAACACTTTCTGCAACACATTGGAACGTGAGTAATTATGGGTACTTCTAGATTGGTAGATAGATGCTTAATTCCCAGGTAACCAAAAAGGTAGGTATAATGGTTTCTGCATTGTTTATGTGTTTTCTCAGTTGGAAGTTGATACAAAATAGTGCACCAGGATTGAGCAAGTGGTATAGTTCTGGTGTTGTTACTTAGTAGTAACTAAGTAAGCAAGTTATTCAAATCTCTTGGACTTCTACTTTCTGCCTTGCAAAATGGAACAAGTGAGAAAGTTGCCTCCTAAGGGACATTTAATTTTAGCCATTGTACTTGGCTTCCACTATGCCACCTATGCCTTTATTATTTCCTTTCATTTCCCTGGCCCTTTCCCCCATAGCAGTTTATCTTAAGCAATATCTTGTCACTTTTTTTTTTGTCCTTGGATGTATACTAGTGACTCAGACTAACCCAGAGTGACTGCAATATCCCCCAAATAAAGTCAGAAAATCTCATTGAACCTATGTTCAAAATACAACCAGATTATGGCTACTTCTTCCCACTGTTACCACTCTGGTCTGTGCCACCACCATCCCCTGCCTGGATCATTACAGCATCCTCCTATTAGTTTTCTTGCTTCTAATCTCAGGTATTCTCAGCAACAGCGACCAGACTCAGTCATCCTGTTACAACTACTGGGCTTAAGATCTTCCAAAGCCCCTTGCCTCTCATCTCACTTATCAACAAGTGAGAGTTAAAGAAAGCTCTTACAGTGTCCTACAAAGCCTCACACAATATGGATACCAGGTCATCTTTGGATCCTCTCCCCATTGCTTACTAGGTTCCACATACACTCATCTCCCTCCTCTTCCTCTAATCAGATGAGATTGAAAGGTTTGATGAGATTGAGATGTTTGAAAGGTTATTCCACCAGATATCCACAAACAACTACCTCACTTCTTTCAATCATTTGTTCAAATGTAATTTTCTCAATAAAGCCTACTCACATTTAAAATTGAAAAAAAGGGGCGCCTGGGTGGCTCAGTGGGTTAAAGCCTTTGCCTTCGGCTCAGGTCATGATCCCAGGGTCCTGGGATGGAGCCCCATATCAGGCTGTCTGCTCAGCAGGGAGCCTGCCTCCTCCTCTCTCTCTTTCTCTCTGCCTGCCTCTCTGCCTGCTGACTTGTGATCTCTATCTGTCAAATAAATAAATTAAAAAAAAATAAATAAAATTGAAAAAAAAATTAAATGCTAGGTAGCCAGGCTTCCAACATGTATTAATTCTACACCACATGCAGAACATGCTACTAATTGTTCTAGAGGTTTCGGTGCAGATAGAAAAACACAGCCCTCAAGTGACCAGCAGTTTATGTAACAGTTGCTAAGGACAGAATGGTTTATGGGGGCATCTGGCACTGGTTGCTTTTGCAGGAAGATGAACAGAAGAGAATGGTCAAGCCCTAGGGTTTCGGCCTCAGAGCAAGAAACGTGACACTCACAGGCACAGAGGCTGAAAAAGCCTTTACAAATGTAAGGAATGGCAAACAGCTTTGCTTGGCAACAGCAAAGGAGCCATGCAGGGGAGAACAGACTGGAGGCTGATCGGTTTGGAAGGCCTGGACACCGGGCAAACAACCCTGAACTCGACAACACAGACGGGAAGGGTCCCCAGTAGGTTTCCCAGCAGGGGAGTGACATAAAGACAGGGACAGTTAAAGCGGGTTATTTTTTTGCCTGGGTGCTTATGCAGTTCCCATTATCCAGTGTGATCATCCTAAGAGCGTACTCGTGAGGCTCCGCCCCGTCGGAGTCTGGCCATTGAAGTGTGTGCAGCTTGTGCAGCCAGTATCGCATCCTGTCCCACTGGGAAGATCCAAAGTGGGCCAATGCCGGCCCCTTGAAATAATTTGTTCCCACTGCTGTCCACATACAGCACCAAAAAGAGCAATTTATTGGCATTATGGGTAATTCTCATACTGCCAACAGAATGTATTAAACTAACCAGATTGTAGGAGAGGACAAGGGGTGATTATTTTCCAACTACAAATCCAATTTGAGAAGGAGTACTTGTCTTACTTTACTCTCTAAAGCTAGCACAAGTTTTTACCATGTATGATGCATGCTCCAGCTCCCATGTATTGCTGGTGGGATGCAAAATGGACCCATGAAGAATTTGGTCGTGTCTAACAAGCTTACATATGCATTTACTCTTTTAATTATTAATCCCACTTCTACAAATCTGTCCCAAAGATATAATGGCAAAGACTATAGGAAGATGTATGCCAGGTTATTCATCACAATACATCACAGCAAAAGATTGGAAACAACCTACATCCCATCGATGGGAGATTGAAAAGTTGTCGTACATCTACGCAAAGGAGTACTAGGTGGCTATAAAAAGGAATGAGTTATATCTCTATATATTGCTAGGAGTAGTGTCCAGCACATATTATTATGTTAAAAATGCAGAGTGGAGAAAAGTGTATGTTTATTAAAGAAAGGAGGTTATGAATTTATATGTAGTCATATATAATACATATATTTACTTTTATTAAAAAGGAAGAATAACCCTAAAGCTAAAAATTTTAAGAAAGAGGTTACCAATGGGGAAGGAGTCAGGAAACAAGGAAACAAGATGAAAGGGAGGGGATAGAAGTGGGACTTCTCTGAATATACCTTGTTTTGTCGATTTGAATTTGGAAACATGTAATTATTTTATGTAATTATAATATAAAATTAAATTTAAAAAGCAATCCTTAATAATAAAAAGAAACAATGTGAAGCATCAGAAACAAACTATGTAACAAGTTTTTGGATAACCATACAAAGGGGAACTGTTCTGTGTGATTTCGATTAAACATAGTAATTTGACTTGATCTTCCCAGATGGATATATGCTAAAGACCAAAGGAACTATAAAAATATCTCAGCCATGTTGGTGTTCTAATTTTGACATTGTTGTGTGTAAGTGTGGGATAGAGCCAATGAATATTTGTGTTGGAGGTGGTATTTAGAATCAGTATTTTTGGAATGGAAAAAAGGAGCTACAGATATAATATAGGTGAGATTAAGTAAAAAAACATATTTTTGAATTTGAAATGGAAATATTAGTATAAACTCATGCTGTTTTTCATCTTAAAAAAATCTATTTTCTAGTTTTGAACACTGAAAAGATCTAAAAACAATGATCAGCCCAGTAGCAATGAAAATCCTTGGTAGCCAGGTTATGTTCTTTAAGTACCATTTTCCATCAGAAGACACCAGGAGTCCTTGAAAAAATAGCTGATACCAGAACTGGGGCAGAAAACGTACAAGATAAGCCCAGTATGTCCTGTTCTAGTAGGAATCAAGGAAATTTTCCATAATCACTGTGTGCCTCTTAAAAGGACACAAAAGCCACTTGAAGAGGGACAATTTGATCATCATTAAGAATTACAATTGCAATAGATTGAAACATTTATATATCCATGTGCTCATGCTGATTTAAAAAAAAATAAAGGTCATTGGTCACTTTTGGATCTCTTTTGGATATGTTAGAGAAGCAACAGATATTTTGAAAACCAGAACTTAATGGGGAAAAAATCCTGCTTTTGTCTTGTCTTCTTGACATGAAAGGCACATCATGATAATCAAATAATTGATAAGGGCAAGTTCCTCCTTAGAGAAGTATCTTAGCTAGTAATTGAAGGAGGAATGATAGAATTATAAGACAACTATTCTGCAACCTCCAATGAAATATTGACAGTGATCATTAATGACCACTAACAATGCAAAAAGAGAGAACACCAGCCTTTTTTGGCCTTCTAATGGATGACTGCAACACCATCTACTACAGATTATTGTCAAAAGAATTGAAACGGAAAATCATCAAGACCAGCTTTAATTACCAATTTACTGTAAATACAGGAAACAGAGGAACATTTGCAGGAAATATTGGGGACAGGTAAACAATAGCGTGATATACAATGAGCAAAATCTAGACTGCGGAGAATAACATGGTACCCACTACTTAGTAATTCAACAAAAAATATTGCAAGAAAGAAAGATTGGAGAACTGAAAGAGATTTAAAAGAAGGAAACCAATTGCTTCATATAGAACTCATTTGGATTCTGGTTCCACGAATGCACTGCAAAAAGACAAATATGAGACAACCAGAGAAATCTGAATATTGACTATCTGAGGATATCAAGAAATTGTTGTTAATTTTTACACATGCTATTGGCAGCATCTTTTCTTCAGGTAAACACTGAGATACTTGTGAATGACATGATAAAAAAAATCTTGGCAGCAGTCAGTTAAGTGTCCAACTCTTGGTTTCCACTCAGGTCAGGATCTCAGGGTCATGAGATCGAGCCCTGCACCAGGCTTTGCTCTCAGCGGGGAGCCTGCTAGAGATTCTCTCTCCCTCTCCCTATGCCCCTACTCCTACTCACATGTTCTCTCTCTCTCAAAAATAAATAAATAAGTATTTTTTTTAAATCTTGGATTTATTTCAGTGTAAGAGAATATCATGGAATGGAGAGGACAGTGAGTGAGGCAGGGGATGCAATAAGATAGACCATGGCTTAATAGTTGAAGTTTGGTGATGTGATGACTACAGGCATCAAGAAATCATGATAAGCAGACTTAATTCTCTCAAACAAATATAAAGACTAGAACACAGAGGAAAAAAGCAACGTCTGCATTTCTTCGGAGTTTACTAATCTGCTCTTCAAAGTTTATGAGTAATCGTTAAGGATTCTAAGACTCTCTCCTGATGTCAAAAATACCATTAATTTCATTTCTTTGGCTCTATTAGAATAATCAATTAGACCCGAGAACTTCCATAAATAATTTGAATTTTACCCCAGTATTTGTGATGAATTAGACAGTCCTAAATGTATGGGCTTGCTAGAAATGGTGACATTTCTGCTTGTAATACTTAGGCACACATCATCTCTAATATCAGAGTGAGAGTGCAAGGTGATAGTAGGCTAGGTTTTAGGTAAGTCTATCTGCTGTGGACTGTGTGCTTCATTTCTCAGTAAGTCTTGCTGGGTGTTAGCACAAACACTGCTCATTTATCATCTTTACTAAGCAAAACTTTTCTGTACAGATGGCACACAAGTCTACACTTTTATCCCTGACTTTCCTGGTACCTTTGACCCCACCAGAAATCTTTTCCTTGACTGCCTTACTGTCATCTCGAAGAGAATCTACCAATTCCCTTATTCCTCCTGAAGTGCTTCTCTCTTGACAAAGCCTAGCACTTGATGACCTCAGTCCCAGGAAATATTCTTTCTGTTTGCCTTTCTTTGCCTATGACTACAGGTCATCTGGGCAAACTGTTTACAGTTTCAGATACCACCAGCCACTACTGAAAAAGAAGAAAAATAGAACTCTCTTTCTTTTGAACTCTGTGGAGATACAGATATTTTAAACTCCGGAAGACAGGAAAGGAGGGCCTCACTGAAACATTTTACCTTCATTGTCATAGTGGTTTCTACTTTTCATTCTTATTTCAGGGCAGCTGCTGGATTGATTTCAATTGTGTCCAACTGAAGTATAATTTTATGGTAAGTCATGTCTGACTTATTTTTAGAATTTTATTAAATGGATGAGTAAAAATCACCAAAGCTTACTTGGGAGTTAGATAGTTTTGAATTTAATGTGATAACTTGTGCAATTAATAGATAAATCTGTGCCATCCTCCAAACAGAGACTAATTGAATTAATTTTGATACCCTTATTCTTCAGACTTCTTTGTTATGTGCAAGTGCATTAATAATAGACATTAATAATGCCTTGGATTTGTAAAGAAAGCATTGCCATATTCAAACCATCTATGTTGATGATATCTCATTTTAGAAGGTGGGCAAAGCAAGTATTTGAGAAATTAAGAAATTTGATCCAAAGATGTCAGAAGACTTACCAAAGCTAGAAACAGAATCCAGAGTCAAGGAATGCTCTTTCTGCATCTCCCTCCCCACTTCTACCCCTACAAAAAAAAAAAAAAAAAAGGAGTATGTAGGCTTGAACTCTACTTCTTAAAGAATCAGCTTTTGGTTTTATTGTTTTTTTTTTTTTTAAGTTTGGGAATATACCCATTTGTTATCCCACCGTTCTTACGGAGTTTGGACACAGCTTAGTTGAATACTCTGCTCAAGCACAGTAGGTGTCAAATGGAGTTGTGGCCTCATCTGATGCTTGGGAACCTGTTACAAGCTCATTCAGCTTATAGACCGTTCCTCGCAGCTGTAGAATTAATAGAAACTTTCTTCTTTGATTCCAGTAAGAAACCTTCTTTCTAGTAGTGGTGCTCCTACTTCTTCTCCATCTTCTATGAACTCCCTCAATTACATAAGGCCCACCCCAAATAATCTCCATTTTTACTAATATAAAATCAACTGACTAGTAATTTAATGACAGGAGTGAAATCCCACACCCAAAGGCAGGAAGGTATTTAGGGCATATGGATGAGATATATGAGGCTAATCTTGGGGCCATCTTGGAACTCTGCCAACCACAATCTGTACACTGAACACTTCAAAAACATTGCTGTGAGATACTTAGAAAGAACTAAATAAATGGAGAGATAGCCTATATTCATGGGTTGGAAGGCTCAATATTGGTAAGATATCAATTCTTTCCAAATTGATTTATAGATTCAGTGTGACCCAAATTAAAATCCTACCAGGATTTTTGTAGTTGTTGATAAGCTAAAATTCAAATAGAAATGCAGAGGTCCTAGAATAGTCAAAACAGCTTTGAAAAAGATCAAAGTCTGAGTACTAACACTACTGAATTTCAAGACTACAGTTATCAAGACAGTGTGACATTGATATCAAGGTAGACAAATGGATCAATGGAATAGAATAGTGATTCAGGAGATGAACCTGCACATGTATAGACAACTATTTTTTATCTTTACCTTCATTAATCCCTTTTCCTTTTTTTAAAAAAAAGATTTTATTTATTTATTTGAAAGACAGAAATCACAAGTAGGCAGAGAGGCAGGCAGAAAGAGAGGAGGAAGCAGGCTCCCCGCTGAACAGAGAGCCCAACGTGGGGCTCGATCCCAGGACCCTGAGATCATGACCTGAGCTGAAGGCAGAAGCTTAAGCCACTGAGCCACCCAGGTGCCCCTAGTCCCTTTTCTAATGCTCTTCTTTTCCTTATGCAGTGTTTCTGACCTATATAATTTTCCTTCTTTCCAAAGAATTCTTTAATATTTCTTGGGAGGATTTTATTGATTTTCCTATATTGTTCTTTTGTTTCTAGTTTCACTGATTTCTGATCTTAAATTTATTGTTTCCTTCCTTCTGTTTCTTTGGATTTAATTCTTTTTCTTGTTTCTTAAGCTTGAAGCTTGGATCATTAATTTGAGACCCATCTTCTTATAGGCATTTTAATGTTGTAAATGTCCTTGTAAACACTGCCTTAGCTGCATACCACACATTCTGATATGTCATCTTGCATTTTCCTTCAACTCAAAATGTTCTCTACCCATGAGTTATTTTGGAGTGTGTCATTTATGAGGTTATTCACTTCTAGTTCAGTTCCATTTTGGTCAGGTAACATACTTTGTACAGTTTCACTTGATTATATTTTGTTAAGCTTTGTTTTTTCACCAAGATGTGGTTTATGTTGATGAATGTTCCAGGTGTACTTGAAAATAATGTGTATTTTGCTGTTGTTGGCTGAAGTGCCCTAGAAATGTCAATTAGGTCATGTTGAATGACCTGTTCAGGTCTTCTATATTTGTATTAGCCAGCTCGGTCTGGTGTAACAAAATATCATGGACCAGGTGCCTTAAAGAACAGAAATTTATTTCTCACAGTTCTGGAGGCTGGGAAGTCAAAACATCAAGATGCCAGCTGATTCAGTTCCTGGTGAGGAAGGGCTTTCTTCCTGTCTTATAGATGTCCCCCTTCTCATTGAGTGTTCACGTGGTCTTCCCTTAGTGTATGTGGAGAGAGGCAGAGAGAGGTTTCTCTCGTTCCCTTCCATAGGGCCTTCGATGATGGTAAGAACTCCATCTTTATGAACTCATTTAACCTTAATTACCTCCTGAAAGCTCCATCTCCAAATGTAGTCATGTTGGGAATTAGGGCTTCAACATATAGATTTCAGGGGTATACAAATCAGGCCCTAGCAACGTCCTTGCTAATATTCTAATGATTCTATCCATTACCAAGAGACAGATGTTGAAAACTATGACTATAACTGTGAATTTGTTTATTGCCACTTTCTGATCTGTTTTTGCTTCATGTACTTAAAACTGTCTTAATAGTGTTTTCATTTTTAGGACTGTTATGTCTCATTGGTGAACTGACTTTCTTATAATAAGGTAATGTCCCTGTTGACCCTTGGTAATTGACTTTGTTCTGAAGTTTTTTTTTTTAATTAACATAATTACTTCAACTTTTTTTTATTGGTTTGCGTGGTATATCTGGTACTTTGTTAGTTCCTTCCGTTTTTAATCCTCTGTTTCCCGATCCCTGCCTACTTTCTTTTGCATGATTTGAATTCCCTTAGTATTCTATTTTAATTTATGTGTTTTATGGCTACATATGTTTGCATTAATTTTTATGGTTGTTCTAGGATATAGAACCATGCAACTTAGAGCTAATATCTCACTTCTTCAATAGAATGTGGAAACCTTACAGCCATATATGTCTCCTTAGCCTTCTTTTCTATGTTGTAGTTATCATATTGATTACATCTGCACGTGTTGAAAACTCTACCATTGTTATAATTTTTACTTTTATACTCATATACACTTTAAATAATGTACAAAAAGAAAAATAGTATCTTATAACTACCTTGGTATCTATGATTGCTGTTGCTCCTCCTTATTTCTGAAGTTCTAAGCTTTATCCATGTATCATTTTGCTTCTAAAAAACTTCCCTTAACATTATTTTAGAGCAGATCTGCTGGCAATGAATTCTCTATGTCTTCCTTCATCTGAGCCTCTTTATTTTGCTTCATTTTGAAGGATTATATTTGCTTTGTATAGAATACTGGGTTGACATGTTTTCTTTCAGCACTTTAAAATGTTCCACTGTCTTAGAGCCTTAGTGTTTCTGATGAGAAATCTGTGGTAATTCAAATCATCATTGTCCTATATGCAATGCATCATTTTTTTTCCTGGCTGCTTTCAAGATTGTTTTCTTTGTTTTGGTTTTCAAAAGCTTCATTATTGTGTCTCTGGTGTGATGTTCTTTGTATTTTTTGTATTTTTATTTTTTTTAAAGATTTTATTTATTTATTTGACAGACAGAGATCACAAGTAGGCAGAGGCAGGCAGAGAGAGAGGAGGAAGCAGGCTCCTCACTGAGCAGAGAGCCCAATGCGGGGCTCGATCCCAGGACCCTGGGATCATGACCTGAGCCGAAGGCAGAGGCTTTAACCCACTGAGCCACCCAGGTGCCACTGTATTTTTTTAAATCCTTTTTAGGGTTGATGAATTTCTTGATTCTGTAAATTTATGTATTTTATCAAATTTTTAACATTTTGGGAAATTATTTCTGCAGTTTTTTTCTGCACCAATTTCTTTATTATCTTCTTCTGAGACTCATTGATATAGATGTGAAAATTTTTGATATTGTCCCATAGGTTCCTGAGTCTCTCTTTACTTTTTAAAGTCTCTTTCTTCCTGTTCTTTAGATTGGATAATTTCTATTGACTCATCTTCAAGTTCTCTGTCTTTTTCTTCATTTGTCTCTATTCTGTTATTGCACCCCATTAGTGAATTTTTTAAGACATTGTATTTTCTGTTCTAAAGTTTCTATATCCCTCTTGTCAACTTCTATTTTTCCATTCATGTTAAATATGTTTTACCTTTTCATCAAGGACCACAGTTATAAATAGCTCCCTTAAAGTCTTTGATAATTTCAACATCTAAGTCATCTTGGGGTTAGCTTTCATTTGTTGCCATTTTCCTTGGAAATGGGCCATATCTTCTTACCTATTTGTATATTGAGTAATTTTAGAAAATATCCTGAACATTTTGATATTATATGGTGAAACTCTGAATCTTTTGAGACTCATCTGGAAAACATTGATATGTGTGTGTGTGTGTGTGTGTGTGTGTGCACAGGCGCACATGTATTTTGTGTGAATTAATGCACAGAGTTAAGAAAACATCTTCTCCAGCTCCCTTTTCTCTGGGATTCTTCTACCTCACCCCACTTCCCCCATCAACTTGCAGAGATTGCTTTTCTTGATCCTAGAGCTAGAAGTATGGTGCTTCTCTTGGAGATTTTATTGCCTATGCAGCCATTGGCATAACTCCTAACCAGTGCCCATATTTGTGTCAAAGCCAAGAGAGAAAAGAGGGACACAACCTTGAGAAACTCACCCCTTCTATGGGTCACTTCATTGATTCCTCTCCCCAGTCTGCCTGCTTTAGTTTACTTTTCAGAATCTTCAGATGGTTACTTTTTGTATTATACTCAGAGTTTTTAGTTACAATTACAATCAATATGCTTATTCTATTTTGGCCAGAACTGGAAGTCTCTCCCACTTCACTTTTAGGAAAAAAATAAGGCTTCATATTGTCTCTATAGTACCTTTTTTAGAAGATTTTATTTATTTGACAGACAGAGATCACAAGTAGGCAGAGAGGCAGGCAGAGAGAGGAGGAAGCAAGCTCCCCACTGAGCAGAGTGGGCTCTATACTATCTTGTCAGATTCTAGGCCAAACATAAGCCCTTTTTAAACAAGTCATAATAGCCATGTGTCCACTAGGAGGCAGCACTAACAAACCCTGCTTACCCAGGGCCTCTGCAGCCTCAAGAAAGTGGATGTAATCTTGGCAGCCTGTGGCTTCAGATTTCTACAAAGAGAAACACTAGGGCCTCAAACTCCTCCTCTGCACTCTACTCCATTCTTACTTTTTCCTTGTGGTTTCTGGGTGGCCGGGGTGTTTACTGGTTGCAAGTTATCTCATTCTAGGTCTGCCACCAATGCTGTTGCCTTGTCCCCCTGTAGTAATATCCGTAGCAGTTACCATTCCCAGTGCTTGTTCAACTGGCCATGGTTGCTTGGGTGGAAGATGTCTTCTCTCCCTGATAGTATTTACAATTTGTTCATTAGACTCCCAAAGCTGACTCTCAATATTTTCAAAGCTGTTTCTCTACATATTAGGTTGGAAACTGTGGGAGTCATTAGTTTCTGATCATCAAATTATTTCTGGCTCTTCAATTTCTCAGCACTTAGTATAGTCACTTTCTTGTCCCTCTTGTAGCTGGGTCAGGTCATGTGATTCATCTTTGCTTATAAACTCAGTTGGAAGTGATAAATATCACGTTCCAGGCTGGAACATTCAATTTCCAATGTGAGTCCTCCTAGAGTTCTGTTTTCCTTTGTCAAAGTGATTGATAACAATCCAGGTTGCATCTCCTCTATCAGTCTAGATCTCAGAGTGAGAACAAAATGGGACAGAGTCACATGAACACCTACAATGGCCATGTAACGTGAGTGAACATGAGTGAGGAGCAGATTTTTGTTGTTTTAAGACACTGCGATTTGGGGCTTATTTGTTAATGAACTTTTACCTAACCTAACCTAACTGATACAGAAACTGTATGAGAGGGACTACCTAAAATCATACTAAAAAGCATTCGCTCTTACCCATTGCAAATAAGGGTCTCATGGCAGAAACTTTTCATCTTGACTTGGTCCTAGCTAATTGTGAGTTCTCTGTCTATCCAGGCATTCCTCTTAGAACCTGAAGCTGTCTCTGTCTCCCTGGAGTTTCAATCTTGGTTTCCAGGACTTGACTGCCAGTCTTGACATTTATACCCAACATTCATTCCATGATACCAAGTGGATCTTCAGGCAGCCAGAACAAGTGGCAGCCTGCCACTGAGATCTGGAATTCAAGAGATGGGCTATAATTTACACTCCCCACTCTCTTCCATTCTACACTAACATTGTTTACTTTTTCCCCCTTCCTTTACTTTAGCTATTTCTTTACATTTTTTCTTATTTTTATACTTTTCTTCTTTATCTCCCTTTTATAACTTCCCACACTGAAGACATATGGTTACTTATTGTAATATTCTGATGCCCTTCTTTCACTTGGTGGCTTACCCTTTTCCTTATTTAGATTACTCTTGGTGTTCATTTCAGGACCCTTCTACTTTTATTAAAGTTAGTTCTGTGGGCTGTGACCCTTGTCTAATTCCCGCATCCCAGGCCTAATGAAGCAATATATTAAATCTCCTGGAATAAGAATATATATATATATATATATACATATATATATATATATATATAGAGAGAGAGAGAGAGAGAGAGAGTATGCTACACAATCATAACAGATAATCCTTATATAGCACTTATTATATACCACTTGTTATGTATGTACTTTTCTGACCTCATTAGGATCTGTTAACTCGTTCACAGGCCATGAAAGCTCCGTAGACATACATGGGTATTAGAATCTCTATTTTACAGATGAGGTAACAGGCCAAGAGTGTTAAATGATTTGATCAAGTCACACAGCTTGTAAGTGGCAGAGCCAGAATTAGAAACCAGGCTATCCGACTCCAGAGTTTATGTTTTAGCCATTAAATTCTCTTGCTTCTGTGTATATACAAAGGGTTTTAAACCATGAGTCAGTAAATCATGATCCTCAGGCCATTTATGATTTACTGCATGTTTATGTAAATAAAGTTTTATTGGAACACAGCCCTGTCCATGTGTTAAATATCATCTATGACAGCTTTCAAGTGATAAGGGCAGAGCTGAGTATTTGTGACAGAGATTGCATGACCCACAAAGACTGAATTATTTACTATCTGATCTCTGTTTCAGAGGATGAATAGGGATGCTCCAGACAAAGTGTTCCTGGCAAAGGGAATGACATGCAAGGAAGCATGGGGCATCAATTGCAGAGTTTTTCTGCACCTGCATCATAAATTTTTTAAGAGAAGAGACTCTTTTTATCATGGTGAGAACACCAAAAGTGCTCAATAAATTCTTGTTGAAAATATTTATCCAGTTTACTCATATTGTTACAACACTCATAAATGCATTAATGACTTCTGTACTTATTTTTTATGTTTCCTGGCTTTACCAACCCTGGCCCTATGGGGCAGGAACATGAGAGGGTAATGAGTAGTCCAGTGAACTGAGTATATTATGAATTCACATTACAGTCATTTAAATTACATTTATTCATCAAAGTATTTGTTGATAGGTTGTATAATTTGTGCTCAAATGTGGTTTGTAATGGGAAATAATCCTAGTGAATCTATGAAATACCAAAGTAAAATATTTGCCTATGAATTTCTGTTGCTAGTGGTAAGGGAGTTAGAACACGTACACATGTGCATGACCACACACACACACACACACACACACATAAACCTCACCTTTCCTGACAAACACCCAAGCCCATTTTAATAATGAGTGTTTCATTTAAGCCCTTTTCAAAAATGAACGTTTTACTAAAAATAATTTAAAATAGAAACAAGATCAGATGTCTCTGCCATAGTATCGTTCTTGCCTTAGAACTGAGGCCAGTCACCAGAGGGACTCACATTGCTTATTCAGTTCTCACAGTTGTTTATTGTTTGCAGCAGGAGAAAGGAATGGTTTTGTGTCATAATAACTTTACAAGACTTTGACACTCCATAAAAGGGGAAACTGTTGCCTAGAAGAATTTTTTAATACAGAAGGAAATGATTGCATGTAATAAAAAATTTTGAAATTTCATGTATATGTTAGATTGAAGTTTATAGGTAGAAAAGTGTTTGATCTCTCTGTTGGATAAATCATGCTTTTTTCTTTATCTGGTGAATAAAATAGTGCTTCCTTTCTATCTACTTCTACTGAATACCTGAGATAAATGATTCATTAGATAAAGTCTTAAGGTAATAAAATTTAAATAGATAATTCCATACTTCTTTAATTATTATCAATTTAGAATACTCTTATCTACACACTAGAATATCTTATTTATATGATATGTAAAAAGTATTATATAATATGTATGAATTTACTAATAAATTAATATACATGAATAGGAAAACAAACTACTAATTGGAAAAAATTGTTTTTAATATCCTAAGGATGCAGTAGCTTCTCTTTTTGTGTTTAAACACTATTGGATCATTTCTCTTAATGGTGTCATCTAATAATCTGAGATTTCTTATATAAGCATGTTAGTCATTTTCAGAAGTATATGATACCTCTAACTATATTACCTGTACAGACAAAAATTTAAATGGGGCATCTGTAAGAAACACCATGATCTGTCTCCAGGTACTGAATTTGTGTTTACTTACTGTAGCTTAATTAATTTAATATGCTAGATCTGTCTATTTTTTAAGATAAACATTTTTTTAGGCTACTATAAAGCAATTTAATGGGATGTATAGTGTTCTTTTCTTTTTTTATTTTTTAAAAAAGATTTTATTTAACAGACAGAGATCACAAGTAGGCAGAGAGGCAGACAGAGAGAGACGCGGGGGAGGGGGGGAAGCAGGCTCCCTGCCGAGCAGAGAGCCTGATGTGGGACTTGATCCCAGGACCCTGGGATCATGACCTGAGCTGAATGCAGAGGCTTAAACCACTGAGCCACCCAGGCACCCCTATAGTGTTCTTTTTGGCAGAAAATAGAAGTTGGAGAAACTAAAATTGTGTGAAAAATTTTTAGGGAACAATTTACACTATCACTTACTACTTTATTTTATTAGTCAACATGAATCTATTAAGCACCTACTATTTGCATTGGCATTGTGATAGGCCTAGGATTAGAGAGATAGAAGACACAGGACCTACCCTCAAGGAGCGTACCATATACTTAAGAGACAGGTAGATAGCTGTACAGTGGTAACAAAATATGATAAACCCATATCAAACAGGTAATGGGCTTATTGTGGGGCTTCAGATGAGGAGGTCTACTATACAATTAAGGTACAATATATAAGATAATATTAAACAACTAATAAAACATTAAATAATTAGAAATTAGAAGAACATTTCCCAAGTACTTAATGAGTCAAAGAAAAAATAAAAACTAATAAAAAAATTAAAATACTAAATTGAAATAAAAATTTAAAATTAGGAAAAATTGCTCAAGTTAGCAAAGAAAGATTGAGGATTAGTGAGTCAGTATCTAACTCAAGAAGTTTTTAATAAGAACAGCAGTATAAACCCAGTGAAAATACAAGTAAGGAAATAAAAGGCATAAGAATAAAACTTTTTAAAATGAAAACAAAGACACAAGAGTATTATCAACCAGTAGCTAGTTCTTTGAAAAGACTGGTCTAATAGAGAAGTCTCTGGCAATACTGGTCAAGAAAAAAGAAGACACAAGTAACTGTAAGAATGAAATAAAGGGGAGATCTACAAATAATGCAGAGACTGAAATATAAAAGTATTATGAAAAACCTTATGTCAATAATTTTGAAAACTTAGACGTGAGAAATTTCTAGGAAAATATCATACCAAGACTAATTCAATACAAAATTTAAAAACCTGACTGAGATTATAAAATTAAAGGAATTGAATCAGTAAGTAAAATTTTGTCTTTACTCCATGCACAAAAATATTTGACCAGGATTATTTTACAGAGTAATTTCTACAAAATACTCAAAGACCATATAACCCTTATCTTATACACACGTATCTAGGATATAGAAAAAGAAGGAACATAGACCACAGTTTTTTTTTTTCATGAGATTAATTTAAACAAGCTAAACAAACCTAACTTGGCCAAGTTAGCCTCATGAAATGATGGAATGAAAGGAGAGCTTAATATTAGCACCTCTATTAATGTATTAAGTTGAGCCATATGAAATTTCCCCCCCTTTTTAAAAAAAGATTTTATTCATTTATCTAAGAGTGAGAAAGATAGAACATGAGTGGGGGATGGCAAGGAGGGGTAGAGGGAGAGGGAGAAGCAGGCTTCCCGCTGAACAGGAACCTGATGCAAGACTCCATCCCAAGACCCTGGGATCAGGACCTGAGCCAAAGGCAGATGATTAACTGACTGAGCCACCCAGGTGCCCTGAAATTGCCTTTTTCATCATTACAACAAGTCATATATCAGCAATTTCATACTCAACCTAATAATCCCCCACACTAGTGGACTAAAGAAGAAAAGCAACTTGATAGTCTCAACAGTTAAAGAAAAAAGGCTTATGTTGAACATCAAACTTAGTGGTGATGTATCATAAGCATTGCCTTTGAAATCAAGAAAGAGACAAACAGCCATTACCACTTCTGTTGGGGATTGCCCTAATATATATTGATTGGGAAAAAACCCAAAAGACACAAATTGCACAGATTGCACAATATATATTTTTTCTATATAAGTAGTCCAAGAGAATCTATAAATTTTGTGAAGACTAATTTAACTATGTGGCTTGAAATGAGATCATCATGCAAAAACTGAGTTTTTACAAATCAAAAGTAAACAACCTACAAAACAGTGATGACAAACATAAAATATCTAGGGAAAAACATCTAGGGGTTAAAAACTAACAAAAATATGTAATTTGGGGGGAGAAAATTACAAAACCTTTAATGAAAGCAATTAAGATCACCAAAATAAATGGAGAGCTATAGATAATACTACTTGGTATTTTAAAGATATTTATTATTTTTAAGATATTTGATAAATTCAGTGCCATTCATTTTTTTAAAGTAATCTCTACACCCAACATAGGGGTTCAACTTACAACCCCAAGATCAAGAGTCAGATGCTCTACCTACTGGACAAGCCAGGTGCCCCAAATTCGATGCCATTCAAAGTAGAATGGAAACTTTTTTTTAATTTTAAACATTTTTATTTATTTATTTTAGAGACAGAGAGAGAGCAAGCAGGGGGAAGGGCAGAGGGAGAGGGAGGAAGAGAATCTCAAGCAGATGCCCCGCTGAGCATGGAGCCCCATATGGGGCTCGATCCCAGGGCCCTGAGAACATGATCTGAGCTGAAATCAAGAGTCAGACAAGTTTAACCGACTGAGCCACCCAGGTGCCGCAAATAGAACGGAGAATTTTCCTGGAAATTTACAACATAGTTGTCAAATTTATATAGAATTAGAAAAAAAAGAGGCCAAGAATAGTCAAGACAATGTTAGGAAGAAATAGTTGGAAGATTTGCCTTATCAGATAACATGATTTATTGAAAGTGAAAGTAATTAAGATAACATGGTGTTGTCTTTGAAATATATACATAGGCCAGTGAAAGAAACTGACAAGTGCAGAAATAGTTTCCCTGCATACCGGGACTTGATACATGACAGAAGTGGCAGCACAGGTCAGTGGCACTGTATTAGTTTTCTAGGGCTCCTGTAAAAATTACCACAAACTTGGTGCTTAAAACAACAAGATCAATCGCACAGTTCTCTCCAGCACTTTGGAATTGAGGTATTGGGCACGGCTGTGCTCCCTTTGAACTTTCTAAGGGAGAATCCTTCCTTGCTTCTTCTGGCTTCTGGTGGCTCCAGGTCCTTGGCTTGTGGTGGCATAATATCAACCTTGCCTTCATCGTCACATGGCCTTCCCCTTGTGTGTTCTTGTAAGAACACCTGTCATTGGATTTAGGGTCCACCAGCTTAATTCAGAATGATCTCATCTCTGGATCCTTCACTTAATTACATTTGCAAAGATCTTTTTGCAAAATAAGGTCAGATTCACAGGTACCAGAGGTTAGGACTTGACATATTTTGTGTGTGGGGGGCAGTTTAACCTACTGCAGGGGGCAAAGGAGAGACAGTTCAATAAGTGTTACTAAGGTAATTGATGTTCATGTAGAAAAAAATTGTATTCCTAAATCACACCATATCCAAACCAAACCTCCATGTGGCTAAAACATCCAAATGTGAAAAGGCGAATTTTAAATTTGGAAGAAAATAGAAGCACCTGGGTGGCTCAGTCTATTTAGCGTCTGTCTTCGACTCAGGTCATGATCCCAGGGTCCTGGGATAGAGCCCCACGTCAGGCTCTCTGATCAGTGGAGAACCTGCTTCCCCCTCTCCTTTTCCCTCTGCCTGCTGCTCTGCCCACTTGTTCTCTCTCTCTCTAATAAATAAATAAAATCTTTAAAAAACAAAATAAATAAATTTGGAAGAAAATATGTAGAATTTTCTTATGATCCGTGTAGGATATAAATTTTCAAACATGGTCACAAAACCACAGGCATAATGGGAAAAAAATGGTAAATTCTACTCCATTGAAATTTATATATCAGAGCTACCATAAGTAATAAAAACACAAGTCATATTAAGAGAATATACTTTCAATGCACATAATTGATAATATGTAAAAACTAAATGGAAACAAAAGAAAACAAAATTTAGAAAAACGAAAAATGACCAAAGGTATAAACAAGGCAGTTCAGAGAATAGGAAACCCAAATGGCCAATAAACCTACAAAAAGATGTTCTCATTCACTACTAATTTGAGAAATGAAATTCCAAGGAGAGATGAGATTCCATTTTATAAATATTGGGCTTGTAAGAGTTGAAAAGCCTAAGATTACCAACACTTGGTAGTGTAGATTGGTATAACCACTTTGCAGAGCAAATTAGCACTGTTTAGTAAACTTGAAAGTGCATATACTTAGAGCCCAGAAATTCCCCTGGAGACACGTATGTTGTAGCTTTGGGTTATTAGCAAGAGGATGAATAATTTGTAGTATATTCATGCAATGTAATACTCCACAACAGTTGAAATAAATGAGTTAGTGGTATCTAGGTCAACCTGGATGAATTGTTTAAATATGTTAAGAAAAAAAAGCAAATTTCAGAACACAGATACAAGGTGATACTATTTATATGAAGTTTTAGAAAATCAATGGTATATATTTTGTAGTGATACCAACATTTGTAGCAAAAATATGAAGGTCTCATAAGACTGCGTATCAAACTCTGGAGAGTGGTTCTGGTGGGGGTGGCAGAGAGAAGGAAACTTAATAAGGAAAGGTGACATGTAGGGTATAAATTTTATTTGCTATGTTTTAATTAGGCTAGCTCATGAGTCTATGAGTACTCATTATATTGTTTTCTGGACTTTTTGTATTTGTGAAATCTTTCCAAATCTTTCATAACTTCAAAAAAGCAAGGTAAAGGATGACTGAGTTGTTATAAGAAGGGTATTGTTCTAATGATTTGAGTCTTCTCAGGTTTAAAATATGAGGAAGATGTAACTAAAATTATAGCAAGATGGGACTTAGATATAAGGAAGAATGAGTGAATAAGGGGCATGGGGAGTCTTAGGCTTGGGGCTCCATTTTGATTCTGTCATCAATTAGCTCTGGTACCATGGACAAAACTTTTAACTCCTCCAAAACTTTGGATTGGATTGGATGATGGTTTTGATCGAATATAGGTAAAATGCCTTATGTTTGTAAAATTTACAAAAACCTGGTCATGTGAACTTCTAAATTAGACGGCTGCACCAGAGTAGGTAGGCAAAATCTAGACTTTTGTCAATTAAAGTTCCAAAAGACTACGATTCTTTGAAGTTAAGACTGGGGCAGGGACGAAGTCCAGAAGCTGGGTAACTCTGGGGCTCTCTAGTGAAAATGCACATACTCAAGAATCCAGCAATTTCTCTGGAGACATGAACGAAAATCTTTACTGTAGCCTTGAAAGAAACAAAAGAAATAGGAATATGGCAAAGATACTCTTCTAGTAGGGACATTAAATGATCAAAGCCTGGACAAGAGAAATTGAGAAGGATTTGGTGCGTGATGTTTCTCATCTTGCTAATCATGTTACATCTCAAATAACATTTGTACTGACACTTTGCAAACTGTGTAAAACAAGATGCTGTAGAATAAGAATTAACTGCAAACTCCTTTGAAGAATAGGGCTGGGAGGTTGGCTGGGTGGCAGACTGATTCCTAAGGATCCTCAAGGAGTGACATTCATCATAGCAGGCCAGAGGCTGCTTGGTCCACGGAAAATTCTTCTAATCATTAAATGTGTAAATTGAAGCTGAGGATTCTTATCAATGTCTAATCATAAATGGAATTTTTCTTTGAAAGAGATCTTCTCTGAATCTAGCAGACAATCCTCAAAATAAGTAAATGAAAACACATGACATTATTAAAGTTTGAGGTAAAACTTTTTAAAACTCTTAATAATAAAAAAAAGTTTGAACAGTCTCTGGAAGGAACTGAATTATCTTTATATTGTCTCTGTTAAAATGATACTACAAAATAATTACATGAAAAGGTAATCAAAGCATATGTGTCAAAAAATGTGGAAAAAAGTATTACAGAGGTGGGTGAGGCTTTGAACTGGTTAAAAACGTATTAGTTTTTTTGGATTTGGATTTTGTTTTACTTATGCCATTTTTCAGCTTTTTAAAATATGTATTTTATTCTGACTTTTCTCATTCTTAAAAATATTTGTCTTTTTGTGTAAATTTTTATTCTTAATTCCGTGTTCTCTTCCTGAAAGGTGATCCCCCAAATTATGTAAGCTTCAGATGCCGCAAAACCCAAGTTCAAGAGATCATAAATTCCCAAATGTCAATTTGCCATGGATTGTAACTGTATTAAGAATTAGGATACTTGAAGTCCTTATGCCTAACCTATGAGATGCTTTGTGTCCAACTTACTAGAATCATAATTTTTATTTGAAAATGAGCACAATCTGTTACAGGAATCAGATAGTTGAAATCCATATAACTTGGTTAAGAATCTGTGTTGGTAGAGCCAAGTAGGCATAGTAATTATAAAAACAATAATATATCTAACTTTTGTTCAGCACACGTTATGTGCCAAGCTCATAGTTCACCCTTTACATCTATTCTCAGTTAATCTTCACATTAACTTTATTAAAGTAGTTGTCATGGGGGGTCCTGGGTGGCTCAGTCAATTAAGCATCTGCCTTCAGCTGTGGTCATGATCCTGAGGTCCTGTGATCCAGTCCCTCATTGGACTCCCTGCTCAGTGGGGAGTCTGCTTCTCCTTCTGCCCTTCACCTCCTGCTTGTGCTCTCTCTCTTTCTCAAATAAATAAATAAAACCTTAAAAAATAAAGTAGTTATCATGTAAATAAGAATAGATGCCCAGACCACACGTGTTAAACCTTGCTCCATCAAGCATCGTTGGGAAAATTCAAGGAGCCGGGATCGATAGCAAGTGTGCTAGTCCTCTCTTGCTTATTCATTCTTGGGAAGTGCATGGTGATCTAACAGAGCCAAACATCAGCTGGGCTAAGTTGTTTTTAATTTTTTGACAAAGGGCCCTGCTTTCTCCAGGATGACCTGGTGTCAGAGGCAACAAGAATAGATATGAATTTTAGTCCATTCTTGTCAGTTTCTATCTTGTGTTTATGGGGGTCCAGCCTGATTACATTCTTTCCTTTCTGACTGCCTGCACTGTGGATTTCAAGATCCAGCATCAGAGGTGGAGATAGTCTTACAAAGATTGTTTAATCAGTTCTCAGAGTCATGTAAGCAAATCTTCTATAACAAATTCATATCTCTATTTCTATCTCTATCTCCTAATCTATCTATCTCTTACTTTTTTTGCTTTTCTGGTTGAATTCTGACAAATAAAATTGAAACTGCACCCTCCTCCCCTTTTGACATGGCAAAGTAGTGCTAAGATTCACCTGTTCAGTATTATTGGTTAGAGAAGAATTTGTCCTTTACCTGCAATTGAGCAGGGTTGATTGTGCTCATTACTCAGTCAGAGCTGGTTTTCATAGAGCTTTGGTAAATGCTAACTTCTTTTCTTAGAAGCCAATTTTCAGGGAATTATTCTTAGACAAATGTGGCAAATTATATTTTCCAAAGATGGCTGTACTATTATGTATCACATTCCACATACTCATCTAACCATGCAACATTTCTACTCCTCCGTCTGGAGATGGGACCTGTGTTCCCTCCCCTTGAACCCGGGAAAAAGTTTGTAATTTCCTTCCCTAACAGAATGCAGCAGAAGTGATACTGTGTGACTTCCAAGGCTAGATTATAAAAGGCAATATGATTTCCATCTGGTTCTCTCTCTCACACTCTCAGGACAGTTGCTTATGGAACCCAGCCACCATTCTATAAGGAAGTCTAGACTAGCCCATGCAGGGAGACCATATGGAGCAACCCATGTGGAGAGGAGCTTAAGTCCTCAACTGATATCCAGCATTATCTGCCAGACACATGACTGAGTGAGGCTTTAGAAATTTCCAGCTTGCATCTTTTCAGTCTTCCAGCTGAGGTCTCAGACATTATAGTATAGAATGGAACAGAGATGAGCTGTCTTTATAAAACCCTCCCCAAATTAAATATTTGTGAGCAGAATAAATATTGGTTTTTTTCAACATTAGATTTTGAAGTAACTTGTTATTTGGCATTTTTAAGTGGAAAAGATAGGTAATAGTTTTCTGTTGCTCCATAACAAATTACTCCACATTTTAGTAATTTAGTAAATATCTAGTATTTCCTGCAGTTTCTGAGGGTCAAGAATTCTGGAGTTATATAGCTCCATGGCCCTGGCCCAAGGTTTCCCCTGATGCTTCAGTCAAGGTGTTGGTCAGGGCTGTAGTTGCTTGAAGTCCTGACTAGGCTAAATGATCATCTTCCAAGATGGACAGTCTCGCATGGTTATTGGCAGGAAGCCTTGGTTCCTTGCTGGATGTTGGCAATAGGCCTCAGTTCCTTGCCATGTGGGCCTCTCATAGAGCTGCCTCAGTAGTCCTCATGATGTGACAGTTGCTTTCTCCTAGAGCAGGTAATTCAAGAGAGAGAGCAAGAATCAAGTGAAAATGCCTTTTATGATCCAGTCTGAGAAGTTGCACACTCTCATTTCCACAACATGGTGTTTGCTAGAGTCACTAAAGCAGAGCCCACACTCAAGAGGAAGATAATTCGGCTCCACCATTTGAAGGCGGACTGTAAAAAAATTTGTGGATACATTAGAAAACCACTACATCCTGACCTCAGTGGCAGCTTCTATGCCTCCTTCTCCCCCTTTGTCAGCATCCCATTCTCTTTCAACAAAATGAGGCTTATGCTCTCTTCCTAGGAAATGCTGGAAAATAGTTTGGAAGGGTACAAATTATGTCACCTGATGGAGTTAGGGAAGGGCCATTTGTAAGAAGAATCCAAGGGGTATGCATCGTTTAATGTGGCAAGTGTAGTAAGTCTGGCACCGGCAGTGGCTGTGCAGAGGAGGTTGAGGAAATATCGTCCAGAATTTGCAGTATTATTTTCCAGTCTCTTCAAATGACTGGGGAACCTGTGTCATTCTGGAGGAAGAAACTAGCTCCCTTGCATTCTTGCTCATCCTTGGATCCTGGGATCCATTGTTAATTATTTCATTGGTAGGGATTAGGTGTTCTAACTCAGTGGAGTTTGCAAGAGGCTGGAAGATATCAGTAACAGAGTAGTGTTAGAATAAACTTGCATGGTCTCCATTCTCAACTTCCCAATGTCTCCACTGCATCTGGGACTGAATGGAAGAGCCAATAACAGATTAAATTAAAAGAACCCTTCGTTGAGAGCAGGGCTATGTGGATGACCATTCTCTTGGAGTGCAAGATGGTTAACGGGCACTGTCCCTTAAGTCTCCTTTAAATATTGATATTTTGACAGAGATTTCCTTGAATACATGGAATTAAAAAAGAGAGAGAATAAAAGATTGTCACTCTCTAGCTTTCCCTTCAGTGTGTCTAATGTTTCCTTCGAATGTAATTTTTTGCCCCAGGCAGAAGTGGGTTCTCCATTTGCCTTTTGATGTTTTTAGGGAATACCCTCTGTGTAGCCTCTTTGTAGCTGAAGAAGGTACTGAGTTAGGCTAAACACAAGCAAGCATCTTGTGTCAGTCCTTGAGCTGGTCACCCTACAGGTCAAAACAACAATTCTTCGAAGACAAAGTCTGGTGTCTTCCCCTGTAATAGGGCCCAAGGTTCTATACTGGGAATGTGGACTGGCAAGCCAGGTAGTGTGTGGGGCAAGGGCAAGTGAAAACAGTGCAAAGCTCTCCTAATCATTATAAAATTGCTTTTTCCTGATTCAGCATTTTCTTGGTTGTCATAAACCTTTGACTATTTCCCAAGGTTCCTACAGTGTTAATTCTGACAGTTTTTGCTCATCTTTTAGGTGTTTCTTTGGAGGGGCAGGCCCTGGAGCTACCTGCTCTTCCACTATTGCTGACATTACCCCTTCATAATTTGGTTTTGATTCAGCTATTTAAAAAAAAGATTTATTAAATTACACTTATTTATTTATTTGCTTATTTATTTATTTATTTATTATTTATTATTTTTTTAATTTTATTTTTTATAAACATATAATATATTTTTATCCCCAGGGGTACAGGTCTGTGAATTGCCAGGTTTACACACTTCACAGCACTCACCATAGCACATACCCTCCCCAATGTCCATAACCCCATCCCCCACTCTCCTAACCCCCCTCCCCCCATCAACCCTCAGATTGTTTTGTGAGATTAAGAGTCACTTATGGTTTGTCTCCCTCCCAATCCCATCTTGTTTCATTTACTCTTCTCCTACCCCCTTAACCCCCCATGTTGCATCTCCTCTCCCTCATATCAGGGAGATCATATGATAGTTGGCTTTCTCCGATTGACTTATTTCGCTAAGCATGACACCCTCTAGTTCCATCCATGTCGTCGCAAATGGCAAGATTTCATTTCTTTTGATGGCTGCATAGTATTCCATTGTGTATATATACCACCTCTTCTTTATCCATTCGTCTGTTGATGGACATCTAGGTTCTTTCCATAGTTTGGCTATTGTAGACATTGCTGCTATAAACATTTGGGTGCACGTGCCCCTTCGGATCACTACGTTTGTATCTTTAGGGTAAATACCCAGCAGTGCAATTGCTGGGTCATAGGGTAGCTCTATTTTCAACATTTTGAGGAACCTCCATGCTGTTTTCCAGAGTGGTTGCACCAGCTTGCATTCCCACCAACAGTGTAGGAGGGTTCCCCTTTCTCCACATCCTCGCCAGCATCTGTCATTTCCTGACTTGTTAATTTTAGCCATTCTGACTGGTGTAAGGTGATATCTCATTGTGGTTTTGATTTGTATTTCCCTGATGCCGAGTGATATGGAGCACTTTTTCATGTGTCTGTTGGCCATCTGGATGTCTTCTTTGCAGAAATGTCTGTTCATGTCCTCTGCCCATTTCTTAATTGGATTATTTGTTCTTTGGGTGTGGAGTTTGCTAAGTTCTTTATAGATCTTGGACACTAGCCCTTTATCTGATATGTCGTTTGCAAATATCTTCTCCCATTCTGTCAGTTGTCTTTTGGTTTTGTTAACTGTTTTCTTTGCTGTGCAAAAGCTTTTGATCTTGATAAAATCCTAATAGTTCATTTTTGCCCTTGCTTCCCTTGCCTTTGGCGATGTTCCTAGGAAGATGTTGATGAGGTCAAAGAGGTTGCTGCCTATTTTCTCCTCAAGGATTTTGATGGATTCCTTTCTCACATTGAGGTCCTTCATCCATTTTGAGTCTATTTTCGTGTGTGGTGTAAGGAAATGGTCCAATTTCTTTTTTCTGCATGTGGCTGTCCAATTTTCCCAACACCATTTGTTGAAGAGGCTGTCTTTTTTCCATTGGACATTCTTTCCTGCTTTGTCGAAGATTAGTTGACCATAGAGTTGAGGGTCTATTTCTGGGCTCTCTATTCTGTTCCATTGATCTATGTGTCTGTTTTTGTGCCAGTACCATGCTGTCTTGATGATGACAGCTTTGTAATAGAGCTTGAAGTCCGGAATTGTGATGCCACCAACTTTGGCTTTCTTTTTCAGTATTCCTTTGGCTATTCGAGGTCTTTTCTGGTTCCATATAAATTTTAGGATTATTTGTTCCATTTCTTTGAAAAAAACGGATGGGATTTTGATAGGGATTGCATTAACTGTGTAGATTGCTTTAGGTAGCATAGACATTTTCACAATATTGGTTCTTCCAATCCATGAGCATGGAACATTTTTCCATTTCTTTGTGTCTTCCTCAATTTCTTTCATGAGTACTTTATAGTTTTCTGAGTACAGATTCTTTGCCTCTTTGGTTAGGCTTATTCCTAGGTATCTTATGGTTTTGGGTGCAATTGTAAATGGGATTGACTCCTTAATTTCTCTTTCTTCTGTCTTGTTGTTAGTGTAGAGGAATGCAACTGATTTCTGTGCATTGATTTTATATCCTGACATTTTACTGAATTCCTGTACAAGTTCTAGCCATTTTGGAGTGGAGTCTTTTGGGTTTTCCACATATAGTATCATATCATCTGCAAAGAGTGATAGTTTGACTTCTTCTTTGCCGATTTGGATGTCTTTCATTTCCTTTTGTTGTCTGATTGCTGAGGCTAGGATTTCTAGTACTATGTTGAATAGCAGTGGTGATAATGGCCATCCCTGCCATGTTTCTGACCTTAGCAGAAAAGCTCTCAGTTTTTCTCCATTGAGAATGATATTTGCGGTGGGTTTTTCATAGATGGCTTTGATAATATTGAGGTATGTGCCCTCTATCCCTACACTTTGAAGAGTTTTGATCAGGAAGGGATGCTGTACTTTGTCAAGTGCTTTTTCAGCATCTATTGAGAGTATCATATGGTTCTTGTTCTTTCTTTTATTAATGTATTGTATCACATTGATTGATCTGTGTATGTTGAACCAACCTTGCAACCCTGGAATAAATCCCACTTGGTTGTCTAAATAATCCTTGTGATGTACTGTTGGATCCTATTGGCTAGTATTTTGGTGAGAATTTTCACATCTGTGTTCATCAAGGATATTGGTCTGTAATTCTCCTTTTTTATGGGATCCTTGTCTGGTTTGGGGACCAAGATGATGCTGGCCTCATAAAATGAGTCTGGAAGTTTTCCTTCCATTTCTATTTTTTGGAAAGTTTCAGGAGAATAGGAATTAATTCTTCTTTAAATGTTTGGTAAAATTCCCCTGGGAAGCCATGTGGCCCTGGGCTTTTGTTTGTTTGGAGATTTTTTTTCTTTTCTTTTTTTTTTTTAAGATTTTATTTATTAAATTGACAGACAGAGATCACAAGTAGGCAGAGAGACAGGCAGAGAGAGAGGAGGAAGCAGGCTCCCTGCTGACCAGAGAGCCCGACATGGGGCTCGATCCCAGGACCCTGAGATCATGACCTGAGCAGAAGGCAGAGGCTCAACCCACTGAGCCACCCAGGCGCCCCAATGTTTGGAGATTTTTGATGACTGTTTCAATCTCCTTACTGGTTATGGGTCTGTTCAGGTTTTCTATTTCTTCCTGGTTCAGTTGTGGTAGTTTATACGTCTCTAGGAATGCATCCATTTCTTCCAGATTGTCAAATTTGTTGGCATAGAGTTGCTCATAGTATGTTCTTATAATTGTTTGCATTTCTTTGGTGTTGGTTGTGATCTCTTCTCTTTCATTCATGATTTTATTTATTTGGGTCCTTTCTCTTTTCTTTTTGATAAGTCTGGCCAGGGGTTTATCAATCTTATTAATTCTTTCAAAGAACGAGCTCCTAGTTTCGTTGATCTGTTCTACTGTTCTTTTGGTTTCTATTTCATTGATTTCTGCTCTGATCTTTATTATTTCTCTTCTCCTGTGGAGTTGAGGCTTTCTTTGTTGTTTTTTCTCCAGCTCCTTAAGGTGTAGGGTTAGGTTGTGTATTTGAGACCTTTCTTGTTTCTTGAGAAAGGCTTGTATCACTATATATTTTCCTCTCAGGACTGCCTTTGTTGTGTCCCACAGAGTTTGAACCATTGTGTTTTCATTATCATTTGTTTCCATGAATTTTTTCAATTCTTTAATTTCCTGGTTGACCCATTCATTCTTTAAAAGTATGTTGTTTAGTCTCCATGTACTTGGGTTCTTTCCAAATTTCCTCTTGTGATTGAGTTCTAGCTTCAGAGCATTGTGGTCTGAAAATATGCAGGGAATGATCCCAATCTTTTGGTACCAGTTGAGACCTGATTTGTGACCCAGGATTTGATCTGTTCTGGAGACTGTTCCATCGGCACTAGAGAAGAATGTGTATTCTGCTGCTTTGGGATGAAATGTTCTGAATATATCTGTGATGTCCATTTGGTCCAGTGTGTCATTTAAGGCCTTTATTTCCTTGTTGATCTTTTGCTTGGATGATCTCTCCATTTCAGTGAGGGGAGGTTAAAGTCCCCTATTATTGTATTATTGTTGATGTGTTTCTTTGATTTTGTTATTAATTGGTTTATATAGTTGGCTGCTCCCATGTTAGGGGCATAGATATTTAAAATTGTTAGATCTTCTTGTTGGACAGACCCTTTGAGTATGATATAGTGTCCCTCCTCATCTCTTATTATAGTCTTTGGCTTACAATCTAATTGATCTGATATAAGGATTGCCACCCCAGCTTTCTTATGATGTCCATTAGCATGGTAAATTCTTTTCCACCCCCTCACTTTAAATCTGGAGGTGTCTTCGGGTCTAAAATGAGTTTCTTGTAGGCAGCATATTGATGGGCTTTGTTTTTTATCCATTCTGATACACTGTGTCTTTTGATTGGGGCATTTAGCCCATTAACATTCAGGGTAACTATTGAGAGATATGAACTTAGTGCCATTGTATTGCCTGTAAGGTGACTGTTACTGTATATTGTCTCTGTTCCTTCTGATCTACTAGTTTTAGGGTCTGTCTTTGCTTAAAGGACCCCTTTCAATATTTTCTATAGAGCTGGTTTGGTGTTTGCAAATTCTTTCAGTTTTTGTTTATCCTGGAAGCTTTTTATGTCTCCTATTTTCAATGATAGCCTACTACGTGAGTTCTTAAAGAATTGGCAAATTCAAGTATGGCTAGAGTATGGGTGTAGTAGACATGGAGAAGGGCGAGCCAGAACCCCTTCCGGGGAAGGAGTTGCCCCAATTGTCAGCTCCTCCAGGATCTGCCAGGGCTGCAGAGACCCACTTTGCCAGAGTTCATGCCAGGGGTCACACCCAAGGTCATGCTAGGTAGGATAGAAAGGCCAGAGGTTTGACAACTCTGATGAGCAAAATTCACTCTGGAGCTCCCACTGGGTTGACTGAGACTTTGGCCTGCATTGAAGTCTGACTTCTTCCTCTGCCTTATCCTACTTCCTCCTCCTTTCCTTTGCCAGATATTGTTGTATACTTGCAAACATGGGGTAACCCAAACCTTGCCTCTGTGTCTGCCCCTGAAAAACCCAAAGGGAGGGAGAAACTGCAGAGGACAGCCTGACAGCCTTGAATATGCAGTAGAGGGCTAACCCTCCACAGTCAGCCTTTTGGGTGGCCTTCATTAACACGTGATTCCATCTGGAAATGGATCAATGTAAGGTCATATTAAGGCAGCACCTAATCTCCTTAATTTATGATGTCTTCATAACAAGACAAGATTTTTTACCACCCATTGGTAATTTTTCTCCGAGTCTCACATTATGGGAATCTTCTTACTTCTGAAATTTTTTTAAGATAGATTTATTTATTTGTTTGTTTGTTCATTTCTTTCAGAGAGAAGAGAGAGAGAGCACATGAGGGGGAGGAGGGGTAAAGGGAGAGGGAGAATCTCCAGCAGACTCTGCACTGATTGCAGAACCTGACGCTGGGCTCCTTCTCACAAACTTGGGAACAGGACCTGAGCTTAAACCAAGAATCAGACCCTTAAATGGCTGCACCACCTAAGTGCCCCTTACTTCTGAAATTCTTAATAGGAGTGTCAAACCTCGTAGTCATGGCTCCCAACGTAACTTTTTGCTAACAGGAAGCAGCAAGCCAGAGTTAAGAAAGCTATAGGCCTTCCCACTGTTGAGCATAGGGCATCTTTCACTCTCTGAGACAAAAGGACGCACAGAACACAAGTCTTCCAAGTAGTTTACATCAGGTCAGGTCTTCTGTCTTCAATAACCCACCCTGATTCTATCAGACCTCCTAGGGATGTTTCCCTGCACCATCATAGCAGTCCAGTTGTGATTCCCGAGTTCTCTCTTTTTTGTTTTTGTTTTTAAATCAGAGCAATATTGGCTCTCTATTCTCAAACAAAAAAGAATTAAGAAAAATACCCATCAATTTTCACATTTGTTTCTGAAATAACTTTGGGATGACTCATTTTTCTTGGCCAATATATTTCTTTACAATTGGGGTAATCGGTTTTATGGTCTTTTTTATTTGGTCTATGAGGTGATGAAAAAAGCCAAAAGAATCACTTTTTCAGTTTGGTGTTTTCCATCTTATTGAAATTGCTTTTCTCTGAGATTTTAGGAAAGGAAATACAGTGGTGTGTTACTTAAAATGAATTACCTATACCCTTAACCACAACCAGGATAATTACCACATCTTTCAACTACTAAGAACTAGCTTTCTAATTTCATTTTTTTGTTGTTGTTTATAAGCTTCAGGGACACTCTAACTATAATATAGTGTTTGAACATAATATTCCTCTGAATCTCATTTCCCAATCTACCTTATAAATTACCATTATTTCTGTTTTAGACTGTTCATAAATATTTTCCTTAGGGCTTTAAAGTTCTTGTTTAGACTTAAAGTTGCACCTTGGTCATGTTATCTATGTTTGCTGTGGCACAGTTGTACTTAGGAGTGTAAGAGAGTCTTGTGGCCCTTAAAATAATTAGGTTTATTTTTCCTCTTAGAAGGCCAAAGTTAGTTTACAAATTGACAACTTCCCAACTGATTGGTTCTTAATAACTAATGGGATTGTAGTGTTTGGGATTATTTTGGCAATAAACCCAATCCTTTAAAAAATGGAAAATAGTAAATATAGCAAGGCAAAGAGTTATTGCACCTATTTGCATATTGTCTTCCTTTTGTTTCGATTTGCTTTAAAATTTTTATTACAGTGAATGTTTCAATGTTGTGTTTTATTTCTAGATGGTTCCCAGAATAATCACGAAAGACTCAGAATCAGCACACACAAGGAATTCTTCAGTGACTCTATGGGGCTGTGTTCCTCTCATTAAGACCATTCTTAATATGTATCATAGTGGAAAAATAATATAAATCTTCATGTCCATGGGATCACAAAATCACTTTCAAAGAGGAATCTTTAAAAAGGAATCTTCCATCTATTTATATTTCAGCTTCATCATCTTGGTGTACCAGAGGTAACACCATTAATAAAAGTTTGTTGAGATTAATGTTATCTAGGATTTTTTTGTAACTTAAAATTAGAAAGAGGAAAATAAATGTTAAATGAAAATGGAAATTTCAGTACAAGTGGAATGACTGTGTACAATTTCAGTTATGAAAAAAAAATTGTCTGTCTGTACATTTTCATCCTCTTTGAGATCGAGGAGAATTGAAGAAGTTGTCAGGAAGAGGTCTGATAGGAAACACATTCAATTTTCTTTCCCCCCCCCTTTGATTTACGGTCACCCTATCAAGGTCAAATGCAAAACAAGAGAAGCCTCTGAAGTAACATGTGCCCCATTAGGATTCACCAGGATAAGTAAGTGGGCAAAGGGAGATGATAATGAAGTATGACCATTAAAATCTTGATGGGAAAAATGTTTTTTTTTCTACTTAATTTTATAATAATAATAATTACCAGACTTTTTAAATGGTTATTCTGTGTAAGGCACAGTTCTTAATGCTTTTCACTGTACCAGCTCATCTAATCTTTGAGCACACTGTGATATATGTACCATTATTATCCCCGTACATCACAGTAAGGAAACTGAAGTGCAGACAGATTAGATAATTTGCCCAAGGTCACAGATATGGTCAATAACACAGGCAGAATTGGAACTCAGGGAATCTGGATTCAGACCCCTTGCATTTCCTTAATAATGTTCCATCTAAAGAATTAGGAACAAAAAGAGGACAGTTATGTGTCAAGTAGCCAAGCATCATCCTTTAGCCTCTTTTCCGTTGAGTTTGGTAATCCTTCTAGCTTAGATCTAAAAAGAAAGAGATGGGACCTCTGGATGGTTCAGTTGGTTGAGTGTCTGACTCTTGATTTTTGGCTCAGGTTGTGATCTCAGTGTTGTAAGATTGGGCCCCTCATCAGGCTCCATACTCAGCAAGGAGTCTGCTTTTCCCTCTCTCTCTGCTCTTTCTCCCACTCACATGCTTTCTCTCTCTCTCAAATACATAAAAAGAAAGAGATTATAAACTATTATAGACAATTATTGAAGCCTGTTCATCTACTTTGCATGACTATTGGTGCATCATCTGGGATATATTTTTCTTTCTCTTACTTCTATTGAGACCCTTTACACACAGTTACACCATTCAGATGCAAAGTGTGAATAACAAAAAAATGAAAACTGCCTTTCACGGAAACAAATTACAACTAATCCCTGAGCATAAAGTTGTCTTTAGAATCAGATCAGCCAAAACCTTTGAATACGTCTGCCTGCCTATCTTAACATACTGTTTTCATTTAGTGGCTAAAAGCCCAAGGTTAGGGGCACGTGGGTGGCTCAGTCAGTTAAGCATCTGACTCGGTTTCAGCTCAGGTCATCATCTCAGATTCACTGAGATGGAGCCCCACACTGGGCTCCCTGCTCAGTGTGGACTCTGCTAGAGATTCTCTCCCTCTGCCTCTTCCCCTGAGCACTCTCTCTCTGTCAGATAAATAAATAAATACAATCTTTTTTTAAAAAAGATTGTATTTATTTATTTGACAGAGAGAAACAGAGAGAGAGAGAGAGCCCACATGGGCTTGCAAGCAACAGGAGCACCAGAGGGAAGAGAAGCATGCTCTCCATGGAGCAGGGAGCCAGAGGTGGGGCTCAATCCCAGGACCCTGGAATCATGACCTGAGCCAAAGGCAGATGTTTAATCGACTGAGCCACCCAGGCACCTCCCACAAAAAAAAGATGTCCTTCAACAGACGAATGGATAAAGATGTGGTCCATATATACAATGGAATATTATGCATCCATCAGAAAGGATGAATATCCAACTTTTGCATCAGCATGGATGGGACTGGAGGAGATTATGCTGAGTGAAATAAGTCAAGCAGAGAGAGTCAATTACCATATGGTTTCACTTACTTGTGGAGCATGAGGAATAACATGGAGGATATTAGGAGAAGGAAAGGAAAAGTGAATTGGGGAAAATCAGAGGGGGAGAAAAACCAGGAGAGACTGTGGACTCTGAGAAACAAACTGAGGGTGTTAGAAGGGAGGGGGGTGGGGATATGAATGAGCCTGGTGGTGGGTATTAAGGAGGGCACGTATTGCATGGAGCATTGGGTGTGGTGGGTAAACAATGAATCTTGGAACACTGAAAAAATTAAAATCAATTAAAAAATAAATTAAACAGGGGCGCCTGGGTGGCTCAGTGGGTTAAGCCTCTGCCTTTGCCTCGGGTCATGATCTCAGGGTCCTGGGATCAAGCCCTGCATCAGGCTCTCTGCTCAGCGGGGAGCCTGCTTCCCCCTCTCTCTCTGCCTGCCTCTGCCTACTTGTGATCTCTGTCAAGTGAATAGATAAAAATCTTTAAAAAAATAAATAAATAGGTGGGAGGAGTCAAGATGGCGGAGAAGTAGCAGGCTGAGATGACCTCAGGTAGCGGGAGATCAGCTAGATAGCTTATCTAAAGATTGCAAACACCTACAAATCCAAAGGGAGATCGAAGAGAAGAAGAACAGCAATTCTAGAAACAGAAAATCAACCATTTTCTGAAAGGTAGGACTGGCGTAGAAGTGAATCCAAAGCGACGGGAAAATAGACTGCGGGCGGAGGGGCCGGCTCCCAGCAAGTGGCGGAGCAACGGAGCACAAAATCAGGACTTTTAAAAGTCTGTTCCACTGAGGGACATCACTCCAGAAGCTTAACCGGGGTGAAGCCCACACGGGGTCAGCGTGGCCTCAGGTCCCGCAGGGTCACAGAAGGATCGGGGGTGTCTAAGTGTCGCAGACCTTACAGGTATTAGAATGGGGAAGCCAGCTACAGAGACAGAGCCGAGGAGTGAGCTCTAAGCTCGGGCTTACCTTGAACCGGTCGCAGGCTCGGTGAGCTCAGAGCGCGGCCGGAGGCCAGGGTGATGGGAGTAATTGGGCACTGTTCTCTGAGGGCGCACTGAGGAGTGGGGCCCCGGGCTCTCGGCTCCTCCGGGCCGGAGACTGGGAGGCCGCCATCTTCATTCCCGTCCTCCAGAACTCTACGGAAAGCGCTCAGGGAACAAAAGCTCCCGAAAGCAAACCCGAGCGGATTACTGAGCCCGGCCCCTGGTAAGGGCGGTGCAACTCCGCCTGGGGCAAAGCCACTTGAGAATCACTACAACAGGCCCCTCCCCCAGAAGATCAACAGGAAACCCAGCCAGGACCAAGTTGACCTACCAAGGAGTGCAGTTTCAATACCAAGGAGAGCAGCGGAATTCCAGAGGAGGAGAAAGCAAAGCACGGAACTCATAACTTTCTCCCCATGATTTTTTATCCGTACAGTTAATTTAATTTTTTTTTCAATTTTTTCCTCTCTTCTTCTGCTAAATTTTTTAAACTTTTACCCTTTTCTTTTTTAACGTTTTTTAACTAGTTTATCTAATATATATATATTTTTTTTCTTTTTATATTTTTTTCTATATCGGTTTTCTTTTTTAATTGTTTCTTTTCTTTTTTTTTTTTTTTTATCTCTGAACCTTTTTATCCCCTTTCTCCCCCCTCACGATTTGGGATCTCTTCTGATTTGGCTAAAGCATATTTTTCTGGGGTTGTTGCCACCCTTTTAGTATTTTACTTGCTCCTTCATATACTCTTATCTGGACAAAATGACAAGGCAGAAAAATTCACCACAAAAAAAAGAACAAGAGGCAGTACCAAAGGCTAGGGACCTAATCAATACAGACATTGGTAATATGTCAGATCTAGAGTTCAGAATGACGATTCTCAAGGTTCTAGCCGGGCTCAAAAAGGCATGGAAGATATTAGAGAAACCCTCTCGGGAGATATAAAAGCCCTTTCTGGAGAAATAAGAGAACTAAAATCTAACCAAGTTGAAATCAAAAAAGCTATTAATGAGGTGAAATAAAAAATGGAGGCTCTCACTCCTAGGATAAATGAGGCAGAAGAAAGAATTAGCGATATAGAAGACGAAATGACAGAGAATAAAGAAGCTGAGCAAAAGAGGGACAAACAGCTACTGCTCCATGAGGGCAGAATTCGAGAGATAAGTGACACCATAAGACGAAACAACATTAGAATAATTGGGATTCCAGAAGAAGAAGAGAGAGAGAGGGGAGCAGAAGGTATATTGGAGAGAATTATTGGAGAGAA